>NC_139543.1:31909686-32417186 GCF_965153285.1 Podarcis tiliguerta | reverse complement strand
AATCTCAACATTGTGCCATGGAAATTCAATGTGATGCAAGCAATCTCTTTTCTGCTCATGTCTGCAGAGCAAATCATTTGAAATGTTTAATCTAGTGAAGCGATTGCATTCTTTGGGGTCAGGGATTGATTAAACTGAATGGAAACAAGCATTTGCCCTTCACACGCTTTGTAACAAACAACAAACTGATATTTGGAATTAAAGCATTAAAGGCAATTCATATCATGGCACATGAGTTGGATGTTATAGGTCACAACTGTACCAAATTTTATTTTAGTATATTATGCAGATAAGATTTGTTCATGAGTATATGATATCAATGTCTGCACTGTTTTGCTTTATATTACATGAATATCTGTTTTCATGACAGTCTGTGAAGAACCCTTCCACTACTTCTTTATTTATTGTTATAGAGGAGTGTCTCACACTTAAGCTTTTCCTTATCTATGACCTATAACTTTTTCTTATTAATTTGTTAGTGCTGTTACTATGATTCTAAAAACCATCTATTTTCTATTTCAGTCTATCCACCAGTAGCTATGGTTAAGCACAGGACAAAACAACACAGAGATCCAGACAGAAGGCAAAAACAAAATAATCATATTTTATTTAAAAGTTATTGATCTAAATGTAAATATAAACAGATGGTGATGTTTGTAGGTATGCTTGACTTTGATACAGTTGCTTCGAATTAGAGTTTTTACACTATACGGTTACTGGCCCTTTAAACAAATACAATACAGCAGTACAGCAAATAAAATACAGCAAATAAAAGACAGTCAACTCTCAACTTTCATGGGGGTTACATTCCAGGAACAGTTCATAAAGCCAAAACCTGCTCTCCCATGGTGAGTATAGTGGCAAAAGGGGATTGCCAGTTCCCTCCACTCCTGGATGCCTGCCTTCTTTTAAAAACTTTTCAAGCACATAAAGCTGAATTTGCACATGTTAAATGCACTAAAGCTGTGAATCGACTGTATACCATTAGTCTCAATAGAAGAGGATAGTTATGAGTGCCTCCCCCTACTCAAACCTAGAACCCAACTTGGCTATATTGCTCCTCCCCAACTAGCATTCATCAACCAAACACTGAAAACTATACTTGGAGTCTTCACTCAGGTCCACAGCCTTTTTCCTCTGCAGGCTTTCCCCCTTGGTCCGGCAACCAACCATTGCTTCAGGTTCTCAACAATCCTGCTGACTCTGGGCTGCTGAGCTGTCTGTGAAGGCTGCCTCTCAAGTCACAATCTCTTCCTCATGGGCCCTTTCCTCTCTAACCAATTATTTCAATTCTCGGCTCTTCCCAGGCTTCTCAAGTTTCTGTGAGCTGTACTTCTTAGGTTCCTCATTGCTCACTTCCAGCTTTTCCTTCAGGCGACCAACAGCCACACAAACTCCCATTCAATATGGAGCCCAATAATTTTAATTTGCATAGAATTCTGCCTCCACATTGACCCATAATTATGATCCAATAATTAGTGAACATCCTGCTTCACCCTGACTAATTCCAGTCTACCAGTTTCTGAAGCCTTGGTTCCTACTGAAGTTGAAAGAAACCTCACTCTCGTATGACACATTGGAAACAGTGACAGCTTAACTATCACGCAGGCCCCACTGCTGACCCACCATAATCCCAGCAGGCACTCATGACAGTTTACAGACAGTTAACCCTTTACATCCAGCCACGTATAAATCCCTTTATACATTTTTAACATAAAAACTTTACCTCAGAGATGCAACAATTTTGCAACACAGGCCCTCTGACTCAGCTGGCTTTCAAATTTTTGGAAAATGACAGGAGACCCAAGAGGTTTAGTTGTTCTGTTTATTTTATTTATTGCACTTAGCTTCCTATTTGAAAGGAAAGGGGAATATGTGTGTGGCACCCTACCAATAGCCTCCCATGCAAGCAGTGATCAGGTTCAATCTATTTACCTTCAGCTATGCTGGGTACTCCTATATCTGATACAACAGACATAGGCTGAATAATAATAATTTATTATTTATACCCCGCCCATCTGGCTGAGTTTCCCCAGCCACTCTGGGAGGCTCCCAATCAAGTGTTAAAAACAATACAGCATTAAATATTAAACTTCCCTAAACAGGGCTGCCTTCAGATGTCTATTAAAGATAGGATAGCTGCTTATTTCCTTCATGTCTGAAGGGAGGGTGTTCCACAGGGCAAGTGCCACTACTGAGAAGGCCCTCTGTCTGGTTCCCTGTAACCTCACTTCTCGCAATGAGGGAACCGCCAGAAGGCCCTCGGCACTGGATCTCAGTGTCCGGGCTGAACAATGGGGGTGGAGAACACACTCCAATCCATTTGTAGCACAAAAATGTAGTTTTTCTTGATCCAGAAGCCTTCATTTTCATCCTCAACAAGCGGCTGTCAATGATGATTGAGTCTAGATCCTGCTATATACAAGGGTGATCGCTTGATACACATGTGAAAACCCTCCCCTTGATTGGGTCATCCATACATTTTTCTCCTTACACATGTCCTAGGTGAATGAAGAAGGAAGTAGTGATTGCAACCTTGGTTAAATGCCCACCCACAACATCACTTAGCAGCAAGCACCTACATCTATTTTCAAATGAACAAACACTGTGGAGTAAATCTTCAATGTGTGATTTTTGCAGTGAAACCAGTTTTTCAAGAAGGTTTTCAGGTGCAAAAAAAAATATATGCAATAGTTCTAGCTTGTGTGTATATGAGGGGGACTATGACCCAAAAGTATTCAGTTTCCATTGATTCTAGAGTAGAATATTGTGTGATTTTATAGAGAAAGTATTCAAGAGGCAAAAGGTGATCAGTCTTGGCCTCCAGAGCTCATGCCATTTTGCGGGGTGAACAACCACCTGCTTCTCTGGGAAGTGAGCTCTGTTAGTGCCACCAGGTGAGTGAAATCTGGGAAAACCCAGACTTGTGTTTGACTCTTGCACCTTTTTAGCACAGTCTGATGAATCAAAGAACAATATGTTCAAGGTGCAATGAATAATTCATCAGTACAGTGACAGTAAAGTGCAAAGCTATAAATACGTTGATAGGGGCTCCAATGACAGCATAATTAACAAGGAGCATGGCACTTTGACTGGTTGGAGATGTCACCATTGCGCCAAAGAATAATTATAAGTTGCTTACCTTTCCTGTTTCATTTTTTAAAAAAGTTTGCTCTTGTGTAATCCATGAATATCACATACATGCTCAAATACTTGGATTCCCACATCTAGTCACACTCCAGCCTGTTTCTCCTTCTGCTATTCTTCATTCTTGCCAAATATTTAGTCTGTGTGATGTTTTCCTATTTTAATGCAGTTTCCTGCTTACATTTTGCTTTGCAGTGAAAATGGTAGGATAAAATGTTCACATTTTATGATTTCCAGAGGCCATCAAGCCCTGACAACCACATTTTTGCAGGTTTGAAGGTGCAAGCAGAAGAAATGATGCAAATGATTCTGTCACTGACTCATGACCTGCCTACTCAGTTTTACAAGATCAAGTTGAAAGCAGAAATAAATAAAGAGGTTGTCTTCAATAACTGTGATTAAACAGATGACAACTTTATTTAAATCAAATTGCAAAACATGCTAGTGATTAAGACCAGTAATGGTCATAACTGATTACATGGAAATCTGCATGGGGCAGTCATTTGGGACAATCAGATCACCTAGGAGCAGAATTATCCCTTCGTTGTATGGAGGGAGCTAGTTGTAAAGTAAGTTCTCCACTGTTCCCTGCGATATCTGTTGGTTGAGCCACAGCTTCACTGCCATGGGTAGCAGACATCATGGCTCTCTTAAGCACCTTCTCACTAAGGTCACTACTTAAGCAATTCAAAAAAAAAAGCAACACATCACACAAAAAAGAGCACAAAAAGGTACCGCCTATCGGGGCAAGAATTGCCTATGTTAATTTATACTTACAGATGCAAATTCAGAAATAAATACTATATTTTAAATAGGAAGACTGTGTTGGGCCTGGAGGTAACCCTTGAAATGTGGTCCAGGACTGGTCCAGAATCCAGAGGTTCTGCTAGGAGTCAGTCCGACAGGGTCAAGGCAGGAAACCAGGTAAGGGCAAGGACAGGTGCAGGATCTAGCATACAGCAATGTTGCTCCCACAACCTGGGGCGGGGTCTGTCAGCCTTTTATCTTTGTTGGGGTAGCGGCCGGTCCTGATCCCCTAGCGACTCACCTCCCTGTTTCGCCCGAATGCGAGCACTCCTCCTGCGAGTACTCAGGTCTCTCCTTCCCTCAGACCTTAGTCTGAGCTCGGGAGACATCGGTGGGTTACTAGACCCAGGGGCCGCTGTGGGCAGTTGTGGGCAGCTGTAAGTGATGACCCAGCTGAAGGCAACGAGGTAATCCCCACATCTGGAGCCAGGGCAGGCTTAGGCCCCTGACTTGGCCCAGCTGGTGTTTGTTGCAGGGGAACCTGTGCCGATGATGCCTGAGGCAAAGGATCTGGTGCAGACTGAGACTCCTCTGGTTCCGAATCTGAGCCCGAGTCCCAGGCCATCACAAAGACAATGCATTTCACCACAGTGTGATAGATTGTGGCAATGATTCATAGTAAATATAACTCCAGTCAACTGGTGTGTGTTGTATAGGGCTGTCCAGATTTTTCCTGACCTTCCTCTTTAGCAGCAGCACAACACAAACAACTCCAGCAGGTGAAGCTTTTCTTACCATTTTCTTTCCATGCCAGAAAATAATTCCCCTTTGAATTTATCTGTGTTAGGTTGGGCTCCATGATCACCGCAGATGGTGACACCAATCAGAAATTAAAAGACGCCTGCTTCTTGGGAGGAAAGCAGTGTTAAACCTAGACAGCATCTTAAAAAGCAGAGACATCACCTTGCTAACAAAGGTCCATATAGTTAAAGCTATGGTTTTCCCAGCAGTGATGTATGGAAGTGAGAGCTGGACCATAAAGAAGGCTGATCACTGAAGAATTGATGCCTTTGAATTATGGTACTGGAGGAGACTCTTGAGAGTCCCATGGACAGCAAGAAGATCAAACCTATCCATTCTGAAGGAAACCAGCCCTGAGCACTCAGTGGAAGTACAGATCCTGAAGCTGAGGCACCAATACTTTGACCACCTCATGAGAAGAGAAGACTCCCTGGAAAAGACCCTGATGTTGGGAAAGATTGAGGACACAAGGAGAAGGGGACAACAGAGGACGAGATGGTTGGACAGTGCTCTCGAAGCTACCAGCATGAGTTTGACCAAACTGCGGGAGGCAGTGGAAGATAGGAATGCCTGGGGTGCTCTGGTCCATGGGGTCACGAAGAGTCGGACATGACTAAACGACTAAACAACAGGTTGCTATTAAAGGCACAGGAGTAGATCCAGTGTTTGTTTTTGGTAGCAGCAAACCTAGATGCCTGATAAAGATATTTGCCTGCAGATGGCTGGGCATAATCACAGTGGCAGAAGAAGCTTTTATTTCTTTTTACAAAAGACAACAGTCCTCCTATATTGCTTCACTGCTGGATAAAGAAGTGCCAATTTTGTATATGTGTTCTTGTTAGGGGATTCATGCACTGGATATTATTCACACCACCTTTTGTCCTGGCAGATCTACAAGGCAGCTTGCAATCTGCATTTAAAAATACAAGTGAAAACAGTAATATAAAGCCTGAAGAAACAATACAGTGCATCAAATAAAAATGAGCTGAAAAATACAGCTGAGACTGCGGCGAACGCTTCCCCAAACAACAATCAGAGAGCCCCAAAGGTTCCCTGAAAAAGAGAGTTACTTTAGCCAACTGCCTAAAGATATGAAGCAAGTTGAAGTCCTTTTATTTGAGTCCCCAGAGCCAGCTTCTATAAACCAGTAGCAAAGACTTAAACCGAGTGGTGTTTTGCCGAACTCACATTGTCAAGTGTAAATGAAGTTTCCTCCTAAAGGACATGTTTGTTCCTTCATGTTTGCCAGCAGAAGAACAGTTTGGAACTGGAAACAAAAGCAAATTGATTTTTTAAAACTTTCCCTGCAGTCTTGTTCCCCTGTACATATCGAGCTTGCTACTGTTGTACTCACACAGACACATAAACGTCATCCTTTTTTCCCTTCACCCTTTCCTATGTAGCAATTTCTCACTTCAGTGCTGGCAGGAGGCAATGCTAATGTACTCATACTTCTTTGTAATTATTCCTGATTGATATTAGTTATTATCAAAAATGCATTCTTTCCTCGTTTCAGATGAGAGCCACAATAAAATACAACTGATAGGAGAATTAGCTTTCTTCATGAGTGACAGGATATTGCAATTCTGAAATTTTAATTTTCCCAGGACCCATTTCATCCCTCAGTGAGTGAAGAGTTATTTGCTTTTCTTCTGCTTTAATTGAGAATCACAATACTTTCCAATTGGAACCACTTGAGACTTCCTTAATTAGTAAGGATATCTGTGCAGCATGGAATGGCAAAATCAGCCCAATTCTGGCCTAACAATACATGTCTGACTCTTGTATTATCAATGAAATGTTCAGTTTAAAGAGGCTTTTGATAATAAAAAGGGGGGAGTAGAAATTGTAGCAGCCTCCGGAGAGAGCTTTGGGGAATACTGCAACTAGAGTCAATTGTGTTCAGTCCTGACTGCAAGACAAACAGAAGTTTAATACTAAAAATCTGTTTGTACTTATAATAGCTGTTTAGCAGCATGGCATTAGGAAAAAAACCACACCCCAGATATTCAGAGTATTTTCATTAGTGACACTGAGATATTGTCTGGAATCGCATCCCTTTTGAAGGTTAATATGCAACAGAAAGTAGAAGACAAGCATCTTGAAACATATGTATATTTCAGTCAATGCTGCCAATAACGCATACAAAAAAGCCCTGATTTAAGGACCACTTCTTCAAATGGTTATATTTATTTATTTTATTGTTTTACTCATTTGCTACATCCGTTTGTTTGCTTATTGCATTTGCATCATGCCCGTCTTCCCAAAGGACTCTGTCATTTCTCCAGAGAGCTCAAGTTCAGCCAGTAGTGCAGGTCAGGACATTCATGTGGACAACCCCTGCCATCTTCACCTGCTGAATGGTTCTATCACATGTCCACACACTTAAGCATAAGCGTATGTTTTAGAATTGGTCGAATTCTGGTTTGAGGAGAAACGCATCAAACAGCAGCAAACAAATGCAAACAAGGAGGTCCGGGGCGCTGCTGCCTTCTGAAAGCCACCAGCTCCAGCTCACATTGACGATTGACTCTTGTCATGCAAACGGTGGCTATGAGGAGCCACCCTCCAAAGCATAGGCTCCCACCTGTGGAAGGCATGGAAGGTGGGCTCTGTTCCTCCTCTGCTTCCTAGCGCCCGGGCTACTAGGAACTCCCTCCTCTTTTTCTGTTAATGAATCCCTGAATGAACCTCCCTAATTGCCACACCAGATCAAGCATTGCCTTTCACTTCTCCCCTCTTCCAGGGAGAATAAAACTCCAATTAAATATGCTTGGATACCTTTCTTTTGTTCAGCAAAAGGAAATGCATTTAAATAGCTAGCTAGCTACAGCAGCGGAGCAAGTTGATTGGGCGCCTGGGGTGGTGGCGCATGTGCCCTGTGCCCGGGGGCGGGCAGCTGCCCACGGGGGCACCGCAGGGCCTCCGAGGAGTCTGCCTGTCTCCTCCCACTCAGCTGCCCTACAGCTGAGGGGAAGGCAACAGGTGGACTGTTTGGGACAGCGCGGAGTCTGCGGGCACTCAAGCCACCGTGTCACTCCCCTGAGGGACGTGTGGTTTGGGCATGCAGCAGGCCCCGCAGTGAGTGCCACCCACCATTTTGTCACCCCCCTCAGGGGGGACACCCAGGGGGGATCGTACCTACCACACCCACCTTGCTAAGCTAAAGAGAGAGAGAGGGAGAGAGAGAGACTTTACTACGGCTTGCGGTGTTACTGCTTTGCCTGCCTCTCCTGTGCATAGCTGATCTTGCTTCTCACATCTTGCTTCATGTCCCCCAAGGGGAGCGTGGGGGGGGGGCGCTGTGGTCTAAACCACTGAGCCTCTTGGGTTTGCCAATCGTAAAGTCAGCAGTTTGAATCCCCACAACGGGGTGAGCTCCCGTTGTTCTGTCCCAGCTTCTGCCAACCTAGCAATTTGAAAGCACTCCAGTGCAAATAGATAAATAGATACCGCTCCAGCAGAAAGGTAAACAGTGTTTCTATGCACTCTGGCACTCATCACAGTGTCCCGTTGCACCAGAAGCAGTTTAGTCATGCTGGCCACATGACCCAGAAAAGCTGTCTGTGGACAAACGCCAAATCTCTCAGCCTGAAAGTGAAGATGAGTGCCTCACCCCATCGTCAAATTTGTCCAGGGGTCCTTTACCATTTTTTCATGGCCCCCCAGCCTTCTCTTCCTCTTCCTAATCCATCGAGATGCAATGAATGCCCCTTTAAATCAGCCCTGCAGGCTCTACCACTCTCTTTTTCCTCCTTGCTTCTCCCACCCCACCCCGTGCCAGGCATCAGCTGGCTTCATGGTTTTTCTCATCTGTGATTTTTGCCACCGCCTGCAAAGAAGAAGAAGAAGAAGAAGAGGAGGAGTTTGGATTGGATATCCCGCCTTTCACTCACCTTCAGGAGTCTCAAAGCGGCTAACATTCTCCTTTCCCTTCCTCTCCCACAACAAACACTCTGTGAGGTGAATGGGGCTGAGAGACTTCAAAGAAGTGTGACTGGCCCAAGGTCACCCAGCAGCTGCAGGTGGAGGAGCAGAGACGCGAACCCGGTTCCCCAGACTACCAGACTACCGCTCTTAACCACTACACCACACTGGTTCTCAAGCCAGTGTGGCTCTGTCAATAGCAGTGTTGACAGAGAAAAGTTCCCAGTCTGCACCTGCTCTGTGGTTTGCTGCCCCCTGCAGGAGACAGGAGAGAGCTGAGCAGCAGGGCAACAGACAAAAGCATTGGCTTTGTTCAGTTTATCGCCGGGGCAGATATTTTGAACTGGTTATCACAATGTGGCTTTCAAAAAGGTTCTCAGTGATATATCACTAAATCGCCCAGGCCTAGCCCTCATCCAGTTCACCACTGTGACTGGGAACAGCCAGTCCCCATTTAGATGGTTTGTCCTGATGACAGCTCACTCCAAAACTCCTGCAGACCGCTCCCAAAGGTTTCATATAGTTGCTAAATAACATTGTTGACAGAACAGTGCCTGTGGATCCCTGTAGTTCAGGGGCCAATGGCTCAAAGAACACTCCACCAGTGATGCTGTCTGGACTTGGCCTGGTAGTTTGTGATGGAATCATTGTAATACAGAACATCTGATACCCACCTGACTTGCAGCTGTAGCTTGCAAACGAGCCTGTAGTCCTAAGGTCATTGCATAGGGGAGGCATAGATACCTGAGCACATCCAGTATTAGGAAAATAATTGTGATTGGACCTGTCTGTCAAAATAAAAGATATCCTCACCTCATGAGCTCTAGGAATTTCTGTTGTCAGCTTGGTTTCATTTTTCAGAAGAAGTAATCAGTTACATTTGGCTACAGAGCCACTGAGAAGTGCAAGGAGTCTCAGACTGGACTCAGGGACGCTTGTTCATAGTGTAATCCAACTTGGAAATGTGAGAACCTTCCCCCAATAATTCTGATTTGGGGTATACAGAGAGCTAGTATTTATGTTTAGTCATATCCAGTAATACCTAAAGAATTTTGGCGTGCAAGTGCTGCTGTTTAATGCCAACATCTAGATAAGCAAATGTCAGATAATAGAGTATTTGCTGTGCTTTCAAAGACGTAAATACCAGTTAAGAACCTAAACGTTGCTGGATTTAAGTGTGAATTAGGTCCCAACCGTTCATTTGTCAAAAGACACATAGAGAATGTAAGTAACTTACCTATAGTAACTACCTAGTTTTGTATACATGCCCCATAATTGTAATTCTTGAATGTCTGGCGGTGAAGTGCAGTATTCATTCATCTACCAATTCCATGAATTTTTCATCTAAAGATGTCCTGTGAAATGCATTTTAGAAATGTGCTTTATGCACTTTACAAAAGGTTGCTAAATCTATCTGCTACTACCTGTTTAATAGGAATTTTTTACCTCCCTTCGCTTCCTCAATTTCATTCCCTAAAACCTTTTTTTAAAAAATAAAAAATAAAAATGCAGGGTTGAGTGTTGCAGTAAAATATAGAATTTCCACATATATATTGGGCAATATTTATAAATCATGTTAAATTATCTGTCCCAGATAGGCTTTAAATGGAAATTTCAACCTGAATAAAATCAGAATAAAGCACTGATGCTTGGCACCCACATTTCCTAATATATAGGCATGTTCTAGTCAGGTTGCTCATGTTAATCAGTGCTTGGATGTACACGATTGTGCTGGCAGCACACAAGAGAGCAGTGTTGTAAGACTGCAAAGCTCAACTATTTATAGGCAGCAACTAGTCTCACCTCTTGCTTCCGAATAGTGTATTGCAAAAGTTCAGTTCTGAATGCAAAACTGCCTGGTAGTTTTCGTACCAGCAAATTGACTTAATAACCCAAAACCTTTTGATCTTTAATGAGCTGTGTCACATCTGCATGCATAATACAGTCTTCTAAACTTCTCAACAATGCACGAACATTAGGCATAGACTGTAGAGGTCTAGATAATATGTTCTGTATGCTGTTGCAGTTTTGCGAAGTGTAACTCTTTTTGTACAAAAAGAAAAAGCAACACTGTAATGAATCACCATCACTGTGCAATGCTGAATTTATATTCTCATCCTGTACACTGTACAATAGTTTTTGCAGAATGTGTTGAAATATTTGTTTGGGAACCACACACTTGCAAATCTCTGGCATCTCGGTGGCTTGGCTTGCCTAACTGGATGTAAACCAAACTGACCAAAGTGCCATCAGTGGTGACATGCAGATGTCCTGTGGACACTTTAGAAATGTATTTAAAGCCTGCCTCTCCCGCCCCTTAATCCTAGGGATAGCAAGGCAGAAGGGCAATCAGCAGTGCGAATGGAGTGATTTGCCCCCACATAATGCACACTTTTAGTAATTCAAAGCAGCTTTCAAATGGGTATCAGTTACAACAGGCAGGCGTGTGCCAAAGCCCAGATACCAATGGCGAGGTCTAACTCTGTGCCGCTATTTATCATGGGAACATTACCATTGTCAGACCGGAAGGCATGTCTCACACTCACAGCCCCACACCCATGGGACTGGTCCCGACTGGCTTTCTATTTATCAAGTTTCTAGCCTCTCAATACAAGTTGAAACCATAACAAATCATGGACCAATACAGATAAACCAGTGGTAATGAACGGGCTTTTCCACTCCATATGGCAGGGATGCAAAATGTGTATTGTGGGCTCTAATTCCCAGCAGCTCCAGCCAGCATGGCCAGTACTGGTCGGGGATGATGGGCATTGCAGCTCAGCCTGAACAGTTACCTGCTTCCAGGCATCCACAAGTTGCCTAATCTTTTATTGACCCCATTTAATTCTCTACAGGAAACTTTGAGGGAGGACTTAAATAGAATGTTAGCTCTCTTTGCAATCCAACAGCTTTTAATAGCCGTCCTTGGCTGTTCCTAGTATATTCCTCAGGAAAGGGAAAGCTCATTGCATACAATGGAAAATGGCATTAGGGAACTGGAACATTTATCTCTCCTTATATTTTAAGGAGAAGGAGCATTTATCTCTCCTTGAATATAAAAGGACACTGTTCCCTGCTCCAACATGGAGTGCTGGATTGCAACACTTAATTACTAGCAGTATTAAATAAATGAACAGTGCTGTTGTTTTGTGATGTTGCTTTTTTATGCAGTTGCAACTTTAATTTGGCATTTTTCTGAATTAAGCTTGTTTTATTTCTGTACACAGCCCTACAACCATGAGGTGAAGGGTGGTATATAAATATGCATATAAATAAATATAAATTCGGAACAGGGTTTTCATAAACATTACCTAGGAGTAGCATATCAGGACTTGATGGCTATTATGATGGTTTCCATTTATATAAAATCTATCTATCTATCTATCTATCTATCTATCATCTATCTATCTATCTATCTATCATCTATCTATCATCTATCATCCATCTATCTATCATCTATCTATCATCTATCTATCATCTATCATCCATCTATCTATCATCTATCTATCTATCTATCTATCATCATCATCATCTATCATCTATCTATAATCATCTATAATCTATCTATCATCTATCTATCTATCATCTATATCTATCTATCTATCTATCTATCTATCTATCTATCTATCTATCATCTATCTATCTATGCTAAACACAGCTATAACAATATAATAGACTTGAGGGACTTGGGTGAACATTTTCTCAGAAGTAGAAATATACTCAGGGACACAACAGTTTTCAAAAACAGACATTTGGAAGTGTAGTTTCTTAAGAATGCTGCAGATTTTAGCTCTGAGGGGTAAACTACAGTTCCCACGATTCTTTCGGGAAAATCATGTGCTTGGGATGTATGGTGTGAATGGCAACAGACATTGAGAGCAGCACATGAAACATTCTCTAGAATATCTGTTGATAGGGGACACCCAGGTATTAGAATTTCACTGTGCTGGAAACAAACACTTGAAGAAAAGGTGGCAAAGGCTGTAGGTTTTCTGGCATGCCTGGAGAGGAGCTCAGCCTGCTCCTTGCTTCTCTTGTGCTGTGCTGATGCCTGTTTTCCAGCTCAGTAGACCTGAGGCAAAAACAAAAGAGGCAGCAGGAGGCTATATAGGTCTTGTAGTCTGAAGAGACCTAAACAGTTTGAACTTTAGTATTATTATTATTATTATTATACTACAAAGTAAATAAGGAACAGAATCCTTGACAGCAGTAGAAAGACTTTTTTCTTTTTTAACCTGCACGCTCACGGGAAACGCTTCAAGTAGCTTGTGTTGCACAGAGAAGTATTTTGAATGACACAACCAGCTCTTTGCCATCCCCTCCTTTATAGGCTGCTTGGCAAGGCAAGAGGGGGAAATAAATGGAGATTCTGTGCTCCAGCAACCTCCATCTATCAGAAAATCCCTTAAGGCTATGGTCAGTTGAACACAAATTAGAACAGCTAGCCAGCCCCAAACCACAGCCGCGCATTCATGGAGTCACAAAAGTGAAATCAGGATATAATGTGTCCAGACCTAGTTTGGATGAAGCACATTGGTATTAATGTTTGCGACTGACATTTTGGCTTGGGAGATATTTTCAAAATTCTTTCCCTGTTCTATTTTGTGGAGAATAGAATATCTCCAATGAAGCATTTCCTTTGAGTTGCCAAGGCTGTGCCTGGCCTTGCCTTATTCCAAGGAAACGATGCTGTCCAGATCAGGAAGCGTGTCTTATGATTACCGGAGAGTCCTCTCTCTCTCTTTTTTTTAACCGTTTGAGGCATGAGAGTTGGCTGTAGCTAATGCAGAATTCTGTGAGCCATACGAATGCTATGCTCCCAAGCAGTCCACCTCGCCTTCTGTCTGAATTGGCTCTTGCAGGAGTTCAAAAACTAGTTGTATATTTCACTGACGTACAAGATATTTTTCATGCTAAAAAAAATATTGGCTTCCATGTGAGGTGAAGAAAGAGATTGTGTAGGAAAACAAAATAAAATGCAAGCTGTGGTGGATTTATATAATCCCCCCCCCCCCCGTTTTTCCCCATTTGGAATAGTTTTACAAATTGAGTGACATGCAGTGTATATAAAGTATTGTGCTTGCAATAAAACAGGTAACCACCCCCCCTTTCCCTCAAAAGCAAAAAATACCATCAACATAAATAATAATCAGATTTGCCCCTTAGCACCAACAGCAAATAAAGTTAAGGCCCACCTCAGTATTTAAGCTCCATTGAAGGTCTACCCTTTGTGTAGTGCAACAACAGAAGACACAACATATATATGCAGTTTATTCTGTCTCATTTTCTGAACTACTGCTTTCATTTTCCATTTCTTCTTCCTCTCCCTCTTTGTCATTTTTCTCATGGATTTCTAAAAACCAGCTTCGGGGGAAACAGAAAAAAACCCTGGTCCCCACCCCCAATTTTTTCTGTGTCCCCCCCCCCCCAGGCCTTCCCATCTCTAGTCATGAGATTGGGATGGTGGAGTTGCAGTGTCACCCTTTTGAAACTGGCATTGTTTACTGGGACAGGGCAGGTATTGGGACAGGGTGGTGGCGAAGTCAATTCAGGGCAACACTGTATCATCCTGGTCACCTGGGTATGACAATACGAAATTGCCTTTTTTTGTGAAGCATAGATGGCATTATTTAATGGGCCCCATAATGCCTTTGTTATAAGTTAAATGAACAAAACTCTGCCTTATTTGGAGCTCTTCCATTCACTCCTAGGACAAAACTGGCTCAAAGCTGTCTGATGGAAAACCTTCAAGAAGAAGAGGTTGAAAGATGGTCTTGTTAGGCATAAACAGATCAGCACATCAGCCTATCATGCAATGTACTGCTTGCTTGTAAGCAGACCTATATGAACTTGGCAGCCTTGCTGTGGAATTCTGTCCCCTGCCACACCAACCAGATTCCTCTGGAAGGTGGAAACAAATAAGAGCCTACATCCTTCACAGCCTGCCGTGATAAGGGGTTTTGGGAAATTGATTATTGTTTTCTATGTTGAATTTTGGTTCCAGTTGGCTCTCTGCCTTGGAAAACTCTAACCCCCTGCTGGGTTAAACATGATGGACAATCTCTATCAACACCAACCCTTTCATTTTGACAATAGGTTTCATGGAGATCTGAGCCATCTCTTCCAAAGTACAAATGTGTTGTGCCACCAGCTGTCAGAAGCAGCTCCTCCCCACACCAACACTCAGACTATGACTCCCACTCTTCCACATATTTTATTGGCTTGTGTGTTTTATTTAACCCTTGCAAAATACTGAGAATCTAAGTTTTCCCTCAGGTAGAATTTTCAATGCCTGCTAATAACATGGATTTTAATGTTCAAAGCTGCAGCACTCCAGTTCTGATTTAAACCCACCGGCTCACTATACAGAGGAGTGCAACATTCCAATTAATATCATATATAAGGGGATAACACAATTTCATATTTGTGTAAAATAACCTGTTTTTCAGGGCAAAATTGTGCCAAAGGCTGGATGAATGTATACTATTGCTAAACAGCAGATCATGTGCCACAGCTTCTAGACTGCAGGAAGAGTGCATGTTATTGTTGTGGCAAGTTGGGACATATGAGAAAAGACTGCCACTTAAGGGGGAGAAAAAGAGGCTGATGAGGTTGAATACAGTGCCTATAAATTATCAAAAGGACAGAAGCAAGCAAAGGAGAAGCGCGCAAAGTTTGTTTCTGCTGTTGCTATCCAACAGGATATGGAGCGCCTTGGAATTTAAGGCCAAATCATGTCTGTGTAAACACAGAGGTTTGGCTATTTTACTGTTTCCAGTACAAGAAGAATCGCGTTTTGAAAAACAGAACAAAATGGTGCCATACCAGCAAGCAGGGAAGTGTAATTATTAATAATAATAGGAATAAGGCACCAACACCAGTGAATAACCTGCTTCTAGTCATTCAAGATTATACTGTACTGGGTTAAATGGATAAATTTGATTTAAAGGTTGCTTTCCGTAAATGAAGATTTCCTAAGTAAAGAGCTAAAATTATAGCATACTGTCTTTTGCCAAAAATGGATCCATCATTTTTGAGAGATTTTAAAATGGCACCATTTTTGAGCCATCAATAAATATCGACAGATTCACTGAAAAACATTCTATGTCCTGCATTTTTTTTTATCTTGTTAAATAATGCTTAAGAAAATTAAAAGTAACTAACAAAATTAACGTGAGCACCCATATATAATCTGATTTTGTTTTGCTTTGCTTTGCTTATGGAAGTACAAATATTCTACCCTGTGTTAGAAATGTTTAATTCCTGCTGGATGAACTCATAGCTGAAAATGCAATTTGGTCGTAAGTGTTTAATTTGGACTTGATTTCTTTATACAAACACATTAGTTAATTAATCATACTTGCATAGATGCAAATAACAGTGAACTGGATTCATAGAAACATAAAAAGGAGGCTAGATTAATGTGCTAACAACCCCAAAAGCCAATAATCAGAAAATGCAAAGTTGGCTCCCGTTATGCACATTAATGATATTTACATAGATTTGCTTCTCTGCCTCACTATATGGACACAACTTTAATTAGTGTTGAAACTGCTCTCAGGGAGTAGTCTGGTAGTTGTGAAGGAGAAGTGAAATGCATGGAAGGCAGTATATGTATAATGACAGAATTTAGTGTTGGATGAAAATTATTCCTTTTCTATCTATTTGGAACTGCATCTGCCATATAAGATTTCTGAATTATTACTAGAAGTGTTAAAGACTTGTCAACAGTCTCCTATGGATTTCTCAGTCAAGCAGTTTGCTTTTTCAAATTAAAAATTGGTCACAAATAAACACACACACACACAAATAATAATAATAATAATAATAATAATAATAATAATAATAATAATAATACCCCACCCATCTCGCTGGGTTTCCCCAGCCACTATGGGCGGCTTCCAACAAAAGATTAAAAATACATTAAAACATCAGTCATTAAAAAACTTCCCTAAATAGGGCTGCCTTCAGATGTTTTCTAAATGCCATATGGTTGTTTATCTCTTTGACATCTGATGGGAGGGTGTTCCACAGGGCGGGCACCACTACCAAGAAGGCCCTTTGCCTGGTTCCCTGTAGCTTTGCTTCTCACCATGAGGGAACTGCGGGAAGACCCTTGGCGTTGGACCTCAGTGTCGGGGTTGAATGATGGGGGTGGAGATGCTCCTTCAGGTATACAGGGCCGAGGCCAAGTACACACACACACACACACACACACACACACACACAATATCCCCAACATCTAAATTGGGGTTTCTTCTTCCTGTACCCCCCAAACGGGCATCTTCTCTGCATTCAGGCCAGGAGGTGATTACAATGTGAGAGCCAATTCATATTGTCACTTTTGAGTTTTCAAAATATGTTATTATTTTTGTAAGCTTGAGTTGGGAAATAGAGGTGAAGTGGGGAGCTCCAGTTCTTCCAAGCTCCACAAGAGACCTGCAGTGCCCCCTGCATGTGAAGAATTGTTGGAAAAAGAACCCCTTTTAAGAATAAGGCAGCCATACCAGCTGCTTTCAGTATGGAAGGCACTGCTGCAGCTTGTTGAATAAGAGAGGGCTATTACAGGTAAGCTACTAAACCAGAGGTGGATAATTCCTGCTCCAGGAACCTGCTCCACCTCCCTGCCTCCCAATGAACACTCACACCTCCGATTGTGGGCGCCCTTTGTGGGACCGCACGCAGCACCCCCGAGCCACATGAGGCTTAACAGCTGGTTAAGCTGGCCCACCTCTCTGATGTCGCAGTCATTGGAGGTTCAATCCAATCAGTGGCTTTGGTGGTGGCGGAGCCAGTCAAGTGGACCGTGAGTGAGCAGGCTTCACTCTGATCCGCTCGAGGTGAATTTAAGGGGGCGGATCCAGCAGCAAAGCATGCAATCGGCTCTGGAGCTTCACCCACCCAACTCTCCCTTTGTCTAATGCTTGATTGCAGGTTAACCATTTTCCTTCCTGGTTAGGGGGCATTGCTATGGTCTTATGATGATTGCTGTTGAAGAGCCGGGAAGGAATTTCCCCTGCTGCGCAGATTTTGCTGCCCCCGTAGCAACTGTCAGGCCTTGGGCGGAATCCTTTAGTCTATCTTCCCTAACTGGGGTGTGTGTGAAGTGGTGACTCACCCCCCCCCCCCACACACACACGACGGTGATTCCAGGGTTCCCTGTTAAAGGGATTTGTGTGAAGGGAGTCACTGGCCATACACTGAAAGGTTGTCAGTGAACTCCCCTGTGTTGCACAGAAAAGGGGGCTAGCTCGCTCTGTAAACATACATCTTGCAGTGCCCCCTCCCCAGATCCTATTAACCCTGATGTCCCTCAGTCCCATGGCTGGGAGGGATACACACCCAATGCCTAAGCCAAGGTCTTCCTACATCTGAAAGGGTTAATGTTGTGGCCAATTTTAATTCCATTAACACGTTGTCGTGAGTTATTCATTCCTTCTGGTGGTCTCTTGGGGTCGGGGTGGTCTCTGCCTGGTCATGCAATGTTATTTTTGCCCCCTCAAGACCCCATTAATTTTGGCACCAGTGTTAGAGAGAGCGCTGGGATGACAGAATTAGACAAAGGAGGCAGGCGCCCTTATGGGTATGGAAACTGGGTGTCTACACACCCAGCCACTGAAACGCATAAGAGGAAGAAAGGGATGCTAAACCAGCTGAACAGGAATAGTTGGGTATCTTCTGTTCTGGAGAGTGGGATAGTAACATATTTCCTGCAGGCCTGTCAACATTTATACCCAGAAGAGCTTGTAGTTCAGGGGATCAGGATTTCAGACTTGTGTGTGTAAGGATCAAGGACTGCCAACAGAGCAAAGTGGAGCATTCCCTGGGGACTCCAGTTTCACTGCAGTAAGCGGGGATTGGTGGGGGGGGGGGGAGAGAAGAAACCAGAATGATTGCTCAGCATCTGTGAGGGGGGAAAATGCATTTTAAGATTCTCCCAACTTTAGCTACTACTGAAATATTTATGTTTTAATGCATTATTCGGTTGTGTTTGTGTTTTGACAAAGTCTGGCCCATTTGGCTGTATGAATATATTTATGCCACGTGGATGTAAAAGACAGAAAAGTGCTATTCTTTACGATATAAAAAATATAGATATATATTTATGGGTTTCTGAATGACATATAAGCCCACTCATTCAGAGGTGGCATCTTCTAAATACCATTGAGGGGGTCCAATGTGACGTCCTGACATCACTTCATGCCCAGCTTTGTATATGCCTTGAATAATTGGGGGCCTGGGCCCCCTCCAAAAATAAAACACTGAAGGGGGCCAAAGAGCCTCAGCCCACAAGCATGTATACACCCATCAGTTATCTTCCCTATAGTTTGTAGCTCAGTTGACTGGAGTCTGGGGACAGGCAAACCTATGAATTTCAGTTTCTCCAGTTTGATTCTCCACATTTTCACATCCGTTTGCAATTAAAAATAAATAAAAACCCATTAGCACTTTCATGCAAATTTTTGCAAGCGGTTTCCCCTAAAGTGATGGATTTTTGTTTGTTATTTTCACAAATATATGTATGCATTTGTAATCAAATACTAATTAGCCAAGGAACAGCTTTGCAAAATTCAGAGAAGTGTGCAACTTTGGAAGTATAGCTACATTTTGGCTTGCATATTGCTTCAGGAAGTGTGACTTATGCAAGTTTGCCTTCAAATACAATATGAAGCAAATTGCTCTCTCATCTCTATTCAGAAACCTTAGGAAAGCAGTCCTGATAGTTTTAATAGCATCAGTTTAGTCTTGGGCCACAATGCAAGTTCTTATGCTTAGCTCTAGTCTGAATATGCAGCTCAAAGCTCCACTTGAGAAAAGCTTTTTTTGCTTTTGTCTTGTCTTCTATACAGCCCTTCCAATTCCTTTAGCCCTTTTTAGATGTTCCTCCTTTTACGGTTGCTTCATATTTACATACCCAAGTTTACTCATTTCACTAAGGAGGAGCAGCTGTCTCACAGCATATGCTAACCTTTCTAAAACTTAGTGGGTTTGATACTGAAAGCACAGATGCAAATCTACAATTGAGATTTCAACTGTCAAAACATTCAGGTCAAAGCATTTAGAAGTGAGGACATCTTGCTGGCTTTCTCCGACAAGCCTCAATTTTTTTACCTCCCTCCCCAGACTCCATTTCCACCTCTGAGATTTCTTCCACAAATCTGTCTCAGACTGAGTTGGATAGAGTCTATATATACACTTTATACTCAGGGAGCACTGCCCACAATAGTTTTCCCTATTTTATTTTTTTATATTTACGTACCTAGGACAAGTTTTCTAAAGTCGAAAAGGATTTTTTTAATACACAGAACCAGGTCAAAGGCTGTCAGTTTGTTTGCTTGTACACATTAGCCAAGTCCCACTGTCAGGGTCAACAGCCTTTGTATCCTACTTTACAAAAATATTGAGTGTTACAAGAAGCAGATATTCTTTGCTATCCCATGAGACATCGAGTGGGAAATCTTCACAAAACATTGTTTAAAATAGAGAGTGTGAAAGAAAACACTAAAAACACCTTGTGTAACGTTGCTTATTCCATAACAGTTTTGCATTTGTTTAGGGAGGAAACAAAAGCACTGAAAGAGATTGTAATGTTTCTGGGTAAAAGAACAGGCACTAGGAGTGAGGAACAGTTTAATATGCCTCGTTCTGTGTCCAATAAGCATGAGACGCCTTTGCTTGGCTGAGCAGGGGCCCAAAGATTGTAGAAAAATACTGGGCAGGGTTTAGCCCAATATCTTGTCTGTGTGATGGGCTCATGAGAAAAAGTTGTCCTATGAGCAAAGGGGGGGGGGGAGCCTACGTAAGGCTGTTTCCCCTTGAGCTCAGGGCAATTTAGCCTCAAGAGCTTCCTGCCCGCCCACCCTTGGGTTAGAGGCTTCAATGAGCAATATTGGGTTGTTGGTTGACAGGGCCAGAAATGAATTCTCTCTCTCAACCTGATTTGCACTTGGTTGGGTTCGCCCCTTTCCGTCAGCGAAATTATGGCCTTCCTTTGTTAGGCAGAAGAATGTTGTTTGAAGAAATAGCATTGGGCAAGATCAACAGGTGGGTGGGCATAAGAGGTCTGAGGGGAAATTGACCATAGCACCCCAAAGCTTAGATGGGGTATCTGCCAGGTTGGAATCTGCACCCTGGTCACCCATGGCAAGGTTTAACACCGGACAACTCTCATGGAAATGGTTTGGAGTGGTCCAAACCTGACACACCAATTCCATCAATGGGGGCTTGTGAAATGATGAACTGATCCGGGCCCTAATGTCTCGCCAATGCTTACCCTGCCTGCTGCTGTCAATAAAGATTTGGCTTGATTTTATCCCATCAGTGTTGTGCGGTCTGGTAATTTTGCTGCTCTCATGGGTCACATAATGCACCTGCCTGGGGAACAAGAACTAATACCCTCTACTAGAAAATTGAATTACCAGATTACAAGTACTAACATCCCACAAGTTAAGGATGAACACTTATGTAGGAGAAAGCCCTATTGATCTCTGTGGGACTTGCTTCTTGTGTCATATTGCACCACACCTGGTTTAAATAAAAACAAGGAAAGGAACCAGGATGCTGCTCACTATGCCTGTCCTCAAGCCCTCCCTCTTCCTTCTCCAAGGATAGCCATGACCCCTCCAAGGATACATTGTCTCCATTTTTCTCAGCTGTTTCTGTATGAAGGGCCAGGGCAGAAAGAGACAGCTTACTTCCTGCACTGCCAGTTTGCTTGGCTTCTTTGACTGTCTGCTAAAAATGGAAGTCTGAATTGTATAGGTATCTAGATGTAGCTCAGTGATACAAAGCATCTTCTTTGTGTGCAGGTTCACCCCCCCCCCCCAGCATCTTCAGGTAGAGCCAGGACAGATTCCTGTCTGAAGCCCAGGGGAGCCAATGGCAAGCAGTATAGATAGTAATAAGCTAGATGGACCAATAGTTAGACTTGGTATAAGCTCCCCCCATGTTAAAGGATCAGCAAGAATGTAGGGAGGCCCAGAGTATAGGCTTTTGCCTTCATGGTTAGGGTCTCATTGGAGCATCTAGGGTCTCATAGGGACTCAAGAAGAATCTTCATGCTCAAATCAAGGTTGGGCTATTTTGAAAGAATTCAGGTGTGGAGGTGATGGCAAAGTCACTCAAACAGTATGACTGACATGACTAACAGGACATTCACAGGGAGACCAAAATGCTCATTTACAAAACTATTGTACTACCAACCTTACTGTATGCTTCTTAAACATGGACCACTTATAAATGCCACCTCCAACTCCTTGAAAGATTCCATCAATGGTGTCTCTGAATACTTTTACACATCACTTGGGAAGACAGGTGAACTAATGTCAGTGTACTGGAAGATGCAAAGATCACCAGTGTAGAAGCAATGCTTCTTCAACATCATCTTCGTTGGACTGGTCATGTTGTGCAGATGCCTGATGATCATCTTCCAAAGCAACTACTCTATTCCGAACTTAAAAATGGAAAGCATAATGCTGGTGGTCAACAAAAGAGGTATAAAGACTGTCTCAAGGCAAATCTAAAAAAATGTAGTATAAACACCAACAACTGGGAAACACTGGCCTGTGAGTGCTCCAATTGGAGATCAGCCTTTACCAAAGATATCATGGATTTTGAAAATGCTCAAACTCAGGACAAAAGGAAGAAACGTGCTAAGAGGAAGGCACACTTGGCAAACCCTCACCATGATCAACTCCCACCTGGAAACCTGTGTCCCACTGTGGAAGGAAGTGTGGATCCAGAATTGGCTTCCACAGTCACTTACGGACTCACTGTTAAGATCATGTTCATGGAAGACAATCTTACTCAGCTATGAGTGGCCACCAAAGAATATGTATAATTCATATTTGACAGGGTCTAAAAGGAGAAAAGAAGTCCTAGCAGAATATTTCAAGGTGGTTTAGCACACTCTCAGGTTGGAAATATAATATAAGATTCAGAAAAGGCTATTGAAATAACCAAAATAAGATGAGGAACAAAGAATGAGAATTCTATGCAGACAAAACTTTTTTGTCTTTGAAAGAAAAGCAGCAAGCTAGGAATATGTATAGTTGCAAAATGTAGGTGCTCTCCTGATTAAACGACCTACAAGGGAACAGCAAGAAATTGAAAGCCGTCTTCATTGCTTAAGGTACATGCACACAAAGCCATGTTTTGCAGTGTGCATTTTTCCCAGAATGACACATTTCTGGATTTATACACACGTCAAAGAACAACTGCAAATATCAGAATGGTTGCGAGAGAAGCTGTGCGCATAAAAATGAAGGGACCCTGACAGAAAGAACACGAAAATAAACCCTTGAACAATCACAACTATTATAAAATCACAAATAGCTTCCCCACTTCCTTCTGCATGCACTTTCCAAATGGAAATCTAACAGACACAGGTTGAAAACAAAATACCAGTGGGTTCATTAGACTATCATACACGTGAAGCCATGGAACTACTGACATATGAGAAAGAGCACAAAAATGAGCTAAACCTTATTTTTTAAAAGTTCCATTTTTCTTTGTGCCTTTCTAAATGCTTAGCATCTTCTTTCTCACTTCTGTGTTCATAGATTTTCAGTGCAGTATCTGTTATGTGTTTGAATCTATTTGGGAGAAAAATTCAAACAGAAATAGACCAAAAAACCCAGCTTGATTCCCTAACTCTAAGGACAGTACTTATCTGCACACAGTCATTTTGACAGGGGAGTACATGTCTGAAGATTTATATTTTCTGAGTACAGTTTTCCATTTTAAAATCACTAATGGCTTCAACAGATATTGGTTTGTGTTAGCCAAATTGAACAGCATGTTCAGTTTTTATTATCCTTCCTGTTGTCCTTGTGTTCTGCCAATAAGCAGAGGAATCAATGAGTTTAATTGTTCATAACTGTAAACAGGACTGCTGCGTCCCTTTCAAGTGTTGCCACAGGAGACAAACAGGATCATGATGCTACATGAGGACAGATTTGCTGCTCATTTGGAAGCAACACAGAATGTTTGTGCTGAAACATCCATATTGTATTTTCATGAAGTTCAGCAGCGAATTTGGTCTGCTTAATGTTGCGGCTGTCACTGAGGCAAACACAGTCATAGTGAGGGCAATGTTGTCTTGATGATGCTAGGCAATCAAAAGATCACACAGCAATGGTGATTTCACAACTGCCACACAGTCAAACAGACTTGGATACACTCTGCTATCACAGAGGGCAAAGTCGGTTCAGAGTGAGGCAATGATTTCTGAATAGGTGGACACTTCTAAATAGTCCATTTACCAAAATGTCCAGCAACCCAAAACCGAATGTGAGCACTCTCCTCAGATGTGTTTCAGAGGCATACAACATTCTGTAGACAGGGACCATAACTCAATGGCAGAGCTCATTATTTGCTTGCAGAAGGTTCATGGTTCAATTTCTGGCGTAGTAAACTCTTCTGAGACCTTAGGGCAGGGGTAGCTAACTCAAGGTCCACCAAACATTGCTGGACTACAGTTATCATCGATGACTATTGTCTGATGGGAGTAGAGTCCAATATGCCTGTGAGCATGACTTGCATGTTAACAACACTCTCCCCATTTGCGATGCCTTGCAACTGATGTCCAGTGGCATGCTTCCTCTGGCTGGGGAGGTTCAATGTAGCCATCATGACTAGCCTTAACCTCCATGAATTTGTCTAATTCTCTTTTAAAGTCATCCAAGTTGGTGGACATCACTACATTTAATTAGGAGGGAATTCCATAGTCTATGCACTCTGTAAGTAATACTCTCTTTTGTCTATCCTGGATCTTCCAACATCCACTGAATGTACCCAGGTTTTAATATTATGAGAGAGGGAGAAAAAAATGTCCAGCCTATCCAGGGGCATATCTAGGGGTTTACCCTACACACATACATCCCTGTTGGCGCCCCTGGGCTGCGACTATTGTGGTAAAGTGATTTGGGGGTGGCAGCACCAATACAGCTCCTTGCCAAGGGTGCAAGGGACCCTAGGTATGCCTCTGTCCCTATCCACTTTCTCCAACCCATGCAGAATCTTATACAACTCTATCACATTACCCCTTACTTGCCTTTTTTTTTCTAAACTAAAAAGGCCCCAAAGTTGTTAACTTCTCCCATCACTACGGAAGTTGCTGCAGCCTACTGATTATTTTGGTCGCCCCTTTCTGAATGCTTTTCCAGTTCTACAATACCCTTGAGAAGGGAGGACCAGAAGTATGCACAATATTCCAAGTAGGCTTCCACCATGCATTTGTATAATGGCATTAGAATATTGGCAGTTTTATTTTCAACCCTTTCCTAGTAATCCCTAAAATGGAATTGGTATTTTTCACAGTCCATTTATTTCGTCCATTAATTTCTGCTCTCCGCTTCCTGTTCCATAAGCAGCTACTGATCCGTAGTTAGAATTCAAGGTAGCTGTTGCTTATGCAGCAGTACAAAATCAAGACAGCATTATTGTCATGTATTGTTAGTCTTTGTCCTGCAAAGATGATGAATTACATAAGCAGTAGCTTTATATTGCAATCCTATAATATCAGTGGCAGACGTTGGGGTCTCAAATATCAGCGGCACCCTGTGCGGTGCCAAAATTCTGTGCCCCCCACCTCTCACCTTCCATTCTACTTCATAATTGTGGCACCCAGTGAGATTGAACCAGTCACACTCCCCTAAATCTGCCTCTGTTAATATCTACTTAGAAGTAAGCCCTGTTGAGATCAATGGGACTCAGTAAAGCAATATGTGCTAGCCCAGGGGTCAGCAAACTTTTTCAGCAGGGAGCCAGTCCACTGTCCGTCAGACCTTGTGGGGGGCTGGACTATACATTTGGGGGGGGGGGGATGAACAGATTCCTATGCCCCACAAATAACCCAGAGATGCATTTTAAATAAAGGGGCACATTCTACTCATGTAAAAACACACTGATTCCTGGACTGTCCTCAGGCCAGATTTAGAAGGCGATTGGGCCGAATCCAGCCCCCAGGCCTTAGTTTGCCTACCCATGTACTAGCCTCATACGCCTCTGCTCTAAGGGTCATTCTAATAGGTGCAAGAGGAAAACTGGAGAATGGATCATTGCAGTGGATTTGGAAGCCCTGCTTTTGCATACCCTACATTTGGGCCTGGCAATTCTTTGGCTGAATTAAGGATAGGGAAACCTAGATTTCAAATTCCAACATAGTCATAAAGCTCACCAGGTGACCTTGGGTCAGTCATCTCTCAGCCTGATCTTCACAGGCCTAAATAATAGTAATAATAGAATTTCTATACTGCCCTTCATCCAAAGAGCACAGAGTGGTTTACAGTAGGTTTGCTACAAGGACGAAGTTGAGGAGAAGGGAGGAACCATGAATACTATTTGGGCTCCTTGGAGGAGAGGCAGGATCCCAATGTAGTTGATAAATACAAAAATGAAATAACCACTAGGTTTCAAGAATTCATTTTATTAAATGGATAGATGCCTTTATGAAGACACCTGCTTCTTGGGAGAAAAGCAATGACAAACCTAGAAAGCATCTTAAAAAGCAGAGACATCACCTTGCTAACAAAGGTCCTTATAGTTAAAGCTATGGTTTTCCCAGTAGTGATGTATGGAAGTGAGAGCTGGACCAAAAGAAGGCTGATCGCTGAAGAATTGATGCTTTTGAATTATGGTGCTGGAGGAGACTCTTGAGAGTCCCATGGACTGCAAGAAGAACAAACCTATCCATTCTTAAGGAAACCAGCCCTGAGTGCTCACTGAAGCTGAGGCTCCAATACTTTGGCCACCTCATGAGAAGAGAAGATTCCCTGGAAAAGACCCTGATGCTGGGAAAGATGGAGGGCACAAGGAGAAGGAGACAACAGAGGACAAGATGGTTGGACAGTGTTCTCGAAGCTACCAGCATGAGTTTGACCAAACTGCGGGAGGCAGTGGAAGATAGGAGTGCCTGGCGTGCTCTGGTCCATGGGGTCACAAAGAGTCAGACACAACTAAACAACAACAAATGAATAGATACACACATGGAACAGAATTCTTTTGGCAGGGAGTGGAAAATGGTTTGATATTCAGAAATGTCATCTTGGTTTTTGATTAAATGAGCTTTATTGTGTAAAATGCTTTCCATTTCTCAAGAAAAGGAAACTCTCTGGAAACTACATGCATTCTTAAAACTACCACCATCACTATTGGAGAAAAGGTCACCAAACTCATTCTTCATTCAGCCCCGAGAACATAAAAATATAAAAATGCAACGTGAGATGTTGTATATAACAATTAGAAAGTAATTACGTTCATATATATTCCCATGGATGAGATTACTTTAGGCATTGCCAAAGCTTCCACTTTAAGAAGTCGCAGTGGACATTGTTCCCATGGTTACGAGGAGATAGTATTCATGGAGACAGCTGAATACAGCTGAAAACTATAAAAGGAGTAAGAAACCACAGTACCTGGAACTGGTCTTAACAGTCCCTTGTGCTGTAGTATTTATCAGTTATCAGGATGCCAAAGATTTTGCATCTCATCATAAATAATGGGCCTAATTAAACATTTACATGGCTAATATGGTTTAATGAATTTTGTCAGGCTTTATCATCTTTTTTCAAAGCTTTAAGATTTAAGATATGCTGAAGAACATGAACAGGATTTTAGAATAGCAAGGTGTGTGTGTGTGTGGGGGGGGTGTTCTTCTAAATGGGTCAAGTGAAAGGAGGAGGATAAAAATGTACCATATTGTACAATGCATTTTGGAGGTGGCCCACATACTTTAAAATAGACTTTCCTTAACACTGCTTGCCCCCTCATTTTGTATGGTGAGCTTTATGAAGCGTGATAGCCTGCATTTTCTTCAGCTATGATAATCTAAAAGCTGTTAAACTTGTAATTTTGTCCCAGGTTAGGCCGTTTATTTATGGTATTAGTGTCAGCTGAAAATGTGTGTATTTGGGTTCATGGGTCAGTTATTCTAGTTAGGCACAAAATAAAGCCTCAAAATAGTGCTTCTCAGCTATTGGCTGCTGACAAAACATTGACTATTATTTTCTTCTCCCATCCCCAACTCTGATCTCTCTCCACCCACTCTCAAACCCTCTCTCTCTATTTTAAAGCTGCACTCCACCTCCTGAATTTTAACCCCACTTTTATCACTTGATCTCTTCTATTACATATGCAAGTTCACTGCCAGGCAGATTGTAAATCCTTAATGATAGCCCCTGAGGTGAAATGCCAAAACTACAGCGTTCAAGAATATTTCCACAGCACAGCAAGATGAAATTGGCCATCTCTGGGTGTTTGTTTTTAGTTGATGGAGTACTTTCAGCCTTCCAAATTAATCTGTTGGTCTTGACTGAGGTAGATAATTCTAAAGTCCTTAAGGAAACACATATTCGGAAATTTCAGTATATTCACTTTTTCCTCTCCTGCCTGCTCCCCCCACAGCTTCACAGCTGTAGACCAGTTTCAAGGCAGTTATTTTTGGATCAGCTTTGGATGTATGCTGTCATTTAAAACAGACAGCTGAGTGACATTAACTGTGAACACTGACGGCAATGGACATCCTATAAGCTCTCAAGCCCCTGGAGTTTCTCTCTGATACATGCATTCTTGTAAATCTCAAGTGCTGGAGAGAGGCAGCATTCATCAGTACAATAAAGCTGACTCCCCTGACTCCTAGAGCTGAGAAAGCAAACTGAGACAGGAAGCATATGCAAATTTACTAATTAAAGCTGTGTGAATTCCAATAAATTAAGTGAATCTTCCTTACAATTCTGGATTGTTATGTGGTCTGCTTTTGAAGTATGAATAATTCTTTGTTTAGAAGGAAATGGAAAGAAAATGCAGAAAATTCTGGAGTCCCTTTTTTTACCTAATATGCAGGGTGAATGCAGACTCAAGAGACTATACAGGTATTTTAAAAAGCACCAGTTCATATTGTCAACTTTAAGATTATCTAGGTTTAACACACTTTCTTTCCAACAGAATTTGAATGCACACCACCCACACAATATATTCTTCCTTCTAGGGTTCCTTATCTCTCTATCTTTCTCTTTCTCCTCTGTTGTCGAAATTGCATTTCAACCTGCGGTTCACAAATCTGGTACATGATTTCATGCATGATACTGTTGTATATGATGCTTTAAATTCCCCTGCTAATTAAAACAACACAAGCAGCAGTTGTACCAACCACCCAACCCAGCAGTTAACACAATGTAGGCTATTATTATTATTATTATTATTATTATTATTATTATTAGGTGGTTGTTGTTGTTTATTGAATTTATATACCACCCTATACCTCGGGGGGTTTCAAGGTGGTTCACAGAATAAAATCAAGATATAAAACTATAAAATACCTAATAAAAATAAAAACAACAACACAATAGCTCCCCAACAACAACAACGACAAAACACATTTTAAAAAGGCATACGGTGTAAATCGGATCAACCAAAGGCCTGGTAATAAAGGAACGTTTTTACCTGGTGCCTCAAGGTGTATATTATGAAGGCTATGCTGGCCAGGACGGCCAGCTTTATAAGTTACAGTGAAGTGATTGTGCTATTTATTTCAGCTTCTGAGTGGATGACTAAGCAAAGTTAATCTATGACAGGTGCTCCTCGAGCCCAGGTCTTCTTTAGCTTAGTATCTTAGAGGGATGGCTGCCCTTGAATAGAGGTGAGGACATACATAACTATAGTTCCTTTTTTTTTAGCTAAGAGCTGTGAGTAAGCATCCTTTCGAACAAGAGCTATTTGGTCTGTGCAATCTTTCTTATGGCTGGGAGCATGCTTATCTGATGCCACTATTGCTGTAAGCTGAGGAGAGCCATCCTCTTGTAAATAAGTCACTCCAGGTTGTACTTCATCAAATGAGAAGGACGAAGCTGAGCTCTGAGCTAACCTTAACCTTAGCGTTCATCAGATAGCTCTTAATAAATGGACTCCTCTAAACGTAAGTGGAAACATATTTGTGAGTTCTGCTAATTTCATGAATTGACTTTATTTCAACTCTCTAGTCACAACTGACTTGGACAAGATCCTCCTTCCATTACTGGGTCTGAAGAGGTGTCTGGATTTGGGGGGATGCTCCAGATCCCATTCCTATTGGTTAAAATTCTCAGCAGCCAACCAAGAGCAAAGGTGGCAGAATGCCAAGTAGGGAGGAGGGACTGTGGTGGAGAAAGAGAGACAAGAGCATCTACAGAAAAGGATGCTGATCCCTGAAGGTGGAAGGCAGCTCAGAGTAATATTCTACACCTAACCTCTTTTGTTTGACTGCCGTTGTTATATGCGAAGTGAACCTCTGACAGTACTGAGGTGATCAAATTATATTTGCATACGATAGGGATCTGTTATTTGTTTATGCCTATAGCAACTTATAAGCAAATATTACATTATTGTGGTAGTACTGCCAATTGCCAAAATTATCTGGCAAAATTAATCGTTAGATTTTTCACTTAAAGCTTACAAAACCAGAACACACTTTTAGCCAAATGTGTTCAAATTCAGGGACATTGATTTTGGGCTGAACATTTTGTTTCCCCTCCCTTGCTCAGATTTGCCAGTGAATTACTGGGCAGTGGCAAAAATCTCTTTTTGTCAATGATTGTGGATTGCACGCTTAATCAGAGTACCGAAGTGTAAAAAACAACTGTCTCCAGCAATGCACAGTGGTTTTTAACTGCTAAGCATCAGTTTCTCATATGTTGTACTCTACACTTGAAGAAGCTTCAGTGATATCATTGGTTAGACTAAACTACTCTTTAAGCAAGAGAGCTTCCAGAAAACCTGTTTGAGCATTCATCATGATTAATTTGCAGGGAGGTTAAGAGCAGTGCGTTTTCCCCAACACATCCCATTTCTCAAAAAGTCCCATTTAGTGGGCAAGTGGGTGTGTTATGCAAGACCTCCCCATCAACTATACTCGTGTAACTTGAATTTGCTTGTATGTGACTGAATCCCACTTGGAAATAGCAGCAATCTGGAAGCACTCTAAGCTGGGAGTGACTTCTCATATGTAGGAGCAAAATTTATCAAATTTCACTCCGTGGTACATACTGTGGCTGTTAAGTATAATTGTTTACTTGACACTGAAATGGAGGGTGCCTGAATGTGTATTACTGAATACCCAGCCCAGAAGATCCACCAAGCCTGGAACATCTCTTTTGTGGAGAAAACCTGGAAAGCAGCGGTATAATTCTCCCCACCTGCTCAGGGGTGAACGAAGGCGCCGTGACACCCGGGGCGGGGTGTCGCGATGTAGGGTGCATGAGCGGCATCACTACATACGACGTATGTGCCGTATGTAGCAATACCGCACATGCGCTGTACATAACAGTTTGCTGGCGCTGGCATTCCAGCGCTGTATGGACGGTGCTGGGATCCTCTGCTCATGGCTGCAGCCACGAATGGAGGATCCTCTACATGCAGCTGGAGTGGCGACAGAGGGATCCCACCTGCGTCTGTACAGCGCTGGAGTGGCGCCACCAGCAAACCACTATTTACAGCGCATGTGCAATGTCATTACGTACAGCACATGCATGCAATGCTGCACATGCGCTGTACATAGCAGTTTGCCGCGCCGGCACTCCAGTGCCATACGGATGATGCCAGGATCCTCTGCTGTAGCAGTGATGGAGGGATCCCACCGTACGAAGCTCAAGCGGCGCTGGCAGCAAACCACTATGTACAGCACATGTGCGGCGGCGCTATGTATAGCACATGTGTGCGATGCCGCACATGCACTGTACATAGCGGTTTGCTGCCAGCACCGGGATCCTCTGCTCATGGCTGTAGCTGCGAACGGAGGATCCTCCACATGCGGCTACAGCAGAGCGATGGCCACTCGTGCCGCCATGGGGTGCCTTCTTGTCACCCTTCCCAGACATGGCACCAGCCCCCCGCCCTTGTGATGCCACTGCACCCGCTTCATATGGAAAGTAAAATTTCGGTGGGAATGTGTGATTTTTCATGGGACTATATTGAAAGTCAAGAATAGGACTCTGAGCTCTAACTGAGGTGATAATTAACTGTAGAAAATTTTCTGCTCTAACATTGTTTGTCTTTTGAACATGTGATAAAGGTATTGAATTGCAAATCGTCATCTTGGAAAACTGGAAAATTGGTGGCTTAAGTCTTTGTTCTCAGTGAGTGAATACAGCTCCAATCAAAAAGGAGACTGTGAGGAGAGACAGAGCCCTGTTTTATATCTGTTTGGAGTATTTAATATGTTATAAGAAACTGAGCCTGTGCTGTATTTGCACATGATCTTATGGATATTTTGGATGTATCATGTTTTGTTCTCTTGAAGAAAGTTCTGTAAGTAAAGCTGTCATTAAATTTATGGGCCTTGACAATGTTTTATTTACACCCAGTCACTTCAACCTGCACAATATTAATATCTGCAATAGTTGCTGCCACTAGTCTCTTACTCCCCCTTGGTTATGGATTCTTAGGATAATGTAGACTATGTTGCTTTCAGGGAGAAATGTCATTTTTGGCCAAATTGTTGCTGTTCCTCCCTGGTTCCTTCTTCTCTGCCCTTAAAGCAGTAAAATGGAATACAGTCCTGGGAGGGGGAGGGGAAGACATGCTATATACTAAGCAATGTCGTGTGACAATCCTCCTAGTGTTACTATATATTTTGTATTGTTTCATGTAAGCTGCCTGGCCTGGCGGGGGTCGGGTAGTGAGCAGTCTAGACTGAAAGGCAGGCTAGAAATCAAACAAATAAATGGAATACAATATACCTGCCAAACAAAACTGACAACACAGTTGTGCAGTTCAAAAGTGCCTGGTTGCAAAAGGGGATCTTTTCCACGAAGTGATCTAGAAATGGTTTGGGCAGCACATTAAGGAATTGCTTGTATGGCGTATGAACTCTCTTCACACGTAAACCCTGCACAGATATAAGCCAGTGACTGAGCTCTTGAGACAGGGCAATCCGTTTGCCTTCTTTGTTTTTTAATGCATCAGAAGAGCAACACATGGGCAAGGAAAATATTGGCAATTTTGAAAAGTGTCCAAAGCACAGCAGCCAATTCATTTCTTCACCTGTAGTCCATTAATAGTTATGCTACATCTGGGTAAAATGTCAAGCAAGCTGTCCAAAAACATCTGGATGTTATGGTATCTAACAGATCTAATAGCCACAGCTAATGAGCCTAAAGATGGGGAAGCATTAGGTAGTTATCATTCCAGCTTTCACCGATGAATATAAATAGGGGTTCTGTGATCTTTTGTCCTAGTAAATGTAATCAAGCTTATTGAACTGGTGAATTGCATAAACCATTTTGACACTGCCTCCTTATAAAGCTAACATTGCGCCCTTGTTCTGTACTTCAAAATGATAGTATTTTTAAAAGTTCCTGATAGATGTTTGTTCACACTGCATCTCTCTAAATAAAAAATTCATGGCATGTTATCGGGAAGGCCATTGTTTAGTATTGTTAGATGTTGGATAAAATATATAAAACAGGCACAGCCCTTGCCAATTCAGCTTATACTCCTGTGTGCCTAAACAAACAAACCATACCAAAAAATAATAATAGTGAAATGTGAATGGGAAAACACAGCCATTTATTTATGTATTTATTACTTAACAAGATGTGTATATTGCTTAATAATAATAAAAAACTATGTGGTTAATGTAAAATGGTACTACATGAAATGTGCATTAAATACTGCAGAATGGCTCACAGTGGCCAGAAGCCAAACCTCTGAACTTTGAAATGAACAGAGTGTCCAAGTGTCCAAGAAAAATCTAAATAAACACATTTTTTCCTAATATTTCATCTCCATGTTGTTCATTCTAACAATCCACAAAGTAGCTCCATCTCTCTGTTTAAATGGTATTTCATTTTATACCTTCCCTCTTCTGATTTGTGTCTGCCAGTTTGTCCAGTAGTGCCAGTTCAACACATTTAATTAGCCATTCCCAAACAGATGGTAAGTTCTGGCCCTTCCAGTTTCTGGACCAGGCAATTTTAGCAGCCATTAAAAAGATAAGAGACTAGAGATGTTAATCTTTCCTTTGTTTTGTTTCTGATGACATTAAACAGAATCAACAAAACAGTAGAACATACAACAGTGCCCATTATATCTGAGATGCATTGTAAAATTGTTCTCCAATAATTTGTAGCAGGCAGACATTCCCACCACATGTGAAGATGTACCTAACCTGCCTGACACTTCCAACACTGAAATATTAAACCCTGTAGATTCTGTTTAATCTTGCCAGCGTTAACAACTACATTGGAAGCAATTTATACGACATTTCTTTTATAGACAGACTAAATGACAGTTTGTCTACCTGGTTCCACACCAGTCTCCAAAGTTGCTCCATCATATCCCAGCCTCCTTCCACATCTGGTTCTAGACATAATTCCCTTCTGTCTCATCTGACCTTTGGTGGGTTTGTAAGTAAACCATTTTAAACTTATGAAACATGGTCTTTTCCTATGTTGAGGAAGAGGGGATTATTTTGGAACTCGCAAGGTGTATTCAAAAGGTGTAACAGCTTAAATTTCCATGAATTACTTTTGTGATTTTAAATCTCTGCTGGGGTTCTCCCACCAAAAAGTACTTGCCCCCAACCTGGATCTTGGCATCCAGGAAATTCTCTTCTCATAACTATTTTTTCCCTTGCCACCAACAAGGGCAATCTTGTTTTGTGCCCCTCCTTAGTAGTAATTCACAAGTCATTGGACCATTTACCAATATTTTTGCTGTGAGGTTCCTGTAAAGTTAAATACTTTCAAGTCCAATTGATTTCAGTAGAACAAAATTGAGTCTATGCTTATTGTGGCCCAGAATTAAGCACAACAGTCCCACTTAAAAGTATTTGTTTTGATTGTGCCCTGAGTATTTAAAGTATGGTGTCAGTGCCAATGGTTTTCTACATTCTCATGTCTGTGCCTACATGCATAGAATATGAAACGCCCTCCGGAAAAGGGTTTTCTTTTAACTAATCTTCATGTCCCTTCCAACCTTTTGGTGCTTTGATTCCATGCTTCTTTGGGCAGTTGTTAGTAGGAATATTAATCTCATCACAAATATAAAAACTGAATATTATTTCATTATGTTCATATTATTCATGAGAAGCAGTCTCTTTGTTTAATGTAATAGAATGGGCAAAACCAGTTCTCCATTTTCACAAGGAAGAAAGTTTGATCCTGACCTCCTTCCTTTGCACTTGCAGAATTAATTTTCCATGCTTCTCACTGAATCAATTTGGCTATGCTCTCTGAAACCTTTAGAATACAACTATCAATGCTGACTAGATTCTCCAGACCTTCCAAGATAATTGCTTATACCAGCATGCATCACAGCCAGATTAAAAAAATAAAAATGCTACCCATTTTGTCCAGTCTGCTGATCTGTAATTTTACTTTTCACTTCCACCTCGATGGTTTAATTTTCTCAGATTGTGGCCCTGGCACCTCTATTCATTGCTTAAGCACTCTTGTGAACTCTCTTTTTCCCCTCATAAATATGATGAGATGCTTTTTGTTTCTTCATCTTTAGCATGCCTCATCTTTGGACAGTTATGTAAGGACGTTGAAGCAAAATGGGAAAAGAGAACAGGTCAAAGAAAGTAGCTGCCTTGCTTTCCTTCCACAAAGGAAGCAGAGAGTAAAAGAATCAACTGTATTGAGTATCACACCAAAGAAGGCGCATTGTTTTTCATACCGCATATGTCATTTCAGATATTGAGCTATACATATAAAGGAGATGAAAGGGTTGTTCTGCTGAATAAGCAGATAAAAAATACAACAATTTTGTTTGGACCCTTGGAATCAAGTAACTTCTTTAGGGAGATAAACATTCCTTAAGTCCTCTCAGCTGTGAAAATGGCAATCAGTGTGAAACGTTTTTGAGGTGTTATCATTGGGGGAAGATCTTAGAAACAGGACTTTATTCAGAAGCCTATCTGCTGTCAGCTGCTCTTCAACGTGATCAAAATTAGTTTTGTGCAACTACTCTATTCCGAACTTTAAAATGGAAAGTATAATGTTGGTGGTCAACAAAAGAGGATTAAAGACTCTCTCAAGGCAAATCTTTAAAAAATGGAATATAAACACCGACAACTGGGAAACACTGGCCTGTGAACGCTCCAGTTGGAGAACAGACTTTACCAAAGGTGTCATAGGCTTTGAAGACACTTGAACTCAGGACAAAAGGGAGAAATGTGCTAAGAGGAAGGCATGTTTGGCAAACCCTCACCGTGATCAACTCACACCTAGAAACCTATGTCCCCACTGTGGAAGGACGTGTGGATCCAGAAGTGGCCTCCACAGTCACTTATGGACTGGCTGCTACAATCCTGTTTTGGAAGATAATCTCACTCAGCTACGAGGGATCGCCAAAGAAGAAAGATATGGTTCTTCGTAAGCCTTGCTAAAATGCACACTTTGCAGTTGTAATTACGTTTTGTTGACTTTATCATAAACATCTCATTAATATATTGCTACCCAGTCCTGTGCCTTTCAACACTTTTTCATGGCTAATACTACACAGACTAAAGCGTAAAATATGGCAGGAGTGTAAAGGAGGAGCCAAGTCCCGATGAAGCTGTGGTGTGCGTGGTGGTCTATGGCCCACCCCACACTACTAATAAGAGGAGCCCAACACCAGCTGCATTGCAGACTCTTTGTTCAGCACCACTATGGAACGGTTCCACTTACTAGAAGCAGTGATTGGCTGCCACCGCACTGGGAAGTCATGACATTCCATCTCTTCTCTCTCCCATGCACTGAGTTATCGTTGGTTGTTGTTGTTTAGTCGTTCAGTTGTGTCCGACTCTTCGTGACCCCATGGACCAGAGCACGCCAGGCACTCCTGTCTTCCACTGCCTCCCGAAGTTTGGTCAAACTCATGCTGGTAGCTTGGAGAACACTATCCAACCATCTCGTCCTCTGTCGTCCCCTTCTTCTTGTGCCCTCCATCTTTCCCAACATGAGGGTCTTTTCCAGGGAGTCTTCTCTTTTCATGAGGTGGTCAAAGTATTGGAGCCTCAGCTTCAGGATCTGTCCTTCCAGTGAGCACTCAGGGCTGATTTCCTTAAGAATGGATAGGTTTGATCTTCTTGCAGTCCATGGGACTCTCAAGAGTCTCCTCCAGCACCATAATTCAAAAGCGTCAATTCTTCGGCGATCAGCCTTCTTTATGGTCCAGCTCTCACTTCCATACATCACTACTGGGAAAACCATAGCTTTAACTATACGGACCTTTGTTGGCAAGGTGATGTCTCTACTTTTTAAAATGCTGCCTAGGCTTGCCTTGAGCCAGAATGCAATTCACTGCCCCCCTAAACCTGCCACTTGGGGTATGTATAGTTTCCCCTCTTGCACCTCCACCCTTCATCCAGACCTGCTGTCTGCAACTAAAGCTAAATTGGTGTGACTGAATTTGCTGGTGCATATTTAAAAGCACATTCCATATTTACCCAGCTCTTGAAGGGACACCAAATCCTGTCAGATTTGCCAAAGAATAAAAGCAATGGCTAGAATAGACTTGTATGCATGGGTACTAAAAACTAGCTTATCATTCCTCTGGAAGTGAATCCCAGGAGCTTCAGATATATTAAATTTTCTTAATGAAGTTAATTTCTATGGCATCACTTTATTGTTCTTTATTATTTTTTAAAGAATAAATAAGTAAATAATGGTATAGCTTTCCTGTCTGTGGCACCCGCCACATCTCTGGAGAAATCTGGCCTTAACATCATACTATTATTCTCAACAGAAAACTTAAGCACTTCTGGCAATTTTTGCGATGTAAACTGTCAGTCATGCTACTAAGGCTATGAGAACCTCGAGGCTGAAAACTTAACCTCTATGACCCATGTAGTCTAAACCCATCAGTGATAGTCATAAACACTTTCTTCAAGTCATAGGTTCTGTCATTTATAATTACTTTTCTTCTGGATTTGGTTTCAGGCTTTTTGACTTTATCCAATCCTGAGCTGTGTTGCCACAACCAGATTTGCATCAGCAACTATTGTTAGGCTTTTATCATGCATACTCTAAAAATGTAAATACAAGCATTTTGCAAGAGAGAATGTACCCTGTCCAGTACAAGCATAGTTAGCTGGCTGGAGTTCTTGGGGGAGTCCATCAGTAGCAGCCACCATCTGAATAAAGCCTTCCAGCTCAATTTACCCTATGTTCTTTCACAAGAACTCTGCTGCATTTGCTTAACTCATGCAAGTGCTACACAACAGAAAAGTACAGAAAGAATTATTATCAAGTTGTAGAATGGAATGGACTTAACCTTTAACCTTTATGGAGTTTTCTTCTGCCCTCCAGTCATTTCAAAGAGTTGTTGTGAGGCAAGCAGCTGGTTGAGAAAATGAGTATCAGGGAGATCTCCTGGAAAGGTCCTCTTGAAATCAATAGCAGGTTCCTTGGGGACAAAATGTGCTGTTGAGGAGTAATATAGAACACATACTGGGAGACATCCTTACTGAAAGTGCTCCTTGTAGATTGTACCCATGTGGTTTCCGTCTCACCTACAGTTTCCAGTCACCCACAAAGAAGTTACAGATTGCATATTATGCAGCACTGGGTTTCTGAATGTCCCATTAGCACTCTCTGTTTATCAAGTTAATGCTGTAGGCGGTTCTGAAGAGCTATAAATTGGCAGAAGCACAGAGAAGTCACGCACATCTATTTGCACTTTTCTGCCTCACTTTTTTCAGGAAATTGATCTGAGATGTTTCTACATCTCTGTGCGTTTCGTCAAATCTTTGTCTTATTTTTGGCTGTCCATCAGCTCTAAGGTGTGCAGATATTTCAGTATGGCAAGGTTCTTCAGATTGCAGCACAAGTTAAATGACTGGGTTATGATGACAGCAAAATGGCCTTTAAATTTCAAAGCTTTTCAAAGGATGCTCTCCTACTATATAATTAAAGGAACTACATATTTTTTTTGGGGGTGGGGGGTCATTATGAGGACATTCCATTTGAATACCCAATGGAAGTCCAATGTTAATTCTTTCTTTTCAAGAAAACCCTTACCATAGTTTTCAGCATCCACATTAACATGACGCTGTTCAATGGCGCAGTGTCATCTTTAGATGTTTAAATTATAGTAATTGCAACACTGTCTCGTGGCTTTGTACTCTTTGATCATATTTTATATGCATGTTGCCTGCATAGCATCGAATGTGCTTATAACATTTAAAAATCACATTTTTAAGGTGAGAACATACATAACATTTTAATTATGTCACTGGTTGGCAATTACCATTTTTCATAAGTGCTTTTGTTAACTCTTGCATATGGATAATGTGTCTGCGTTTCCATTATATTCACTTTCATCCTAGCCAAAGGCTTTCCTGCCTTTCCTGAAATGTAAGAAATTCCTTTGCATTTCTAATCAACCCCGCTGAATTCTTTTAATGGCCAATACAACTTTTAGATAGACGATAAAATCTCATGTAAATATTTTCACATCCTGGCCCCTGAAGTTAATTGCATTTTTGTAAAGTCTCATTAATGATAGCTCCCAGACCTCTGGAGATGTTAGAATGAGAGAGAGAGAGAAGTAGAAAGAAAGAGAAGTGAAGATCATGCTCTTTGGTGTTCCTAACATCAATGCATTAGGCATCATGTTTGCATTGGACACTATGCGCATCCAAATTGCATGTGCAGTCAACATGATGAATTCATATTGTGGTGTTCCAATCAGGGGTGGAGGAAGGGGGTGCGGTGGGTGTGGGTGTGTTGCCCTGGGTGTCACCACTGAGGGTGTGTGTGTGACAAAATGCCGGGTGGCACTCACCACGGGGCCTGCAGCACATCCGAGCCACACGTCTCTCCTGTGAGTGACGCAGTGGCTTGGGCGCCTGCAGGTTCCGTGCTGCCCCAAACGGTCCTCCCGCCGCCTCCCCCTCAGGTGTAGGGCGACTGAGTGGGAGGAGGCAGGCAGGCTCCTCGGAGGCCCCTCAGAGCATCCTGCCCCGGCTTGCCCTGTTCCCAATCTGGCTTGCTCCACCGCTGGTTCAGATAGCAATCTGAGCTTACTATCACAAGGAATCTAACCTCCTATGCAAACACCCAACACATGGATACATTTTCAAGTCTCCATATGTAGAATACCAACATCTGCATGGGACGTCTGAGTTATATCTTATAGCTAAGATTGTGTATAGTCACACACTATAACCAGGATTCACTGGAGTGTGAGTGGAGGAAAAAACGCAGCCTTGCACATTTCTCCATGCATATGTTGTTGTTTAGTCGTTTAGTCGTGTCCAACTCTTCGTGACCCCATGGACCAGAGCACGCCAGGCACTCCTGTCTTCCACTGCCTCCCGCAGTTTGGTCAGACTCATGCTGGTAGCTTTGAGAACACTGTCCAACCATCTCATTCTCTGTCGTCCCCTTCTTCTTGTGCCCTCCATCTTTCCCAACATCAGGGTCTTTTCCAGGGAGTCTTCTCTTGTCATGAGGTGGCCAAAGTATTGGAGCCTCAGCTTCACGATCTGTCCTCCAGTGAGCACTCAGGGCTGATTTCCTGAAGAATGGATACGTTTGATCTTCTTGCAGTCCATGGGACTCTCAAGAGACTTGAGTCCATGGGACTCTCCATGCAAATAGCATATAGCATATACTATATGCATATCTCCATGGGACTCTCCATGCATATAGCATATAGCATGAACCTAAATTATATTAATTGGCTAGCTGTTCTGCGGCTCAGTAGGTGGAAAGGGAATAGAAAGTGAGGTGCTTTCATTTGGCCTGTCTGTCCTGATTGTCACCAGACTCGTTTCCACTTCATTGGTGGACAGCCATATTGCAGCTTGAAAGTAAGAGGTCTTCCATGGGCCTGCCTGGCCAAATGGCCACCCAGATTTCCCACTTTTGACCCCATCAACTGCAGGAAAGGGGAGTAAAACTCTGTTCATTGGGCTGCACTGACCCCTTAGCATTTTATATTTCTTTCAGTACTCATTTTGAAGTTTTCTGTTGAAATGTGGGGGAAAGATGTTTCATAGTAGCTGGGATAGCTCAGCTGGGAGAGCACAAGACACTTAATCTCAGAGTCAAGAGTTCAAGCTCCACGTCAGGCAAAAGATTCCTGCATTGAAGGGCGTTAACCCTCGTGGTCCCTTCCAGCTCTACAATTCTATGATTCTATGTCCATGATAAGCTGTGCAAAATAAGCTTCAGGTTTGTGCCAGATGCAGCTTTCCTTGCCCATGATTCTTGTTCTAAAATTGGTGTTCACACGGAAAAGCCATTTCAGCAGGCAGAACAGGATTTCTGTATCTCAGTCCATGCATTTGACAATTATCTGAATTCTATTAGTATTATTATTTGCTTTATGAGGCAGAAGAATGTAAAGGAATAGGCAAGTAGCAACATTCACATAATAGGTAAGCGCTGCAATAACATGTCATATAGAGATTGACTTCGATCTTGTCTGACCTTTAAGAAACTGATATAATGGGTAATGGTTTTTAAAGTGCAATACTATAACCACTTAATACTGGTTACAGTCAAGTCCCTCCAAAACACAGAAACCATTACTACCCGCATTTTGGTATGCTTCTGGAATTTCCCTTATCCCCCTTTTCTGCACATAGTCTGATGTCCGAAATTAAATGGTTGTTGTTCCAGTGTGGAATCAACACTTTAGTAATCCTCCATTGCTCTGTGTGTCCCCAACCCCCCCCCCCCCCGAGCTGTGTAGAGACTATAGAAATTGTGTTTGCATAGTTTACTACAGTGTTTAGTATTGCAGCTCCTTCCTGCCTTTCCACCTTCCATATTACCGATGTGTATATACACATTGATGAACACTGCTAAAAAGAGTCTTTATATGACTGTGAATATTTAGCAATGTGTGGTCACAATTGTGGACATTGATAAACCACCCACAAAAAATGTGCAGGGCCAGATTAAGGTTGATGGAAACCTGTAGCACAAGGTACATGTGGACTTGGATAAAAGAGAGGCAAACTTTTGTGTCAGCAAAGATCACTCACTGGCTTCCTGTTGCAAGTAATGACTGGTGTACTGTAATCATGTGCCCATATGTCTGAGGAATGGAGCCAGAAATTGAATGAAGAGGGCTCCATTGAGCCTTAAGCAGAGCTCATCCTCTCCTGAGCATACAGTTCCGTCAGGAGTGGGGGCAGGGGTTAAGTTTTATCCTAGTATTGAAACCAGGATAGCTAACCTACTGCCATCCAGATGTTGGATGTCAATTCCTATCACCCACAGCCAAAATGGCTGATGGTCAGGGATAAGGACATTGTAGTCTAGAATTATGTGGGAGGTCTAAGTTCCTTGACCCAATTTATAGCATAAAATATGCTCTGTAGTAAACCTCCATCAAGTAGTTCTATGTAGTTTCAGGATTCTTCTGGGCCCATAACCAAAAATGTCGGGATCTCCGCTCGGCCAAGCTGATAAAGCTCATTTTCCTTCCGATGAATAATTAACGACCTGAGCCTTTGATGAGGCCTCAGGGACATTCCATTCAGCAGAGAATCCAAAACAGCACGCGGAAGTGATGAGATTTATGGCTGCATGCTGTGCTTTATTACTAAGCTACGCAGAGAGCAAAGAAAAATACATCCTCTCTCTATGAAAGCCAGAGAGCAACTGCACAACAAAAGAACAAAGGAACAGGAAACCAGTACGTCACATCCGGCTCCTGTCTCCCATGAGACTTCCAACAGTAAGGAATGTGTCTGGAATGTAAACAGAGTCCTGTGACTCCAAGCAGCTGCATAGTGGCAACACACAGAAACCAACATCTTTCACTTGCTGCGAATTCTTCATTCATACAAACAATTGGCTGGGGCCCCACATACAAATGGAGCTGTACCTTTGGTTAACATGAAAGCCTGCTTGGTAAAAGAGCTCCACACATAGCTCAGACACTGCACAAAACTCTGGATAGTATGGCTTGTCTAAAATACTATTTAAAGGTTTGCAATATATTAAAAATATGTAGGTTTATGAAATATGCTTTTCGTACACAAGTCTCCAACTCTCATAAAGCTCCAGTGTAAAAACAACAACGCTGTAATGGCTTCTTGATAGTGATGAATTGTGCAGAAATGCTAAGAAGGGCACTGAAACATCTTCAGTATGCCTATTGTACAGGCTTTCTATTTGAATACCAGATGAATTTATTGATTGTAAGCAAATAAATAAGCTTCTTTTATGTTAATATTTAATTATGTTAGTGCTTGAAAACCAGCAACCTGGGGGGAGGGTAAGATAATTCCATAGAAGATGCAAATGTGCCCTTAGATATGTTTGCAGTATTCTGAATTGCTCAATAGATAAAGAGCATTTAAGGGATCCTTGATATTCAAATGCTGCATACAGAAAGCTACAGACAACAAATCGTATGCAGAGATTAGATTGAGTCCAAGCTGCAGCTGAACTTTTTACATGAAAATGTGTTTTCAGAATGATACAGGAAACCAGGAAAGAAAAGGAGGGCAGCAATTTGCATCTTCCACTAAGGGATTCATGGTCTTTGTAGCACAGAGTTCAATGGCTTTGCTACAAGCCATTTCCATTTTGGTGATCTTTGGGCAGACTATGGCAGTGCATATGCTGTGTGTAATAAGGCTGTGAGACATAAGTAAAAACTTGCTTTTTAGATTTATCATGCATATAAACATATAGCAAAAAAAAAAAAGGCAGGATTCAATAATAATAATAAATAGTACACCTAGTGTAATTTGAAATCTTAGGACATTTAACTATTGCTGTTTTGCAGTCATATACTGCACAATTAAAGTGGATTTGTTTATTTTGAGCAACAACCCTACTTTCAGTAGGGTTGCAGTACTCTTGCAGTAAGGAAGGTGAAAGGGAAATGCAATGGACTGTTCTGAATTATAAACCCGCACTCACGTTTATTCCCTTTAATGCCTGGTGTTATAGCACCTAGTGCTGAGGAGCTTTATAAATACAATAACCACTCACAGGTAATATTCTTTGCCAAAATTGCTTCAGCGAAGAGTCATTCTACAACCCTGAAGTAGTGAGGGATTAGTAAATTCCTGTTGGCTGCCCTCTCACCTATTAAAACACTCCCAACTCTCAAAACAAAGCAACCAGACAGCTGTTTTGCTTTTGGTGGGATGGAGGTTCCTGCTTAGCCAAAAACTTCCCAGGAATTTCAATAGAAATTAAAAGAATGTTGATTAAACAAACAACATTTCTCAGCAGGCCTTCCCGTTTCTCTAGGTTGCCATAGTTATGTCTACTGTGAGATATGAGGTGAATAGCAATGGCTGCATAAGCAAACTATTTAAGGAATTTCAAAGGAAACTAAGGGTGTTTTGATAAAACAAATAGCACCTCTCAGGGACATTCACACATCCCTAAGGGTAGTGTCAAGCCCTACCCAGAGTCTGGTTTAAGTCCTTATTTATTTTTTATTTATAAAATTTCTAGGTGATAGACTTCTAAATAATTCTCTCTCTTTTTTGAATCACATAGATGTGACAAATGCAGCAGACCCTTCCAAAAAGGGAAAAACAAAGAACAGAAACATATCCGTTAATTATCTGTTTACCACAGACACCGGGCAACACAGCCTTTCCACAATGCAACCATCCCTCCATGCTCTCAGTGTCTTAATATTGCAACCTGGTCAGATTAAAAATGCTGCTATAGCAGCATCATGTTGCACATAACTTGCTTCCAAGTTGTGAAGGCCTCATCCTGCCACACTCAGGACCACTTTACTTGAAAGCCCACATGTAAGCTCACTTACATCACCTGGGGTCTACTTGTGCCATCGCTCCCTGCAGAATATCATAGAGCAGTGACCTGAAAAGGAGGATTTTCTGCTGTTAGTCTCTATGCTGCAGAATGCCCTTCCCTCTGTGAAGCCTTCAGTTGCTTCAGATATCTTGCTTAAATTGTTGCCCAGGCTTTCCCTGACCCATAAGGTTGAGGCCTGTTTTATGCGGTTGAATCTCATCATTCCAGTTGATCTGCTTTTACACTGCTGTTTTATTGGCTTTAGGCTGAATTTGTAATTATATTGTTTCTAAAAGATATTGTACACAAAAATATTTTGCCTTGATAAATGCTTTCTGTGGCGTTTGCCCTCCTAGGTGTATGACATCATACTGGGTTCATAAGGAAAGGGTTAACTTATCGTAAAATGACTAACCAATGGGAACCCTGGGGGCAGAGTTAACAGCATATAAGGTTTAAGCACAGGGGTTTTTGGAGGAGTTAGTTAGAGTTAGGGTGGTTGAGAAGACAGTCTGGAGTTAGAAGAGACAGAGAAGATAAGACTGTGGGTTGGGCTAGTCTGATGTGAGAGAATTTGTTAAGAGGAGTCAGTCAAACAGTTGAGATAGTTAGTCAAAAAGTATTAGGAAGGTATAGGCCAGTAAAGAAACTAAAGTTAAGATACTGACAGGAATATTATCCGAGAAATCATAAACCTGTTAATATTTATAAAATAAACTTGTTTATTTGGTTCATTTTTAACAACTGTCTGGACTCAGTGTTTTACCCGAGGGTAACGGGTTGGTGGCAGTGGGGAAGCGAACACAGTGGTGGCACAGGGATCAATAGACCGTTAAACGTCCGGGGACCCTGTGTGATCACCACACTTTCAAATAAATAACACCTACAATCAGATTCCTGTAAGGTGGGTCTCTGGATCATGACCCCACAAACCCCACTGTATGAGGGCACCTAATAGATGATCTTGCCATGTAGGAAGCCCATTTCAGACAATACAATGCTGCCTTATCAGACAGTTGGTCTGTTTAGCTCAGTATTGTCCACAGCGACGGTCTCAGCCTTATCTGGAGATGCTGAGGATTGAACATGTGACTTCCTGCATGCAAAGTGATGCTCTGCTACTGAGCTTCCCAACTGCAGCAGAGGGCCTGTACCACATTTAGAAGGTTTCTAACAGCACCTCTACCTTGCTATAATATCTGAGTCAAGACTCTATGCTCAAAATCATTAGGCAGCTCACTTATCCGCTCTGTAATAAAACAGCCCCAGCTATGCTTCTATTCATTCAGGAAGAAACTGCCAGCCTTGTCAGAATTCTTAAGGAGACTTCCTTCCCCTTCTCCCACGGCAACAGCAGGAATCCCTGATGACTGCAAATCACAAGATTGTCCCAACTGTTATATCCCACAGGCCCAGAATTCATCCTAGTAATCAGACAGTGGGCTCAATTTTACAATGGGGGGGGGGCACACTGATGTTCTTCATGTGGCTGTAGGCTCCAGCATGAGCCTGTAAAGGAATATGATGCTCATCTGATCTTGACAATCATAGTCAACAAAGAAACAAACATTGAAAGGAGATGGAGTTGCTGAGAAATCCTCGTTCCTTGTGATTTGTTCATTACCACTCTGCATCCTGAGGCATTGCCCTTTTGCTTGCAAACCATTCAACACATGAAAGACCCTTAGTGGTGGACGAGCCTCATTGTGGTGATATTAGCTGAAGGTTTCTCTGACCAGATGAGTGGTGTTTAGTCTGTTCTAGAAGAGTCACTCTCCCTCAGAAGGAGCAGATCCATAGGTTGGGGATTCTCCAGGATCTTGCACAGGTGGTCTCTGTAGTGCAGTGGCCTTCTGCTAGCTGCCGCTTTATCTAAACAGGGATAACTTGACTTATCTATGCTCTGGTAAATCCTAGGTTAGATTACTGCAATGCGCTATGTGTGGAGCTGCCTTCAAAAACAGCTCCGAAATTGCAGCTGGTGCAGGAAGTGCAACAGATTTACTGCCTGGCTGCAATACCACTCACCAGCTGCATTCTAACACCTCAAGATTATAAGAAATGGTAAAATCAGAGTCTGATTGTGTCCTCCTCACTCTCCATTCCTTTTTCTTTCTGTGTCTTCTTAGATTGGAAGCCAGGCAGGGACTGCGTAAGGCCAATGGAAAAGTGAATATTTAATTTCATACCTCATCCTAACACCTTATATGGCAGTTCTGCTTCCTCCGACCATTTGGCCATCACAAGCATGCCTTGTTCCTTGACAGGTTTATAATCAGCTTTCATAATCAGAAAAGGATGTTCCTTTATAAGGAAGAGTGATGAAAGAAGACATCTGCCAAGGAACAAATAATACATATTATAAGTCAATACGGCATATTCATACCTGATCAGGGGGCCATCCCTAGAGGCCTACCTCAGCACACATCATATACCTGCATCCTGAGACATCTTATCCGTGTATGTGTGTGTGTGTGTGTGTGTGAGAGAGAGAGAGAGAGAGAGAGAGAGAATTTTCTGCTACTTTCCTGCAATTTATCTAGTATGCCTTTGAAAACCAGTGGCTGGGAATTACAAGTGGGGTAAGTGCTGTTGTGTTCAGATTCTGCTTGCAGGTTTCCCCTGGGCATCTGCTTTGCAACAGGGAAAACAGGATCCTGAATGAGATGGGCTATTGGACTCACACAGCAGGGTTCTTCTTATGTTCTTTAAAAAAGAATGAAAAAGAAGAACCCATACTTTTAAAAAAACAAACAAAAAACCCAATCCCATTCTCCTCACAGAATGGGAAGATATGACATCCTGCCTTCACCCGGCAGTTGAAAACAAATGAAAGGAGCAGGCATTCCTTCCTCCACAGGACATAGTGAGGATCGCTCATCTCCTACTGTTCTAGAGAATTACATTCTATTTACGACTATATATGAATACTCACACAACTCACAGAATGACAGGCGTGAGGAAGCAGAAACATTAATGACATGCTTCCATATTGGGAGGCATGATATCTAAGCATGCTTGAATCAGGTTCTGCTCATTTTACAGACTGAGCAGCAGGATCATGGATGGGAGGGTGTTTGAGAGGGTTAGTATTGAGTAGTGAGGAAAGGAATATTTCAGAACATCACTGAATTCCTTCCTCAACTTTAGGGAATTAAAAACACAAGGGACAGGGAGAGAACAAGCAGGTTTACAAAATTATATTCATCTATATTTGAGGTGATGGATGAGAAATGACAGCCTTGTTGAGTATGAGTTTGTCACCTAAACTCTCTTTTCAGAAGTGTGTTGTGTGAGTGATGTGAAACACACTCATTATAAAGAATTAGTAGACGCTTCCTCCAGTTTTGGGAGGAATCTTTCACACTGACAAGAGAAAAAAATTCTTCAATTAAAATTGATAGGTTTTTTTTGCTCGCTTTCTCTTTCTCACAAACACATATTATCCACCTAGATTTCTGAACAGTGAAACTATCTGCAGTTTGGAAGGAAAGATGGCTGCATCACGTGTATCAAATATATCCCTAAATATTAAATGCTAACTGAAAATTACCCGCAAGGTTTTCTTCCTGTGCTTCATTGCTTTTAATGGAAAGCCTTGCCTGTTGGGGAATCTAACCATATGGTGTGTAATACATTCATATATTTGTGGAAGTCTTTTTTTCTTCTTCTTTTCAAAACCACATTAAATTATTATGCATGGTTACATTAACACAGTAGTGGCCCACCGCATGGGTTGTGTAAAACACATAAAAACCAAAAGCATCTTTTTAGTTAAATGAAGAGCTACGCTTATTAGAGGGCTCTTGCAAAACTGGGCCTTGGGTTTCTGCAAGGGCTTCACATTGGGCAAGATGCCAGTAGGTTCCCTGCACTCCAGCCCCTGAGTTTCTCATGGGCTCTTGTTCAGAGAGACTTAGAACCTTCTCTCATTGGATGCCTCTTTGAAATGCAAAACTGAAAAATGCAATAAGTGTATGGGACTTAGGGAATGAGAGAAGTCATTTGGGACTCAGGGAAAGAGAGAGCACTTATTTTCAAAAAATAAGGGTTGTTAGTAGGAATGAGTGCTGGGATTTAACAAAAGTCATATTTAAAGGTGACTCTGAATTTACACTATCTAAAACATTTGAACATGGGCCACAAGAACGTCCAGACTGCCACAGCTACAGGCACAGATTTTCCCGCAAATAAAAAAAATATATTGTTATAAGTTGGGGACCCACCCCTAAACCCTAGAAATCAATAAATGGTAGGATTTTGATTATTTGGAGCATTGAAGGGAAAATTGCAGGCCAGTGGAATAATACAAGCTAAGCTTTCTTTCCAAGCCAGGTCCTTACCTGGGATAGAGGTGTTAACATGACAAAACGTGTTGATGACCCATCTAAGAGGAATCCTTGGGCTGAGCAGACAGAGGTCACCAAGGTGATGGTGTGTGTGAGAGAGGTGATAGGAAAAGAGAGTCTTTAGCAAGGTGTGCTGGGAAGGAGATAGGGAAGAACAAAGACAGAGATCCATCTTGGGCAGACTTGTTGAAGGCAGGCTGGGAGAGATGCCTTGGGACTCTAGTACTGTACTGCTGTGGGGAACAAGCTTCTCTTGAGATGACCATGTTGTAAAATCTGGACTTCCTCTATCTACTAGATTCAGGTGTAAATATGTGAATAAAGCATCTTTCTCAAAGCTATGATAGCCTCCACTGTGTCTTCAATTCTCCAAAGGAGCATAGACCCTGGTTGAGGACCAAGACCCCTGGAATCCTATGCATGGCTCAGCGGAGAATGGGGTGGCCAGTAACAATATGTTTGCTGGGGCGTGGGGGGCGTGGGTGGTCTGATTCCTCAACTGAGATGAATGGGACAGCCCTTGAAGATGTGGGCTTTCTGTATACACCTCAGAGCTCATGTGGTCAAAAGTAGTATGTGGCCAGATAATCATGACTCCTATGATAGAAGTTAGACTTAAACCCAGATCACCCAAATCCAAATTCAGTTCTCTCTCACTGGACATTGGATGTCAGAAATGCAATCGTATATGCAATGTTTTGTCATGCAGATCACTAATATCCTTATTTTATAACGAGATTCCATCCTTACTTTTAAATACATAAGGGTTTCTTATTAATTTACCTCTCTGGAATACTGCACAAGCAAAAAATAAAATAAAATGAGACTCTAGATTTAATTTTTGGCAGTAGAGTGAGAGAAACGTAATGGCAGGAGCTGATGGGACTTAAATGAAATTGTGACAGCGACAAGGTTTTAAACTTGTGTTTCAAACTTGTGTGGCGGCATTAAATGTTAATGTGATAATGAGGCAATTTAGTGTCCCAAAGTAAAAATTAGGTTCAAATGCTAAGGGTCGTATGCTTTTTGTGCAATGTGCAGTGAATTGCAAATTGCATTTGAGGTGTTGGCAGAAGGCCTCCTGCCCTAGATATCTGAAGCGATTTTAATCTCCTCCTGCTTCCAGGCAGATTCTGAGATCTGCATGACCCCTGTTGTTATGATGGCTTTGTGTGCTCCCGTGGGGCTGTCAATTGGCCAGTGCCAGGCACGCTGAATGAATGAATAATTCTGACAGCTTCAGATCCTTGCAGGAATGCAAGCTGTTGGGGAAAACAGCTTTATGTTTTGGATATTTGCTACTGAGTCAGCCTTTGGAGGGGTGGAATCAGTATTGGAATTCTCAGGATAAATCACATGTGATTGTTTTACACGTTTTGTTTTTTACCCCACACAACAAAGACTTGACAAATCAAGCATTTGCTCAAAGGCTGTATTTATTAACATAACAAAGAAGAAATTGTGTCACTCAAGCTAAACAAGGTATAATCTGCACAAGTAGGTAGGAAATCTGCCCGCCTGCTTCTGGGAGCCAAACCACCCCAGATGAACTTCACCACCCATGGAGGTATGGTGCTAGAAATAGCACCTCCCCTGAAATGGCAGTCATGGGTGTGCCACCTGATATGTGCTAGCCACCCCCACTGCTTAACAGATGGCACACACAGATCCCGAGAGTTGCCCCCCCCCAAGGCGGTCAACAATAGGAGGAAATTTGGGGATGGGATTCAAGATTATAGGGGTTTCAAAAATACGTTAATGGCTTCTCATCCTTCCAAACCTGGATGTTTTCAGCAAAACTTCCATTCCAGAAGCAAAACCTGATGGTGATGGACAGCACCCTAAGGCACTATGCTGAAGGGCCATGTTAAAATCCATGTACCTGCCCACACTACATGGTACCAGTAAGATTAAATCCAACCCACCAAAAACCAATTGAATTAAAGGTAGGGCAGAGTAGGTGAACAAGGGCAATCAGAGAGATCCCCCCCCCAAATCCTACTAAGACCCATATGGTAACTAGCAAAAGGCTACACTGCTCAAAATGTGGGAGGGTGTCCTTGAGGGAAGGGCTTAGCTCATGTAGAAAGCTACATGAGGACTACCTCCCTCCCTCCCTTTGAGGTTGAGGGCTTTGCTACCCTCCCTCCTCCAGGCTAGGAATAAGACCATACAGCTTTGTTTGGTCTTACTGGTCTTCCTTCACAGTGTGTGTCTGCATTTCCTGGGCACACAACCTGAAGTATATTTTCACAGAAGTAAACTCTACCAGATTCAGCAGTGCTTACCCCAAGTTGCTCTGCACTGGCTTTGAGTTTCAGAGCATTGAGCAGTATATAACAATGCGACATAAATACGGCATTTTCATATGCAGCAAATACAATCCCTTTTCCATGTTTCAATCAAGCACTTCAAAACCTCTGTAATAACTAGGGCTGTTCAGCAATTGTCATTTAAACTTACTTTCTGTTACAAAAAGAAATAGTGGGAGGATACATTTTCCCCATGGCATTCATCTTGAGGAAACTGCGTCATGTCCTTTGAACTGTCAGGCTGCTGGGCTAAACAAATTGGGTGTAGTTTTTCTTTTCATACTAGCCAAACCCCATGAAGGAAAGAACACAACAGTATGAAAATTGCTCCTAGGAAATTTAAGAGAAGGCTGCTTTTACTTCATGGCATGGGGCCTGCCTCTTGATGAATACAAAAGCATGCCACACAATGGCTTCTTGACTGAAGTATGTCACAATTCAGGAGGCAAACCATGCCACCAGCAAACAACTGTCATCCAGCATGCATTTCACTCAATTCCATTATCAGAAAAAGTTATATAACCTGCTCTTCAAAATGCTTGGAGTTTGAAGCATATTTTTATGTTGCAGATGTGGTATTGGTGGTATTACTGGTTTAGCTATGTACTATACAAAAACATGAGAGCTTCTAGTGAAAAAGGAAACAGTATTCTACCCCAATATTCTATAGGGCACTAGTCACAATAAAATAAATGGGACTTGAGCACCAACTTGCAAGTAAACATGCATAAATCTCACAGGAAAACACATGGATTTCAATGAGATTTATTCAGGCCTATCTACTCCAGATTGGGTTGTTTGCCCATCAATACAATAAAGAGCAGAACAAAACATTACTCAAAATAGAGTTAGAATTTTTACCTCTTTCTCCACAACTTTTTGGACCCACCACTTGACTGGGAAATCAACTGTATATAAGCTTCCCGGGCTTCGCTGCCTTATCTCGAAGTGTTGTCCAGAATGTATTTCCATCCTATTAGAAACAGTGGATTTTTTTTTGAACATATTCTATAGTTTTGTACCATAGTCAGGACTTTGGTTATCAGAATATAAATGATAAAAAATAGGACACATCACAAATAGTGAGCTTTTATGTATTTCATGGCCTTTTGACTTAGTTATTGCTTTTATCTGACTATATATATATATATATATATATGCAGGTTTTGGTGTCCTCGGGTGTCTTCCCGTGTAAAAGTTGGGGTGTCTAGGCGACGTTTCGACGAGGTCTCACTCGTCATCTTCAGGCTGGTGCTTTCGGCTTCTTGTTACTGGAACAGAGCAGGATCTCAGTGTTTGAGTTCCTATAAATACTGTTGAGGAGGTGTGGTGTATAGCCTCCAATGTTCTGGGCAGAGAGGAGGTTCCCAGGCTAGTGTGCCTTTTCTTCTTTTGTTCCTTAATTACTTGAGGGATATCTTGAGTGATTTCTTGAGTGATTCCTGAATCCCACTTAGGTGGGTCATTAGGTGTGGATTAGTTGCTAAAGCCTTCGTGTCTTGAACTCTTGAACTTTGTGAAGAGTTTTTCTGAGAAGATGGCTGTACTGCACTTGGTTGTGCTCTGGCTTGGCTTCGTGTATAGGGGCGAGCTGTGGTTTTGTGGCCTGTGCCAGCCAGATCTGTGTAGGGATTGCAGGGGGGTGCAGCATCCGGAGGTGCCACCCTGGTTTGGCTACTGGATGGTGTCTGTAATTTATCTGTGGAGAGGGTCTGGGTTTGGGTCTGGTGTGGTTGATTGGTGATGGCGTTCAGACACCATCCAGTAGCCAAATTACAGACACCATCCAGTAGCCAAACCAGGGTGGCACCTCCGGATGCTGCACCCCCCTGCAATCCCTACACAGATCTGGCTGGCACAGGCCACAAAACCACAGCTCGCCCCTATACACGAAGCCAAGCCAGAGCACAACCAAGTGCAGTACAGCCATCTTCTCAGAAAAACTCTTCACAAAGTTCAAGAGTTCAAGACACGAAGGCTTTAGCAACTAATCCACACCTAATGACCCACCTAAGTGGGATTCAGGAATCACTCAAGAAATCACTCAAGATATCCCTCAAGTAATTAAGGAACAAAAGAAGAAAAGGCACACTAGCCTGGGAACCTCCTCTCTGCCCAGAACATTGGAGGCTATACACCACACCTCCTCAACAGTATTTATAGGAACTCAAACACTGAGATCCTGCTCTGTTCCAGTAACAAGAAGCCGAAAGCACCAGCCTGAAGATGACGAGTGAGACCTCGTCGAAACGTCGCCTAGACACCCCAACTTTTACACGGGAAGACACCCGAGGACACCAAAACCTGCATTCCTGTACCCGTGAAAATCTACGAAAGCAAATATATATATATATATATATATATATGGAAAGCAAGAATAACACCTCATGCCTCTGGTTCTAGTTCATGAAAGATTATGTCACAATAAGGGTGAAATCCTCTGCTCTCTTACCTGAGAGTAAGCCCCACTGGACTCAATGGGACTTCTGAGTAAGCATGTATAGGCATTCACTCTAAATCTATTAGCCTTTAAATTGGACAAGAATCTTCCTCATTCTTACTGCAACAGACACAGCTACCCCTCTGGATTCTTCAGATTCTGTTATTGTGCTCCCTGCGCAAGATTCAGGGACCAGGGCTATATTGTATCAGATGTTCAAATTTTATTTATTTACTTACGAAAAGGCATAATGATGCCGGTATGCTGGCAGTAGAACTCAGCATTATTCCATGAGGACAGGAAGGACATAGAAGAAAGAATAGAAGGATGACAAAACAATAACTGGGAAAGTGTATCAAATGACATTTAAAATAAAAACATCCACTAAGTGATTATTCCATATTATTTAAGCATACTTCTATAATATGAATGCCATGACGTTCCTTTGTGTCCCTATATAGACCACAGTTGACAAGTCCTTTCCTGTGAAAATCATGTAAACTAAATAAATGTTACAATATCATGGTCTGAAGTTCTTTCATTTCATTTTTACGTGTGTGTGTGTGTGTGTGTGTGTTTAAATGCAGGTATATATATAAGCTATTACTGTTGGGTTTCTCCTTGAAATGTGGAAAGAATAGTAACGTTGAAAGAAAAATACTTTAAAAGAATGTGTCTTGACAAACAACTGAAGTATTCTGTTATTTTTATCTGACACTCACAAAGCACACTTCATCATGAACCAGACAACCAAACAAATTTGGTACCAGTCTTGCTTGTCTTTAAAAATTCCAGGTGACAGATGTTGCAGATTTTCTCTCTCTCTCTCGAAGTATGTGAGCTTCGGCATAAGAACAAAAGACCCTGTCATTGGTCTAAAATGGCAAGTGAGTTAACTCTGGCACCATGGTATACTAGGATCACTGTGCACAAAGAAATTCATCAAATTGCTTTCCAATTTAAGTTCACCATCCTATTGATTTCCGTGTTCGATATCATAACTCACCAAAATATATGAACTGAATTCCAAATACAGGAAGAGAAAGATTCTGAGATTCTTTAAGGTGCCATCAATCTCTATTTTGTACTTGCATGTTGGAGTAGTAGTAAGAATAGTAGTAGTAGACAGCACCAGAGACTGTGCCTGCAGACAGTCGCAATTTTGCAGGAGGGATGCAGGTGTATACTGGAATGTTAGCTTTATTCAGTTAAAGTGGATTATAGGTAATCAGGTAAAGGAAAAAGGTAAAGGACCCCTGGACAGACAAGTCCAGTCAAAGGCGACTATGGGGTTGCAGCGCTCATCTCGCTTTCAGGCCAAGGGAGCTGGCGTTTTTCCATAGACAGCTTTCCAGGTCATCTCACCAGCGTGACTAAACTGCTTCTGGTGCAATGGAACACCATGACGGAAACAAGAGTGCACTGAAACATCTTCCTGCCACAGCAGTACCTATTCATCTACTTGCATTGGCATGCTTTAGAACTGCTAGGTTGGCAGGAGCTGAGACAGAGCAACGGGAGCTCACCCCATTGCGGGGATTCGAACCGCCCGCCTTCCAATCAGCAAGCCCAAGAGGCTCAGTGGTTTAGACCACAGCGCCGTCTGCATCCCTTAAAGTGGATTATAAGGTTCTGTGGCCCCAGTGCAACAAATCCACTTTTAAAATGAATCAGACTTTTTGTGGATTAGAAAGTGATGGGGAAATGTATCGAAAAGTGAAGGGGAAATGAATGTCTAATGGAAAAATGTATAAACACCCTACAAGCAAATTTTATTTACAACCAGTCCAGGGGGTAACACTGGCCACCTTTTTCCTACTTTGTCTCAGGATTGCCCTTGTAAAACTCAGAAGAGGAAGATAACTCTGCCTCTCATTGGCTCTTATTCTACCTGCTGTTTGTCTCTCTGCCTTTTGCCCTACCAGTCCCAATGAGCACCAGCCACCACATAGCTGCATATCTTTCTTACATCAATAAAATTATCTAGCAAAGAGGTGCCATATATATTTGCAATGTATGGCTGAAAATCCAGAAATGTGTATTTCATCAGAGTGCAACAATTAATTTCAAACACTTTTTGTTAGGGAGCATAACAACTTTTCAGGCACTGAAAAAAAGCCAGCACTTTTTTTTTTAAAAGTGTCATATATGCAGAATTCTCTGTTAATTTAATAATACACAGAAGAGTGATTTTAAAAATCGTGAATGTAATTACAGATGGGGAAAGGAGACTAACAACATCAAATACTTTTAGTTCCACAAAATAATGTTTAAAATGAGTAGACTATGAATATTTATGGAGGACAAAGAGGAAAAGAAAAAAAGAGGTTGGTTTCTTTTAGGTGCCATGCAATGCAATACAATAAATATTTACTCAGTAGTTAATTCCTGTGTGTTCAATAGGGCCTATTACCAAATATGTGTTTTGCAGCCTTAAATACTTTGTGGCTCCCTTTTCTTCTCCAACAGAGTCCTTTTTGCATTGCAAATGATATTTCTAGTCCCTCTGTCTTCAGCTGTTTTCTCCATCTGTTGGACTGTGATCACATGATGGAAAAACTCATTTGACCTTCGTTTTCCATGTGGTAATTTTGCACTCCATAAGTCCCTGTCCCCCCCATATGACTTTTATAAACAGCCTGGGTCTTGTCAAATCGTATGTAAATAATAAGAAACGGAGGGTAAGATTTGTTTGACATCTTACTGCACTGCTTAATATTATCTTGCCATTATTGTGTAGCTTTGTTCTGTAATTTTTATGTACGTGGAATATTTATATTTTGCAGGTTGTCTGGAATGGAAAGTATGGAATAACAATATTTTGTACAAAGTGTTTTGTGCCTTCACCCATGGAGGTCGAGGAAGAGTGTATGTATAGATTTGGAACCTGCCGGAGAATGACGAAGGAAGTAAGTTGGTTTTTCCTGCCAACACCTGTTGCTCTAGGCTATGGGTGGCTAAGGAGATGGTCTTCAAATGTGATGCTTCTTCCTCTGTGAGTATTTCCTTCCCCATCCCCTGCTTGCCCCACTGTTTCCCAGTCCTGGCTACAGCCCTTGCTGGGATTCTCTTGCTCCTCTTCCTCCTCCCCATCACCCTGCCAGTATCTGACACTAGAACTTGAACCAATGAATTCAAGTTACAAGAAAGGGGCTTCCAATTAAAAATCAGGAAGACCTTTCTGACAGTAAGAGCTGTCTGACAGTGGAACAGACTCTCTTGGGAAGTGGTTGACTCTCCTTCCATGGAAGTTTATAAGCAGAGGTTGGGTGGCCATCTATCATGGATGCTTTAGCTGTGATTCCTGCATTGCAGGGGGTTGGAGTAGATGAAGAAGAAGAACAGTTTTGGATTTGATGTCCTGCTTTATCACTACCCTAAGGAGTCTCAAAGCGGCTAACAATCTCCTTATCCCTTCCTCCCCCACAACAAACGCTCTGTGAGGTGAGTGAGGCTGAAAGACTTCAGAGAAGTGTGACTAGCCCAAGGTCACCCAGCAGCTGCATGTGGAGGAGCAGGGAATTGAACCCGGTTCACCAGATTACGAGTCCAGCACTCTTAACCACTACACCACACTGGCTCTAGATGACCCTTATAGTTCCTTCCAACTCTCAAATTCTATTATTCTAACAAGGATGATATTTCACCATGACCATTATATGGAAAGGGAAGTTAGAAATCTTTCTAATAATTAAACATTCTAATAATTTTAATGGTATTAAAACAAGAATAAGATAAAACAAGAAGAAGAAGATAAAAACCAACAAAAGACAAAACACAAGTATGGAACATTGTCTTCTTTTGTGTGCAATTTGCATGTAGCTTTTGGCAGCAATTGATTGCTGCTAATAGGTTAAAAGGTAGTTCAGCATTGGAACCTAGCCCTCAGCAGTTTTGCTTCTTTCAAAAAATGGAAAGGAATGCTGTTCAATATTTCAGCCAAGAATGGATGCTGAGCCATAGGCAAAAGGTTTCACAAGGGAAGCCATTCAACTAACTTACACTGCCTGAATTGCCAGCAAGTTACTGGAGGAGGTAGAAATATTTATTCTCTGTTTCCAGTCTCCAGCACAGCTCAGCCCAAACTATTGCTCTGGATAAGTAAAGGCCAGTTGCTGGAGATGCTAAGGAGGAATTTACCTGTTTGATTTCTAGCCAACACTTTCAGTCCTCTTGCTTCTCAGTATAAGCAAAACTGAAATTCAGTCTGTTGGCATGAAGGCATCAAACTTGCATTTAGAATTTAAAGGCATTGCTTTCCTGCTACCAGAACATAGCATTTGTTTTCCAGAGTTCACTAGACCCCTTATTGTCATGTTTAAAAATGTTCGGTCTGTGCGTTTCACATCTCACTCTTATCCTGTTGTTTAGTTCAATGAAGTCTAAAAATACAGTGGAAAGTCTTCAAGTCATTCCACTATAGCATTATGGAACACAACAAGCCTAAAAGCGAAGCTGAATGGGGGAATGATTTCACCACAGGCGCTCTGTTCCACTGCGGTTACTGATGAGGCCTCCTGGAGTAACCGATAATAAACTGAAGCCTACTTGGAGATTTTGTGCTAGCCTATGCCAAACGAAATTAGAGTTGTTGACTAGAGTGTGTAGAGGGACTGAGAAAGCTTCAAAAACTTCAGAAATCTCAGGTGGTTGAACATCATGCTTCAAGGTTTATGCCAATCTCACGGCGCCTGAGAGGAATCATTTCCCCTTGTGATGCTGCTTCATAACCCCTACTCAGCTTATTTTTCACACTCTTTGGAACCATCTGGCATAGGCCAATGGGACAATGAATTATAGGGGGATTTTTAGCAATGCAAAATCGGTACACACAGCCTGCCACTCCCATTTCTACAGGGCTGAAGCAGGACATTTTACTGAGGCAGAGCTGCAAATAACACTCCACGCCCCTGAAAAGTCAGCTTGCTTAGTAGCCAAGACAGAACGTGCACTTTTACAAGTTCCGTATAATGTTGGTTCTACACTTGTGAGGAGTCAGGCTTTTCGCATGGCAGCCCATATGCTTTGAAACTCCTTGACCATTCATATTAGTCAGGCATGTCAAACCCATATTTATTTCAGCAAGTCTAGCCAGATATAGGTAGGTGCCATTGCCATTATAAGAGAACAAGGGCGATGTTCATGGTGAATTCTAGAAAAATAGCACTGACTACTGTATACTTTTAGACTATAGACACCTAGGCACTGTTCAATACATTAAGCCTACTGATTTCAGTCACATGGCTAAACATGTACTCATCATCTCACAATACAATGTCTGTTCTCTTGCTAACAACTGAGTTGTTATACCTCCCATTATAGTGTTATATTTGCAGCCTAATCCTACCCATGTTTTCTTTGATTGATTTCCAGTTAGAAGCGTTTCTCCCTGCTGTCTAGAACTCCTGCAATAGTTTTATACTTTATATAAAATGACTTGGATCCTGATTTGCCCTTTTGCAAATGGAAGGGTTCCTTTGATTCATGGAATGGATTCTGATCCAGTGGAGGCTTCTGCTTACAGAAGTCAGGGAAAGGCAGTTTTCCCCATTTCCCACTCAGCCCCTATCCCAATTGTGCCAGAGCTTTGCCTAGCCCACTGAAGCAATTTGACACTAGAACTCGTGGATCTCCAGTGAAGATAAACATCAGAAGATTCAGGACAAACTAAATAAAGGACGTTTTCACACAGTGCACAGCTAAACTATGGCACTTCCTCCTCCAGGAGACGGGGCTGGCCACTCACCTGGAAGGCTTTAAAAGAGGATTGGACAAATCCATTGAGGGTAAGGCTTTCAATGGCTGTTAGCCATGATGGCTATGCTCTGCCTCCATAGTAAGAGGTAGAAATCCTTCTGAATCCAGAACAGGATGCTGGACTAGATGGGCCATTGGTCTGATCCTGCAGGCTCTTCTTAGATTCTTCTGAGGCTACAGGTAAGCTTCCATCAGTGGTCTATTCAAATGAGTGGAATTCTGCTCACTGGGATATAGAATCCAAGGCCTTCCTTTTAATTATTGTTATAGGCCACCTTGAGGATGTGTAATTAATTAGGTGGGGCAGAAGCTTCTTAAATGAATAAATATTTTAGCTCCTGATGTTTATGGAGGTTGCAAAAACCTCAAACTGAAATAAACTAAAAAGTGGATTAGTATATAAATGGAATTCATGAATTTTAATGGGGCAAATTTAAATATAAACAAAGATAAAACTGTTAATGAGACTATTCAGAAGTAATGTGATTGTGTGTGTGTATTTTCAAATAAATCTCAGTTATCTATCTTCAGCCCAATTAGTATTCTACCATGTTACAACTAACTGTGAAGACTTTAGAAGAATGTATTAGGACTCATACTTCTAATGGAAGATATGGTGGGTAGAAATGTATCAATCGTGTGGGAGGTTAACATGACTAACAGAAGTACTGTGGTGCAATTCTAATTTTGTAAAATGCTATTTATACCTAGATAATGAAATGGCCTAACTAGCAGCCCTCCTTCCAATACTGACCTAAAATCAGCCAGGCATATGATTGTGAGTTACACTATATTGTTGCCTTCTGCATTCTCTCAGGAAAGTAAAATAATTTACTGTACATTTTTAGCTTTAAAAACTCCCACTTTACCATTAATCAGCTGTATGCAAGTCTGTTTTCTCTTTGGACTCTTTTTGGTGGCCTTTGCATTATACAACTACTTACTCTGTCCATACAGATAAATGGGCATGTAACTGCCCATAACAAAAAGCTAAAAAGGTAGGATACATGGAGGGGAGGAATCTAAACAATTAAGTTTTCAATATAATTATTTGGTGATAAGTTTAAACAAATTTGGGATCCTGGCACTAGGAACAGTTGAAGAAAAAAAAGAATTAAAAAACCATGGCTGTAGAAACAGAGAAATATCTTAACTGGAAGTTCTTCTATGCTGCTGTTGCTGCATTTCTTCAGAAGTTAAAGAATTACTTGTGAACAAGACAGAATTGTGGTTCGAGGACCCGACCCCCGCCCCGTGGAAATGAACACACAAGGACACGTGATATATGGTTTATGGGCATGAAAAGGCCACAACTTTATTGGTTACAGCAGTGAAAAAGGTATTGGCTTAGGCATTGGATGTCCACCACAGGGGTTGAATCACCAGGGGGGCGGAGCCTGTTGATGATAATACAACTATAGGCTCTCCCCTGACGTCACCAGGGGTCGTGCCATGGCCTCCCGCCAAGCAGGCATCGGACGGAATACACGACCCCCAGATTCCTTTAACGGAATACCCAAAATTGAAGGCTTAGGCCGATGGCCACACCTAGCCTTCCCACACACCATAACGCAATAATCCAATGCCTAACCTACCCACCAATACCACAAAAGTTGTGACGATTGCTACGAGGTAGGCGAAAAAACCTCATGGCCTACTGCCATGCGGAAAAACTCCTACCAGGCCCCCCGACTAACCAGGGCGACCAACCTAAGGTCCATAGCAAGGCCAATACCCTAAGCTAAAGGGAGTGGAGGGTGGGTGACTCTCGGCGAGACGGAGTGGAAAGAGGCTGAGGAGAGGGCTGGCGCTGCAATTTGAACTTGGCTGACCACACCCCCCAGCGGCACCCGATTGGGTGCCGGTTGGTGGGAGGAGCGCCAGCCAGGGAACAGAAAGGCAGGGGGCTGAGCCCCCTGCTGTGGGCGGTGCTCAGGCTCCCGTCCACAACCACTCCCCTCTCTTTCAGGGAGGAGAGTCTTTGTGGTTCGAGGACCCGACCCCCGCCCCGTGGAAATGAACACACAAGGACACGTGATATATGGTTTATGGGCATGAAAAGGCCACAACTTTATTGGTTACAGCAGTGAAAAAGGTATTGGCTTAGGCATTGGATGTCCACCACAGGGGTTGAATCACCAGGGGGGCGGAGCCTGTTGATGATAATACAACTATAGGCTCTCCCCTGACGTCACCAGGGGTCGTGCCATGGCCTCCCGCCAAGCAGGCATCGGACGGAATACACGACCCCCAGATTCCTTTAACGGAATACCCAAAATTGAAGGCTTAGGCCGATGGCCACACCTAGCCTTCCCACACACCATAACGCAATAATCCAATGCCTAACCGCCACCCGAGCCAAAGGCTCGCCGCCAATACCCTCACAGCTGCAACCAATCCCTGACGCTACTGATGATGCTGTCAAGCCACAGGTCATTCCCCAGGTATGAGAGATGAACCCCGTCATCTCTATACAAGTCCATGTTGCCAATCCGAATACGATCATGCACAATAACTTGGCCATTCCGACAGCGCACCCAACGGGACACGGCCCGGTTCAAAGTCTTTCTGATTTTCTCCACGGCCATACAACACTTCGCCCCTCGCCACACAATTCTCTTCAGGAGGGAGGACCAAAACACGGTAGTCCCGGGACACAAGACAGCAATCTCGCCCAAATCAGTTCTTATACTCCATGACAAGTCCGCCGTACTCCTGGTAACGAGGTCATTCTCGCCTAGCTGGACAATAAGGATGTCGGGGGGGCCGAACAAGGCCACTTTCTCCCGCAACATAGGCATAAGCTCCTGCCAACGCATGCCCCATTTCATGAACCAGAAACAGCGGACTCCCGGATGTAGGCCAAGATTAACAGTGAGGCCGGAACTACACGCCCTTGCACGGGCCCAATGGACGATACTGTGGCCGCAAATCCACACGATCTTTTTGGCAGCAGCTGAGGATGAAAAGAAGAAAGCGACAGGTAAGTGGGGGGGGGTTAATGTAATGTAATCTAGCGGATATAGGCTTTATATGCATCAGATTTCCACCGGCCCATCTCCTTAATCCTATCCACCGGCAAGCCAAAATGAGCGGCTGTTGTTGCAGCGCCGATCCGAAAGGAGTGCGCTGCGTAGTCTTGGGCAGGTAACCCACAGGAATCAATGGCTCTGCGGAGCACCCTCGTGAATTGATGCCTTAGAAGCGGGGAACCGTCTAGGTGGACCAGAAGAGGACCTGGGCCGGGAGGCCGGAGGTAGAGAAATCGTCTGGTGTCCTTTACCGGACATGGACCCGACTCCGCAGAAGCTACCAGCTTCACAAACACCCCCCTGCCGGCCTGATCTGTTTTTGACTGGCGTATCCTGAGTGTCATGGACGCCTCTGATAGCTGCACATCGTCCAATAAGAGGCCGCGCGTTGAGCCGTTTGCGTCAGCCTCGGCTACAACCTCGCCCACCCGTAGGGCGCCGAAAAACGCAATCGAATAGGCGGCGGAAAACATGCGGGCCTCATACTTGGACCAGCAGATGGATTTTAACTTTGTGCGGATTTTGGACAATAGCGCATAAGAGATCGGCTTACGGCCCCCAGCCCGTGAAGGTTGAAGCCTGCTCCAGCCCTTGATAGCCCTGCGGACTAAGAAGTCATTGCACGGGTCAGAGGAGAATGTAGCTTTGGAGAAGAAACTAATGGCAGCTACATGAATCTTTAAGGTTTTGGGAGCTCGGCCCAGGTCGTCTAGGTGAGAAAGATATCTTAAGACGTCGGAGGAGGACGGTGGCACGCTAGGAGCAAGCCCCGATGACCCGGACCTGAAACCCAGGAAATCGCACCAGGCCTTCTTATAAGACCTGAGGGTGGATGGTGCGACGGACGCCAATACTCCCTGTATCACTTTGCGTCTCCAACGTTCCACAGGTGCTCCGGAAAGGGTTCGGGCAACAGTTGCGCTCCAGGTGCCAGCGACCGGAAGTGAGACATCCTTGAAGATCGAGAAGACTGCCTTTCCAAAATCTTTACCACCGCCTGGTTGTCGGTTTTGAAGCACACCCGACGGTTTTGGAATTCCTGCGTCCAGATGTGCACCGCGACCACTATCGGAAAAAACTCGAGAAAAGTCAGGTCTCGCGTGATAGCCTCATCCTGCTGGCCACCGCTGAGCACACCATCACCCCCTAAAGTACACACCTAAACCTAGCGACCCTGCCGCATCCGATTGGACCTGAAAATCTGAAGTTAAGTTAAGAATATCCTGCCATAGCGAGACTCCACTATAATTATCTAAGAAGGTCCCCCAAACCTCCAGGTCTTCCTTGACCGATTTCGGGAGTCTAACCCTGTGGTGCGGATGATTGAGGCCTACTGACAGCCTGGCCAAGCGGGTGCAGAAGGGGCGTCCCGGGGAGATCACCCTGCAAGCGAGGTTAAAATGACCTAATAGGGACTGGATCTGCCGAAGGGTAATCTTTTTTAGCAGAAGGGTGGGCCGGATTATTTCCCTAAGGCTGTCAATTTTTTCCCTACGTAAGCGGGAGGATTGAGCTAACTCGATGCCCAGATACGTGATGCAAGTAGTGGGTCCCTCTGTTTTCTCCGCTGCGAAAGGAACACCCAAGTCCTGCGCCAAGGCCGCAAAGGCCTCCAGCAGTGAGGCGCATTCCCCGGAGCCAGACCTCCCCATGAAGAGAAAGTCATCCAAATAGTGCGTAACCCCAATGGAATTTGTTTTAAATCTTAAGGCCCAATCCCAAAAAGGTGCTAAATGTTTCGAAAGCCGAACAGGCAACAGAGGAGCCCATTGGCATGGCCTTATCCACATAATATTTACCTTGAAATATGCACCGGCAAAAGGCGGAAAGCCGATTCAATATCACACTTCGCCAAAAGCGCCCCTTGACCAAAACTCCTGATCAATTTAACCGCATGATCGAAGGTGGCATACTTCACCGAGCATAACTCTGGTGGAATGGCGTCATTTACTAAGCCGCCCTTCGGATAGGATAAATTGTGAATGAGCCGAAATTCCCCGGGATTCTTCTTCGGCACGATGCCCAAGGGCGATATATGCAGGTTTGGGAAGGGTTTTTGTTGTTGCTGCTGCTGTTGTTTTTGTTTGTTTTGTTTTTTGTGTGGTTTTTGTGTGTGTGTGTGTGTGTGTGTGTGTGTGTGTGTTTTGATACTGTAAATGTCAGGTTTCAGTTTCACTCTAGCTAGAAATAACTGCTACATATGCAACATGTTCTAGAAGATTGCCAAAGGTGAGCTCTTAGCCAAAGCGTTATCCACTTCAGTGAAGTGTTATTTCTCACAAAACTAGCAATTTGTTTACTAACTATACATGTTCCCTAATATGGTTAACGGACTGAAATTATGCGATTCCGACTGTTGGGCTTAAAGGCTTACTAGATTCTAGGATGGAGGACAAAATCATTATTGTACTTCTTTGCAATTTTGCCCACAGCTGCCCTGCTCATTGGGAGAACAGGGAATGGATCTGGAACACTTCAAAGCTCCCATGTGTCTTCCTGTTTGGGCTGTCATTTTGTTAAAGCTGTGGTCTTGCTCTTGTAGTTGATCTGGGAGAAAAGGCAGGCTCCCCAGGAAAAAATAATTCCTGTATGAGGTGTTATGGAATGATACATTTGGTTGCCTAATAATCTCAAAAGGGGGGTGGGTCTGGGAAGGGGTGCCTCTGTCTGGAGACCAAGCAGGGGCTAAGTGGCGGCCCTGTTGGGTTCATCCCATAGTGTATGCCATAGTGTGACTCCAGAGGCAGAGCTAGCTGCTCTGGCACCCAGAGTGGCACACATGGTGGGGTGGGGCTTGCTACCCATGGGGCGGGGCGAGCGTCCTTTCCCTTACTGACTTCTGATTAGTAGAGTCCTTCGCGGTTAAGGAGCCAACTACTAGGATTCTAAAACCCTCTGAGAAACCCTTCCAAAGATAGGATGCTGCACTTCCGTCCGGATGGATGGACAAGTGGTTGAGGAGAGGAGAAAGCTGAATTTGAGAAAATGCTAGACCCAGAAGGACTTTATCGATGGTTCCCTGCTGCGGGGGTTCGTCTGGAACTAGAGTGGTGAAAGCCCCGACCTCCCCGAAAGAGCCGCTTCCCTTTGTAACACACTGTGACTGGGTGAGCCCCTGCACATCTCTCACACTCGTGTGGGTACTTACAAGACTGCCGTTGGCATTGCCCTTTATTGAATTACCCGCACACCTTACGTTTAAATCCTTCTAAGGTCCAGCTTTCCAGTGCGATACACCTCTGATGGCTTCTTCTCGCCATAAAGGGCGTAAGCCATTCTGACTCGTCATCACCGGCTGATGAGGTGCCTGATTCTGGAAGCTAGACCCAGGGCTGCTTATTCTGCAAAGAAGAACTGGAAGCCACCGGGTTATTGATATGGGCCGGCAGCCTCCACGCAGGCGCCCCGATGCGGTTCTGAAAGTCAGTCGTCACCGAGCAAGGCCGAGACCTAGTTTGCACAGCCGCCGTTCCTGACTGAGGGCTTGGGCCTGCACCTGGGTTGCTTAAAGGCTGGCCACTGGTTTGCGAAACAAGGAAGTAAGAAACACAAGGCAAATAGAACTAAAGAATAGCTAAGAGAAAACGCTGCTCATAGTCAGCCATGAATGATCTGAAGGCATTGAGGAAATGCGAAATGAGTTTGGGTTCATTATTATGACGGTCGCCAGCTGCAGTGTGTGCTGGTGCTGCACCCGTGCGCTTCCTCTTGGGCGCCATGAGCTGCTCTGTGCACTAGTAAAATGCGCCTACTATTTATTTTGTCACTAATTACTTTATTTTATTTTAAATTTAATTTTCATTTATTTATGTATTTATTTAATATTATTAATTATTATTATTAATTATTATTATTATATTTATAATTATTTATTATTATTATTATTATTATATTTATAATTAATTATTATTATTATTATTATTATTATTATTATTATTATTATTTATTTTTCAAATTTATTTTATTTATTATTTTATTTTATTATTGTTGTTGTTTTTAATTAGTATTAATATCACCAATCAATTAATAACTTGACTGTAAATAAATGTTAGTAAACAATTATTGGGCATCAATAAAGTTCAGAGCACAGTTGATGAATTAACTATTAATCAATAGTATCTCAATTAATAGCCAATGGATTTATAGCTATGAGTAGGAATTACTATTATCAATTGCTCCGCGTAAATGCTGACAAAATGAACAATAACCAGCAACCTTGGCATTATCAGCATTATGCTCCAACCGGTTGAGCTATCCAAGCTCTTAAGTTGCCCCTTTTAAATGATAGGCAAATCTAGGTGCAAAGCAATGCCAAGTAATCAAACAGAATTGAAAATAACTGCTTACAAGGAGATGCTCAGAAGCTGCAGCCAAAATAAGAGAAAAGGAAATCAATAAGATTCCACACCAGCGGCCCTGCTGGAGAAACTTTATCAAACAAAGGAAACTTTGCCAAACAAAGAAAAGTAAATCTTTGCACACAAGGTCGGCTCAAGACCAGTTGAGGGAAATAAGGGTGATTAAACAGACAAAAGACTGTAATTGGTCAAACTGCTGGTTAGTTAAACTGACAATGCAACTAGAGCTGCTGAACTGCCAGGTGCATAAAGACAATGCCTCCCAAAATGCTGGTCACTCAGAGAGCAATCAAGCCTGCCCCAGCAGTTGAAAAACCTGTCTGGCAACTGTGATTACTCAGGCAAGAAGCAAAGGAAACTCCAAAGACCAATGTATCTCCTGAAAGGGGAGGGGTGGGGGGAGGGAGGAGGGGTGGAGGGCGGAGAAGGAAAGTGGGGGGGGGGAGAGAGGGGAGGGAGGAGGGGTGGAGGCAAAATGAACATGCCGGGCAAGGAAAAATCTTTTTGAAGAAAAGGAAAAATAGATGTCCTTACAGTGAGCTGAAATGAAGTGGAAATATAAACCTGGACTTTTCATTAAGGTACCATAAGCCGTAACCTTTGTTGTTGTTGTTGTTGTTGTTTAAAAGTGGTTTTCTTTAGGGAGCCTGTACTGGCAAGTGAAGCCAATGACAAGAACCAGGCAAAGGCACACCTTCAAAGGTTCTAAACGTATAAACGTGCCGTGCTGAGGAATGGTTCCCTGGCGAGACGGAGTGGAAAGAGGCTGAGGAGAGGGCTGGCGCTGCAATTTGAACTTGGCTGACCACACCCCCCAGCGGCACCCGATTGGGTGCCGGTTGGTGGGAGGAGCGCCAGCCAGGGAACAGAAAGGCAGGGGGCTGAGCCCCCTGCTGTGGGCGGTGCTCAGGCTCCCGTCCACAACCACTCCCCTCTCTTTCAGGGAGGAGAGTCTTTGCCTGATATACTCAATTTGCTGCCACTTTCTTTGTTCCAAGATAGAGCAGGGAACCTGTGGCCTTCCACATGTTGCTGAACTGCTACTCCCATCAACCCCAGCCACTGTGGCTTACAGCCAGAGAGGAAATGTTTAGAAACGTTTAGAGTTTTGGAGCAAATGGAGAATCATGGGCTAGTGACCCCTGTTTAAGAGCTAAAGACCCAGGCCTGCTCAGCACAGTTAGACATGTTTATGCCCATTGATTTCAATGTGCATAACCAAACTTAATTCTGTGTTGGTTTTAGGCACCAGTCCAGTGGTTATAAACCATGGCACTTAAGTGAAAAGTTAGTTTTGTTCTGAATAACTTTACCAGGCAGGATCATAATTTTGCATGTGAGAAGAGCTCATCCTTATCTCCATGAAATCATAAGGAGTTATCCTCATGTACAAACATTTAACACTGAGATACCCATCGTATCTAGAACAAGGCTTACTTTTCTTTATGCACTCAGTTTACCAGCCTTCACAGTGCTCAGACCACAGAAGGCTAATATAACTTGGTTACTGTCAAGTATCACTTAAGAAAAGCTTATGTACTTCAGTTCCCCTACAGTGTACATTGTCTTAGGATGGATGTCCAGATGGTATTGACATCTGTTCCTTCCCTTGATTGCTTTTAAGCTCAACCAACTTGCTCAAGGCAAGGCACTCAGCAAGAAGCCTAGAATATTTTCTTTGTCCTGATTCAACCAGTGCTGCAGTTAATATTTAAAAACAGATTGGTGATCCACAACGATAAATGAACAATGAACAGACTGCGTCCCAGATATCCCACCCCCCTGACAAAATCAGAAGGGATGACCTCCTTTGATAGCTTGTAACACACTCATTGTAATCACTTGGTTTGTCATTTGCTCCCTGAGATGTGTTCATGTGTGGGATGCAGTGAATCAACGCACAGCTCATATTAGTTTCAACTGACTCATAAAGATCTAAGCAGCCTTGGAACAGACCTTAGAAATCTATGTAGGCCAGTCTAAGTTTTTCACTGGTCCTGCTGCATGTTTGGATACTTAGTCCAAACTGCTCTTGACCTAAGCATCATATACAAATGTGATGAATGAGTAAAAAAAAAATCACAGTTATACAGAAGGTCGCCCCAACATCTCACTAGTATAAAAACCATAATATATGTCATAATGAATTAAATGAATTGTTCATCTAGGTTAGCATGATGCTGCTGATAGTGATTAATGCCAGATGCTTCAGAAGACAGAAGCAAGGCAGCTGGTTGATGATCCATTTTCTTCCTTCTCCCAGCCCTTCAGTTTCAATAAGCTTTGTAAGATGGGCTTGTGTACTGTACAGTACTTTCCTCATGCGTACTGTCCTAGAACTGGAACACTTGAAGATACCTGTGGCTTATTTAAGTTAATACAGAATGAACATACAATGAAGATATGGATAAAATTACTATTAAAAAACCCCATGACATATGAACGCATCTACACAGAATGATTCTCCAAGCATCAAGCTGATGTGGAAAACAGAATGGATTTAAACTGGAGACCAAATGCATTTTGTCCTCCAAGAGGTCTTCCACAGTGGTCAAATAATTTTTATCATATATTTTTTCACCAAAGGTTAGCCACTTGTCTATATAGATAAGGTGATATGACCAAACATATCCGTATGGTTACTGTGCACACATGGTAAATATGAAGTTATCTGAGATGATATAAAAAAGCGGCACTTTTCTATTAGTGCCCAATCATATATGTTTTAGAGCATCCTTCCAGCTCTCTAGTTACAGATTATAGGCCACTCAGTGCAGCGTCAAACACCTTCCCCATCTTCCTGAGATTTGATTGATTGATTGATTGATTGAATTTATATACCACTGTACACCCACAGGTCTCAGGGTGGTTCACAAAATAAAATCAAAGTAATAAACCACAAAATACATAATCAAAATAAAAATAACAACAATCCAATACCCCCCTCCAAACCCCACATTTTAAAAGGGCCTAGGATGTCAATCGAATCAACAAAAGGCCTGGTTAAGAAGGAATGTTTTTGCCTGGAGTCTAAAGGTGTATAATGAAGGCGCCAGGCGAACCTCACTGGGGGAGAGCATTCCACAGTAATCTAACCTAGAGGTTATCAGAGCATAAACAACAGTAATTAGTCTATCCCTGTCCAGATAGGAGCATAGCTGGGCCACCAGCCAAAGCTGATGGAAGGCACTCTGGGCCACTGAGGCCACCTGAGCCTCGAGCAACAGCAAAGGATCCAGGAGTACCCCCACGCTACGAACCCGCTCCTTCAGGGGAAGTGTAACCCCATCAAGAGCGGGCAACCTCCCACCCATCTGGTCTAGGGAACCACCCACCAACAGTGCTTCAGTCTTATCTGGATTGAGTTTCAGTTTGTTGGCTCTCATCCGAGGCAAGACACTGTTCCAGCACTTCCACTGCCTCACCTGCAGATGTAAAGGAGAAATAGAGCTGAGTGTCTTCAGCATACTGCTGACAACGTACTCCAAACTTCCGGATAACCCCACCCAGCGGTTTCATGTAGATGCTAAACAATGTAGAGGATAGGAGTGTGTCCTGCAGAACCCCACATTGAAGGTTCCACGTGGCTGAAAAGCATTGCCCAAGCAACACCCTCTGGGAACGACCATCCAAGTAGGACTGGAACCACTGCAAAGCGGTGCCACCTACCCCTAGTTCAGACAATCGCTCCAGAAGGATACTATGGTCGATGGTATCGAAAGCCGCTGAGAGATCAAGGAGATTTAACAGGAACATGTTTCCTTTGTCTCTCTCTCTTGACAGAGGTAATCATACAGGATGACCGAAGCAGTCTCTGTGCCAAAACCGGGCCAAAACCCCGAGTGAAATAGATCCAGATTTAATATGCAAAATGTACTTAAGTACCTAAGTACTTCTTTGAAAAACCTCTATTGATCACAGGAGTAGGAGATACATGATTATTTTGGTTTGCTATATATCCAGATATTGTCTTGATGAACATCCCTCACATTCTCTGTTAAACTGCCCTCTATCATCCCTCAAATTCTACTCTTAAAAATAATGAACACAAGAATTTATTCTTTCTTTGATCCCTTGCACCAACACAAAGGGAAATCCAGTCCTAGTGATCTCTGCATTCTAAACTTAACTAGTACACCAGCCCTAATAAAATGTTCCCATACTCTTGCTTTTATTTATTTCCCTTACTTTATTTTTTTACCTTTATATTATGCCATATGGCCTTTATAATGCTTACCTGTGGCTTAATTGTCAGCTATGTCTCTACTGTATGAAAACTAGAGATGAGATGGCTAGGATATGTTAACTGACCTCTTTTCTATTTCCCCACAGAACTATCCTCTGTTTTGACTGACATTATATTTAGTAATGCATTTATTTTTAGCTTTTATTCTTCCTGGTATCTATTGTTAGGGCACTCTCTCTCTAAAGGCCAACAATAAAAATAGCAGTTGACAGCAGCCTAATTTTGGAACTGTTACTATTTTCAGGTTGCTGTCATTCACATTCTGACTTCTGGTAACACAACTGCAACAATTAAGATCAGATCACTACCAAATATTCATAACCACATATCAACTAATTAAAAACAGAAGCTATTAAATGTACCAAATAATAAAACACCCCAGCTTTTTGGAAGGGAAAATTACAAAGTGGAGGAAGGTGATCAGCAAAACTCTGCTCTCCTGACTTGCAGAAGCACTTTCCACAAACATAAAACTCCACTTGGATGTTCTGGTTATCAGTTGGAATAATTAGCCATTTCATGCCTTTATCTGTTACTATTTAGTTGGAAATTAAATTAAGCTTCCATAAAGATACTAAACCTACCCTGTAAACCTGTTGTGAATGCTAGCTTTGAATCTATCAGCTTAGTACATACAGTTTCTTTATAAAGCTGTCACTAAGCCACATTTTCATGAAACACATGCATTTGTTATTGCAAAAATTATTTTAAAGACTTATCACCTATGCTTTATCAATACAGACACCACCAAGCATTAAAAAAATCCAGGAAAGATCTCAGTGACATTTGTGATGGAGCTGTTCCAAATGTACAACAGTTTGTAGGCAAAGACAATATTTTCAGAGGCATTGAAATGTTTCCTTATAGACCTTCATACATTTCAGAACATCCATAATTTTGTACCTGCTCACATCCATTGCTGCTCACCCAACTCCCAAATTTGGTGCCATTTCAATTCCTTTGTTAGGCCCATTTTCTCTTGCTCTTCATAATCCTCAACCTTCATGAATCTATATATATCCAGCCGGATTTGACTGTGTGATGATATCTGAAACACATGAAAGTGATGAAGAAGGAAAGGAATGCTTATTTATTTATTGGTCATGTGAGTTATCTTAGGCAACCATTTACAGTCCATTACAATCCATTTACAGAAGTGCACAAGTACTCTCTCGCTGTGTGTGTGTGTGTGTGTGTGTGTGTGGCAACCATTTCTGAGCAATGATCCACAAGGAAGCCATATTTCACCACTGCTGAAAGTGAATCAGCTAACTCTAATTAGGATCCTAGCCTAATTAATTTGTGGGTAGGTGTGGGGAAAGAGGAATAAGGGAAATGAATGACCAGCATGTAAAAAGCTTTTGTGTTATTTGCAAATCAGCATCTAGCACATATCATATCTGATGCAGCTGCAAAATAACTTTATTGAAGAAGGAAACTGGAGCATATCTAATTAACTCTATGTTTAACTGCCTGTTGATCTACTGTTGTCCCTCTACTGCAGTTTCTAGGCAGTACAGCAAGCAAAGGAAAGTAGACCAGGCGGTTACAGTTCAAAGCACTGATAGCCCATGATGAAGCTCTAGCTGTGGATAACAGCGTAGGTATCTACAGGGACGCTTGATCCTGCAGAGAAAGTTCCTACTCTGTATCTTCCACAGCTCATGTTCATTGATGCACTGAAATTGTGCGGCTCCTTCATTCTGTCCCACATCACAAGCCCTTGGTCTGCTTCTGTAATGATCCTGCTTCTTTCTAGTGACATTTGCCTTCCCCGATAAATCCCCTTCTTATACCCAAAAGAATATTTTAATTACTCAGAGGAGGAATAAAACCCATACCCTACTGCTACTTATCAACTGCCTTAGAACTGTGGTCGCTAGCACCAAAGAGCTTTCAAGTAATCTGTGCCTCTGGCAGCCCCTGGGTGCAAGCTAGATAGTATGGCTATCATCAAAATGCTAGGCTAGCAGGACGGGGAGCTATTAGTTTTGCAGCACCACCGGTATAATCACTTTCCCACATTTATTCATTTATTTGTGAGGCAGGTGAAGAAAAAGCTCCTGGAGAAACTGCCTGAAGAAAACGTTCAGAATAAAGTCAGACATGGAGAGAGGACCCACTGACCCTCCCCAAAATGGAAGAAAGAAAGAAACTTATCTAACCTCTGTCAGCAAATACCTGTTTTGCAAAGCACATGGCTGCGGAGCTGGTTAGGGAAGATACGGAGTCTCATTTTCTGCTTTTAAAAAACAAAAGTCTGAAAGCTTTTTGCGTCGTGGTTTCTGTCAGATTGTTGAGTTCCAACAGCTGGGCCAATAGATTTGCGAAAACACAGTGGCATGAAATAATTTTGAATGCACGCCAATAGTGTGTTTTCTTCCTACTGCCACTAAGGCTTCCAAAGCATATATTATCTGGGTCTAGTCCTTCTAAAAAGCAGAGAAGCAAATAGTGCTTCAGTCACAAGTGACACAAAAGCCACAAACCAAACTAGAGATGGGTGAACATGTCGATTTCAGTTTCTCTCAGTTTCTCATTTTTCAAATATTAAGTTTAGTCCTCAATATTTCTAGATCAGTTCACAATTCATTTTTTAAAAAAGTTCTCATGAAAATTCATCAGCATTTTAGTGCCCATTTTGGTATGACATTTCCCCCCATGTACACATTTTTCCAAAGTGTATTTTTATAATATAAATTTAACTAATATATGCATTTGTGCTCTACATGGGGCTCGGAAACTTTCATTGATTCAAAATGCAGCAGCAAGATTGCTGGCTGGGGTTCCATTTATATCACACATAACCCCTGTTTTGAAACAGGTTCCCTGGTTGCCATATCATTTCAAGGTCCAATTACAGGTGCTCATATTAGTCTTTATAGCTGTAAGCAACTCAGGTTCCAGATATTTGAAAGACCACCTCTTTCTCTACATACCCTATCAGGTGCTAAGATAGAGGGGTTCCTCTTAGTAGTTCCACTGCCCTCAGAAGCTTGGAGATGGTGGACTAGGTGAGGGCATTCCCTGTGGCATCCTTAAGTTGTGGAACTCCCCAAAGAGCTGCATCTGGGAACTTCATTTTACAGGTTTCAAGTGAATGCTGAAGACACACCTCTTTATCCTGGCCTTAGAGAGCTGAGAGATATATTTTAGGACCCATCCTATAGTTTTATGATCATATTTCTTGTAATTGTAAGTTTTCAATGCTGCGTTTTAAATTGTTAAAAGCCTTTTCCAAGCATCATCATCAACGTCATCATTATTATTATCAGAGCCATATAAAACATTTCTTACACCCAAATTATTCTGTGGCAGCTTTCTAGTAAATACAATGCTGCAACTAAAAGGCTTTGTAGCCTGAAGATGTTTGAAAGTCTGTTTAGTGTTATTAGCAATAGTTTATTTCAGTTCAAAGTTGTTCTTTGACATTGTAATGTATAGGTTTAGTTTCCTACTCGGTCATATAGATCATTTCTCCTGCAGTTAGATCTCTGTCACAGTATATGAAATGTTGCGGGGGGATTTTCTTAGTGCAACACAAATCAGTAAACATATTACTTCAGGGTCCCCAACTGTGATCATAATCCATAATGACTGATGCTTTCCTAACATCTAAATTTACTGTTGGCTTGCAAGCAAAACTTTCCAGCTCAGGAGGAATTCTCAGAAACAAATCTCATACATATAATCTCGAGGGAAACTTGCCCCTTCATTTCCTTTGCAACTTTTCCTTGTTAGCAGAAGCATGAGCCAGATATGATGCACAAGAAGGCAGTGAACTTAAGGGCTTGGAGACACATGTAAAACATAAAAGTGAAGGTTATTCCGAGTGTTCCAATTTACGATGTGCACTGCAATCTCCATAGGTGTAGGCTGTATAAGTGGACATTCCTTAGAGACTAGTGGAACGGATAGAAGCCCATAGGCCATTCATGAACAAGGTTAGAACCAATTATAGAGTCTGGACTTATATTTCTCCTCAGCCAAAGCAGTTTTCATCACCTTTGCGTCTGGAACTTCAAGTATTTCAAGATGCTAATTAGACCTCAAGAGATTTTTTTTTCTCAAGGAACGTTTTCAAACACTGGTGTGAAAATGGATTTTTGGTGACAGGAGGAGAGCAGGGAGCTTTAGATACGTGGTATTGGAGCTGTCAGGCTATTATGCATACTGCTCCAACAATGCTTAATTTGGGGAATAAAGCATGAAGACACTTAAGGTTAAGTATACATAGACCTGTGCTGAAAGCAAGTCACTTTAGCTTGATAGCCAATTTCGGAAATCTTCTTTAATTGCTTCTGCTGTATCCATTTCCTGTCCAAACTGCTAAAATAGTAGCTCCAAACTGAAGATGACCCCTCTGCCCCTTCTGTGGCCTAAAGCTCAGCCATAAGCCCTTGGTCATGTGTACGACCTTGTCTCAGCAGTCACTGACTAGGTCATGATCCCCATAAGAACATGCTGCTACATTTACAATTATAGAAAGGCAGGAAGCTGCAGTTACCGACATTATAACAGGCTAAGAAAGTGAACACCACAAAAAGACAATGTTTAGAAGAGCGATAGGCCCTAGGAAATCTTCAGTGCCTGATTTGAATCAGGATTGTGTTGTCCCTGATGAGCCCTAAGTCTTTGAGTCCTCTGGCATAGCTCAATCAATAATAATAATAATAATAATAATAATAATAATATATTTATACCATGCCCATCTAAGAGCATGAGAGGTTGTAGGTTCAAGCCCTGCCTTGGGCAAAAGATTCTCACATTGCAGGGGGTTGGACTAGATGTACTTGAATCCCCCTGCCACTGTCTGCTAGGCTGTCCTTCTATGCTTCCAAACCTGAATCCCTAGCTGCTACTGCATAGGTACAAGAGTCTGTGCCTCCTATTTTCACCTGTGAAATGTTGAGGGTTAAGCATGCAAAGGACTGGGTTGTGTGGCTGCATTTCTGCACATGCTTACTTAGGGGCAAGCCTCATTAAACAGTGGGATTGATTTCTGATCAGACTGAAAGTTGCCATGCGCAGTGGCTGAGGATGAACATATGAAGAACCCTGGTGGGTCAGGCCAAATGCCCATCTAGTCCAAAATCCTGTTCTCATAGTGGATCACCAGATTCCTATGGGAAACCTGAAAACAGGAGCTGACCACCACAGCCCTCTCCCCATTTGTTATACCCAGCAACCAGTATTCAGGGGCATATGCTGCCTCTTGACAGCAGAGGTTAGAAGCCACTGATAACCTTACCTGGCATACGAGGATGCTTTGGATATTAATGGCATACCTGAAAATAGTCAGTTTCAGTGAATCAGATTTCTTGCACTGCCCATCATAATGCCTCCAACAGGGTATTGCACACCTCCGCCATGGGTGGAGATGCCTGTTCCTGATCCAGGAAAAGCACACACATTCTCCTTTTGCAGGAGATACACGTGGTTCCACTTTGGAAAGTGGAATACAGGGAGAAACAAGTCACAGCCAATTTCCATTCGAATCAATAATCCTTAAGCCTTTAGTGGCACATTCAGTTCCACTGATTGGAATAGGAGCTACAAACAGCATCCAGCTTTTTCATATTTAGTCTTCATATTTTCTGACAGTGAACAATAATAATGAACATTATTTCCTTTACACATCATAGTTTGCTGACTCATCTCTTTAGGGTTTAAAAATTATCTGCATTAAGCAGTAAAATAAATGCACACCATAAACTGGGTCCCCATTTACAAATATCCTTAGCCTAGCAAGATAACTAGGTTGAATGGGTTTTTTTTAAAAAAATGATTGTGGAAAATATTAAGTTACGTCCTTTAATTCACTTACATCTTAAAAAAATACTTTTGCTCTGGATTAATCTCTGAGTAACAAGTGAAGCAGGAAAAGCTGGTTATAGAGACATTTTACATTTGATAGAGTCCCTACTTGAGGCTTGATAAGATTACTTTTGGATGTTTGGCTGCAAATTTGTGCACTCTTGTTTGGAAGAGCCAATGAACAAAGTGGAGCTCATATTCCTAGAATTGGTTTGGAAGGCTTTCAGCATGTTAAGTATCACATTGTGAAGACACTGTCAAACATGGGGAGCTACCTTTACGCTGAGTCCCACCATGGGCCTCTCTAGCTCTGTATTAACTGGCAGTGCTCTCCCAGGTTTTAAGTAGGAATCTTTGCCAGGCCTACCCAGAGATGCCAGGGATTGCAAAGCATATGCCCAAAGCTACAGGACTTCCCGTACAGAGAATAAAAGGAGGAGCGAACCACAGGGGTACATCTGAAATTATTCAGGGTGATTTTTTACAGTGCTGTTTGCTCAAGTGGGCCACATCACTGCATTAGCTATGGAAAAGCATGGAACTTACCATTTTAACTGTTATTTCCTCCCTTTTAAATCCACTCTCTTAAAACCATCTCTTTCCCCCCTGCTCCATCATGTCCTTTCTCTTCCCACCGAACCGCCAGTGGTCCTTCTGAACCACTCCTTTTCTCCATTAACCCTCCTTCCTTTTCTACATTTTGCAGAGGCCTCTATCTTCTCTCCATGCACCATAACAAATCTGCACCCCCTCCTTTTCTATTTTGTGTCTCATTAGCCTTCTTTTATTTACCTTCACTAGTTTCCCTACAACTTCATGTGTTGTATTTTAAAGGGTGGTTTTCTTTACATTGGGTTATTAGGTGTTTTTTTTTAAAAAAAACACACCCACACCCACTGTTCTATTATTTATTCTTCCTCTTAACTGTTTGATTAATATTTTTACCACCTCTTGCACCACTTGGGGGAGAATGTGACCTACACATTTTAGATAATAAATAAGTAAATCCAAATCAGCCCTAGTTGTAATAAACCCATTCTTTTACAACATGCATGTTAAAATACTTTGCTTGAAGCACTTACAAGATGGAAAATGATATCGGGATCCACAGCAACATAGATAAATAATTGGTTTGTACAAGGTCAATGACTATGGAAAATCTAGGAACCAAATGCAACATGATAGCTCAGGTGCTTTGTCTACAATTTTTGTTTCCCTGTACTGTCCTCAATAAGTCTATGCAACTCTCCCTAATTCAGCCCACTGTGATATACATTACAATCCTATATACCCTTACTTTGGATCAATTCTCATTTAATTCAGTGGGATTTACTTCTGAATAGAAATGCCTAGTATTGTGCTGCTAATTGTTGTACTGGGTGGTAGTCCAACTAAATTAGCGGCTTGTGTAGATCCTAAGCAGTATCAGTTTAGCCTGTTGTCTTTTCCTTCCCTTCCCTTTGCTGAACCTAACTGTTGTGTGAAAGGTTGTTTCTTGCATGAAATGCATGCAAACTCCTGACACTATTGCCATATTGGGGATTATGCTCTTATCTAACTGCTACCTTCAGCAGATGGTAGAATGAGACTTGGCATTAATTCATTAGTTATGAATCATAATTGGTCTTGACACATGTTTTGCAATCCTGTATGTTAGCTCTCTTTGCTTTACAGGGATTTGGAGAATGCATAATTTCACACTGAATTCCGTAAACCTGTGCTACTTTCTGCTCATGAGAAGAAGATGTCATAACAATAGCATATTGAAGCCTTCTCCAAGGTGGTGCTCTCCAGACCGTGTTGGACTCCAGCTCCCATCAGCCCCAGCCATCATGGCCAATGATCAGGGCAGATAGGAGTTCTAGTCCAGCAACATCCAGAGGATAGCAGGTTGGGGGGAGGCTAGTATATGATTTGTAAGGATTCTTGAAACATTCAATTTCTGTAAATTCTAATACACACTCAACCTGCTTGGCAGTTCTTGGAACAAAATGTGGATTGGAATATAGTCATCTTTTGAGTTTCCCAATTCTCTGAATTTGGTGTTGCAATTCCATGCTCAACAACAACAACAAAGTTACTACGTGCAACGTCAGGAAGAGCTGGGACCTCTTTCCCCAGCAGCTGCAGTCACAGCAGCAGGTGGAGAAGAAAGTGGCTACAGAAGCCACAGCTCTATGCTCAGCCTCCTCTGCCCCATTCAGCGAGGCCCATTGCAATAGCGTGAAGCCTTGGGTAGACCCACCATAGACATGGGCTCTCAGCCCCTCCCCCAGATGGCACCCCTTGTCTTGATCTATCATGGCTGCTCTACTATGTGCATTAAACTTATCACAACTTCTGGGTATGGTGGGTATGCAGGCCTAGCAGGGACCAGATTAAGAGGCCAATGAGCAAGTTCTTCAATGCTGATCTTAAAAGGTGAACAAGTTTCTATTAGTGCAGGCCATCCTTCAAATAATGTGGCCCTAAAACTTAAGGGGCTTGGAAATACACCAGTAACCAGTGCAACTGGTACATGATGAGTGCAATATGTTCTGGCTCTCTTTCCCCAGTGAGCTCATGCACCAGTTCAAGCATCTGGATCATCTTCATCGACTGCCTCATGCAGAGTGTATTATAGTGGTACCTTGGTTTACAAACTTAATCCATTCCGCAAGTCTGTTCTTAAACCAAAACCATTCTTAAACTGAGGCGTGCTTTCCCTAATGAGGCCTCCTGCCACCGGTGCCCTTCAACCATTCGGATTCTGTTCTTAGACCAAGATAAAGTTCGCAAACTAGGACACTACTTCTGGTTTTGCAGAGTTCGTAAACAGAATTGTTCGTAAACAGGGCTGTTCTTAAACCGAGGTACCACCGTACATTAAAATAATACCATAGTCAATTGCAGCAAAAATCACTGAGAACTGACAGAACTGTCTGGGTTGTTCAAAAATTAAATATGGATTTTCATGTATTTGTTTTTAAAGCAGACTTATGCAGCAACACATGTAGAATTGACATGGCTCAATAAAAGGCTGATTCATCCATTTCTAATTACATGTATCAATAGCTATATACATAGATGTAGTGATTCAGCTTCTTTAGCCATTTTTAAAATGCAATTTTACTATGTGCCAGCAGAGAAAAAGAAATGCAACATTCTAACCTAGAATGCAAGACACCTGCTGGGAGCAAAATTGACTAGGAGAGCATGGGTCTAATAAGTTTTACTCCAAAGAGGTATCTCATGATTGCGGAAATGTTTCTCTGCACAAGCATGTTGCTACATTTCCCTTTCGGTTAAAACTAGATCTTTTTTAAAAAAAAATAAAAAAATGGGAAAATGAAGTGGTGGTCACGCCATACTCTTGAGTTCATGTGTTCAGTCTGAAAAGTGCTTCCAAAGAGTGTCTTATGAGAGAGTCGGCTAGAAGACATCTAATCAGACAGAACAACAGGAAGCGGTATTCTTTAAAAGGGTAACAAAAAATGTCCCAAGACCTATAGTTTCTGTGCTTCTTTTTGGTTTTACATTAGCGGCTATTCAGTTACCTTGTATAAAGACTGATGTTAATAATATGTTGCACTTTTTTGGGTTGATTTGGTCTGTGATTTCACACTTGAGTCCTTTAAGAACTCTCTGAATCCGTTGAATTGACACTATTCAGGCTGCTATTGCTGATTGGTTCTGCAACCTTCTTTGTCACCTTTGTTGGGAATTGTATGTGTAATATATTGCCTGCATAAATTGGTTTGGGTGTGGATCTCTCCCTAGCATCTTCCGCAGTGAAGACAAAGCAAATAATTTGGTTACTTTCTCTGCAACATCTTTCTTTGTTCTCCCTATACAAGCTTTACTACTTTTCAATTCATCCAGCTTCGTGTATATTTCAAGAATCAATTATTTTTTTATTCTTTATAGTAATTTGATCTTCAGCTTTCTTCTTGGCTTTGTTGCAGATTTACATTTTTTTGTCACGTATGGTGCCTTTCTGCAGTTAGCAACAGAAAATTTATACCTTTCCGGCAACTGGTACGGATGTAACAGTAAAGGAGCAGGAACAATGAGGCTAGAGAGATTCAAAAAGCACTGGATGAAAGAAGTGGCTTTGGGGACGAATATGGAGGAGGTGAGCGAAGTAGCCTGATAGGGTTGCTATTTTAGTGATAAGAGGTAGCACAGGATGAGAAGCAGTGATGGAGTGGAAGACAAGGCAAATGCACAAGCCAGCAGCTGAGTCAGTGCAGTAGAGGGAATATTAAAAAAGACAGGCAGGGTGAAAAGGTTTCAATACAAGGAATAGATGCTTGGATTAGATCATATGAATTAAGGTAAAAAACCAGTGTCTTATCATTGGCACCAGGGGCAAATTGTTAGTGGGGTGCTCCAAATACAAGCTTCCCCGCCATGGAAAACCTCATTCCATTTTGACCTGCAACACAAGGACCTTGCAGTGTGCAATGAAGGGTTCTTATGAGGACAGAGTTCAGAGAAGTGTCTGTTCCTTATCTGGTGCCCTCCAGGCCAGGAACCACAAACATATCATCACCCTCTGACTCAAAACGATGAGTCCCCAGTCTCATCAAAATCAAAGACTGAAAATAAGACGAAGTGTATTTTAACTACTCAGCCCGCTCTTCCAGGGAGGCAAAACTTACCACACTGTAGGTCTTGCCAGCTTTAGGTCATTGCAGAGACAGCATCTCCCTGTTGTTGCCTTAGAAGTAGCATGCTTCAGCCAGTGGAGACCCCTTGGATCTGTCCAAGGTCCTGATCTTATCTGATGCTGATCTTGACCTGACTCTGACTAGCCTTCACCAGACTCTAGCCTGCATGCCTGGAAGCCTCAAGCTCTCATAGCCAGCTAACCAGCTCCATCAGCAAAAGCCCTGTGCAAGGACTTTTGCTTTCACAAGGGGGTATCTCTCCCTCTCCTCTCCCTGAGCACCGCCTGATCAGGATAACCCCCATAATTGTGGGGAGGAACAGGAGAGAGCATTGTTCTGTCTGGCAAGCTGGAATGCTGCACCAATGGAAGAGTGTGACATTTAATTTCACTCTATCAGTGGTTGGAAGTGGGGCTACCTGGTGTATCAGTCTTCCTTCTGCACATTTATCAGTATCTTGTCAGGACTTGTGAGGAACTATGGTGACTAGATCTAGGGCAAGGAGGTCAGTTCCTGCCCTCAATGGAGTTGCTGGCAAAGGTTCTCTTTTGAATGAAGTTAAACCATTTTACAGTATGTGGACCAAGAACTCCCAGAAGTGCAAGCTGGATTTCTAAGGGGCAGAGGAACCAGAGACCAAATTGCAAACATGCGCTGGATTATGGAGAAAGCTAGAGAATTCCAGAAAGACATCTACTTCTGCTTCATTGACTATGCAAAAGCCTTTGACTGTGTCGACCACAGCAAACTATGGCAAGTTCTTAAAGAAATGGGAGTGCCTGATCACCTCATCTGTCTCCTGAGAAATCTCTATGTGGGACAAGAAGCTACAGTTAGAACTGGATATGGAACAACTGATTGGTTCAAAATTGGGAAAGGAGTACGACAAGGCTGTATATTGTCTCCCTGGTTATTTAACTTATATGCAGAATTCATCATGTGAAAGGCTGGACTGGATGAATCCCAAGCTGGAATAAAATCGCTGGAAGAAATATCACTCAGATATGCAGATGACACAAAGTGAGGAGGAATTAAAGAACCTTTTATTGAGGGTGAAAAAGGAGAGCGCAAAATATGGTCTGAAGCTCAACATCAAAAAAACGAAGATCATGGCCAATGGTCCCATCAACTCCTGGCAAATAGAAGGGGAAGAAATGGAGGCAGTGAGAGATTTTACTTTCTTGGGCTCCATGATCACTGCAGATGGTGACAGCAGTCACGAAATTAAAAGACGCCTGCTCCTTGGGAGAAAGGCGATGACAAACCTAGACAGCATCCTAAAAAGCAGAGACATCACCTTGCCAACAAAGGTCCGTATAATTAAAGCCATGGTTTTCCCAGTAGTGATGTATGGAAGTCAGAGCTGGACCATAAAGAAGGCTGATTGCCGAAGAATTGATGCTTTTGAATTATGGGTGACACTGCAACTCCAGCCCCCCAATCTCATGACTAGAGAAGGGAAGGCCTAGTGGGGGGGGGACAGAAAAATTTGGGGGTGGGGACCAGGGTTTTTTTCTGTTTTCCCCAAAGCCGGTTTTTAGAAGTCCATGAGAAAAATGACAAAGAGGGAGAGGAAGAAGAAATGGAAAATGAAAGCAGTAGTTCATAAAGAAGGCTGATCGCCAAAGAATTGATGCTTTTGAATTATGGTGCTGGAGGAGACTCTTGAGAGTCCCATGGACTGCAAGAAGATCAAACCTCTCCATTCTTAAGGAAATCAGCCCTGAGTGCTCACTGGAAGGACAGATCCTGAAGCTGAGGCTCCAATACTTTGGCCACCTCATGAGAAGAGAAGACTTCCTGGAAAAGACCCTGATGTTGGGAAAGATGGAGGGCACAAGGAGAAGGGGATGACAGAGGACAAGATGGTTGGACAGTGCTCTCGAAGCTACCAGCATGAGTCTGACCAAACTGCAGTAGGCAGTGGAAGACAGGAGTGCCTGGCGTGCTCTGGTCCATGGGGTCACGAAGAGCCGGACACGACTAAACAACTAAACAACAACAAACCATTTTACAAACTACTTTGCCAAAACTACTTTGCCTTAATTTCTTAAGACAGAGGTGATGTTGTTAGATGCAACACCAACAGCAAGACCCCACTGTGAATTCAGTTCAAATTTGCCAGGTGGTAGCCCTACTGTGTACAAATTGTCAGAGAGACCATACACTTCTGTCTTGGGTAGCTAAATCTCTAGAATGGGACTCTGAAACTTGTCTCATTTCCCCACAAGTTTTAAAGGACTTAAAGTGATCATTTTGAAAGTCAGCACAATGTGTCAGTCTCTGATGGCCAATGCTTCTGCAGAAAGAAAGAAAATATCCCTATGTATAGTGTGCTAGAGAGACCGGTAAGCTGTCAACTCCCATTCAACATCAAACAAGACTTGGGTGACCTTTGATTAGCCTGATGTTACCCTGCAGCGAAATGAGTTAGTGGCTATTAAAGATGAAGCACACACAGTACCTGGCATTGTAAAAGAACATCTAGTATTTATTCAGCTATGGAGACTTTTAAAACTTAATGCATAAAGCAATGAGTTTTATTAGAGAGTTTTGGAGTTTTGAGTGGGTTCAGTTTTTAGCTTAATGTCTTCTGCAGTGAAAACACTTTCAGATGCATTTTCAGCTAAGCTTGAACAGATTAGTCTATTTCCAGACCATGCTCGCTTCACATGTGTATGTTCTTAAGACCATCCATCATCAATCTGTATCCTCTTCTTTTTAAAAAAGCATTTTACATACATTTTAGTGTTTTGTTTTTTTTAAGCCAGGAGCTATATTACAATTTTTTTAGAAGTGTGAAAACCGACGGTTAACTGCATCCTGATCCATAAATTAGTCTGGGAAGTGTGAATCAGGTTGACGTTCTTAAAAATGTGAACTGCATGAAATCCTTGAGCATTCCTATTTTCATTTGAAAATATTCACATTTTTTCCCATGCCATGGGTGTTAGTTCTTAGAACCAGGATGGTTTATCAGCTAGAGTGTTGAACTTGGACTAGAGAAATCCAGATTTAAATCTCCACTCAGTCATGAAGATCAGCAGGTGAACTTGGGCTAGTTATTGTTCTTCAGTTGAGAAAATAATGAGTGGTGGCGACAAGATAATCATCTATACCAACCTGAGCACCTTAGAGGGAGGATGCCTTATAAAAGTAATACATACATACATAGTTCCTAGTAGCCACTAGAAAGCGAGGACAATCTGGTTGGGAAGGAGCTGAATCATGGATGAATTCTGGCTAGAACTGGGCATTCAACTTTGGTTGATGGAATGAATTACCACTCCCCATGCAAAGATCTGCTGTTGATTTTGTGTTCCATACTTTACTTTTGAAAACACTTCTCTCTCTCTCTCTCTCTCTCTTTATATATATATATAGTTAGCATTTCAAACTCACTGTACATGTCAGATGAATCCTGCATGGAAACCAAACTGGGCAGTGAGCAATAAGGGGTAATATCTGGCAGTGCGTAATCAAGAAACAGAAAGACTTCAATGGCCTCTGACCTGAAATATGTATTTACTATTGAAATAGGATAAAATGTATAATATCTGAGGAAGCGTATTTATGACTTGAAATGCTTCAGATTTAACACTTTTGAAACACTCTTTGGTTCTTTCTCATTTGCAAGCAATATGTAGGGAAAGATGATAGGGTCAAAAAGTCAGAGAACAGTAAAAATGAGAAAGGGGGGAATAGGACAAACTCAGGGATGGAGCCAGATAAATATATTTGACCTTGGGTCCAACTGAAACCAATGGGACAAGTTAATCATGAACTAACTTAGGGGCCATTGAATTTAATGAGACTTATGTGTGAGTTTACATAGTCTGAATCCAATGCTGAGAGTGATAATAAATGATAATTAATCAAACACTGGAAATTAAAACAAGCCATCAATATTAAGCTTGCTTCCTGGAACATTACTCCATAAAAATAGTGCAAAAGGAAATACACTTAGGGCATAATCATTAAATGCAATATGTGTCATTTCTCTTTTGAAAAATCAAACGTGTGGGACAAATGTTTGTTCACCCCCACTTCCAAAATGCACTTCCCCTCTAATGTGGCCTCCCAATTTCAGTTTGGTATTTTTACTGATTTTATGTAAGTTTAGGCACATGAAGGTGGCATACAAGGGGCATGAAGAAATAAGAAAGAAAGAAACCTCAGACTTTCTGAGAAAGGGATAGCCCTTGGAGTTGTCAGAGCAGGTTTTTACCCTTAACAATCATCTTGAGAACCAGAAGAGAGGAAAAACACAGCATTTGACTATATGAGCGGACAAAAACAAGGTGGTTTTAGGTCAATTTATGCTCTTGTCACCTCTAATTACTTCATCCAGCAGTTCTACTTAGCCTCTTACTGCATTCCATCCATTATATTGCCAACTGGACTTTGGCCATCAACTAGTTTGGATTTACATTATCGCTACCGGCATAGTTTGCCTGCCACTTGGGCAGTTTTTGAGCATTTCTGGCATTTTTCTGTTTTAGAGCTACTTTCCAATTTAGCAGAATCATTTACTTTGAATCATTGGAGCAGGGGTTTCCTTGTATTCAGCCTTGTACAGCTAAAGAGATGGTTTTTGGCACTGAATGGATTATATATGAATAAATATGAAATGCATCCTCATGTTAAAAGGGGAGAAGGAATCACACCCATGAAACATGGATATATACAGCTAGATTTTCACAGATAGCATTGCACATTGGTGTCTGGAAGTCACAAAGAATTACCATGTATATTCCTCATTCCTTGGATTTGTCTCCTAGCTCTCTAAACAGATTGGTGCTCATGAGGGGTAGTAGATTGAATTCGCTTTACTGATTAATAGAATATATCAATCTCCAACCCGGGCACACTGTGGTACCAATGGCAGCCGTGAAAGCTCTCCCACTTCACTTAATTTTGTTTTGTTCCTATTAAGAAAACCTCTCGACCCATGACAAGGTAGTTCAGTCTTTCTTCAGCATACTCTCAGAAAGGATTTTTTTGCTCATGTTTGCAGAGCTATACTTTTGTTAAATGAAAAATCCCTTTGAAGGGAAAATGGCAGTTGGATTAACATTGATTTTTTAGCAGATAGCGTATTCTTTTTGAACTTGGACGCTGGGCAAATGTACTCCAGTGCTAATGGACAAATAGTGGGTTCTGATCTGCAGTCAGCCTTCTTCTTCTTCTTCTTCTTCTTCTTCTTCTTCTTCTTCTTCTTCCTCTTCCTCTTCCTCTCTCTCTCTCTCTCTCTCTCTCTCTCACACACACACACAGCTTACCAGTTGTGTGATCCCCCTGCTCCTGTTGTTTCTGTGTGTTTGAGTGAATATTCTAACCAAGTGATCAGGGCTAATCAGCAATCTCCCTTCTGAGGCACTGAAATTAGGAGGTGAAAGCCCCATGCGAGGACTGAATTTGCACGAGTGTTCATTTCCTTAATTTCAGTCCCCCAGAAGAGTGGATGCTGACTAGGTAAGAAACAAGAGCCCATGCTATCAGCCCTACACATGCAACAGAACAGGGGAATGGAATCCTGAGGTGGGGAATTCAGCCTGCAGGTGGGGTGGTGCTGGTGCCATTTTTGAAAGCTCCCCCATGAATTATATTTCCTGCAAATTACAATCAAGCACAGCATGGAGACCAGTGCTAGATTAGCCATTCCCTGACCAGTACTTTTATGCTCACATAGGGGAAATGTGATTTTCCATCTGAAGGTTAAAGTGGTACAGTCCATTCTACCACCTCATGGCTGAATCATTTATTCTTGATGTTGTTCTGCCACATGTACAGACCAGGCCCAGTTTACTGAAATATACACCACATGGAAGCAATTCCCTTGCTGCTTGGTAACTTGGGAAGGAAGACATCGCCCGGCTGTGAGTCCTGAAGGCTGCTCCCTGCAAGGCCCTTTCCACCTGGCCAGACACACCAGCGCTACTGAAGAGGCTCCTGGGAGACCAGAGGGGCATCGCTGTGCCTGACAACAAACCCCAGCTATTGGATTCTTTTGCCCCATCTTTTTATGCCTGCCAGACAGCCATGTCATAATATTTTATTCTCTTGTTAATTATGCTGTTTTAAATGTGCATTTTATATTTGACTTCACTTAGCAATGGTTTTTGTTTTTGAAATGTTTAAGATTTTTTTGTTTGTGTTAAATATGTATTCTGCAGTTGACCTCCTTTGTAATGTTTTATATATTTTCGTTTTCTGTTAATTACGTTGCTTTGACTGTATACTCTATATGTGACTTTCTTCAGAAATGTTTGATTCTGGATTGTTTTACTGATGTTTTTATATGCTGTAAACTGCTTTGAGATTTTTCTTAAAAATATAAAGTGGTATAGAAATGAAATAAATAAAAAGAATAATAATTAGTGGTTGTAAACAAGGATCTAAGTGGTGACACTTTAACTCGTCACTGAAGATCAAGTGTGGAATCAGAACAAAAGATGGACACCCAATATCATAATTGTTCAGTTCACCAGGTTTTGCAAACGGAAGGAATGCTATAATAATAATAATAATAATAATAATAATAATAATAATACATACATACATACATATGAAGCTATTGGAGCTTCATTGCTTCTAGCATTTTAGGCTATCTGTGCCATTCTCAGAGAGACCAAAAAAGGTGTTAATTCAGATGGAAGGGTGGCAGGAAAAAAACCTCATCAATACAGTGGAACCTCGGGTTAAGTACCGTACTCTGTACGAACGCTTCAGGTAATGAGCTCTGCTAATCCGGAAGTAGATGCTCCTGGTTGCGAAACTTTGCCCTGGGATGCGAGTGGAAGTCGCGTGCCAGTGGCGGAGTGGCAACAGAAGGGCCCATTAGCGAAAGCTCGCCTCAGGTTAAGAACAGTTTTGGGTTAAGGATGGACCTCTGGAACGAATTACGTTCTTAACCGGAGGTACCACTGAACAATTATAGTTGTGCCGGACAGCTGCTGCTTTTGCTGTATGGGACATGAGCATGCATTAACCCCCATCCCAATAGAGCACTATAGCTCCACAAATGCTATTTAGAGAGGTGATTATAAACCAGGCCAGTTTCTACCTTGTAGTGTGGTTGAATATAATTGCTATGGAGATGCAAACCAGAAAACTACCTGAGACCAGAAAGCTCTCTCAGGAATGTACAGGGCTCATTTCAGCAGGCACCTTCATTGTGTGCAACAGAACAATATGCACAAGTGGCAGTTCACAAGAAATGTGAATGCATAACGGTATTTTGGATAGAAGGCAGCCAGTGCTCTGTCTGTCCAGAAGTATTTATTTATCATGAATGTGCTTAATGTTGCCTTCTCCCCCTCTGACAAATCTGAGATTGCTTTGCATTCTGAAGGACACACTGGCATCTGTAACCATAATATTCCACACAGTACTGATAGGACTTCATTTGAAATCCAGTGTTCTTGGCAATAAAAAAAATGGTATTGCCAAGTTGGAAAAGAGTGAGAGGAGAGCTTACATGCTATGGGATCTAGGAGGCAGGTCATATGTCAAAAAGAATAAAGAAACTGGCACAGTTTTGCTCAGAGAAAAGAGAATTAAAGATCAATATCTGTTAGGAATTTCCAAGCAGCAAAAACTGTTGCCTGGATCAGATGCAATGATCATGGCCTGAGAACAAGCTGTATACCAGATTCTCCTCATATCTCCCATTCCAAACTCTTCCTGCATGCCCGACTTATGAAATCACCATTTCACATAATGTCTGAAATGGGATACTGGTTTAAGTGCACTTAAAGCAATAATATTAAAGTAGTAAAAGCAGATTCTCTGAGTGAATCCTAATGTGGGAGTGGTAAGATACTGAGAGAAGCCACCATTTCTTAAACTCTGAAACCTGGCTCTTTTTCATTATTAGTATTTTTCTCCACTTAGCTTTTTAATAATGTTTCCCTCCCATTGGCATTAAAATTACTTTGCCATCTCTAGGACAGGTGCAGTCCAGGGGCATGTTGTGAGGAATGAGGGAGCCTTGGACCCAAGGCCACCAGAAATCAACTCCCCACACTATCCCTCGCAAGCCCAATGACTGACGACTGATGACACAACACAGCTGGTATGTCTACTCCTGTGAGGCTTTCTGTGGGTGTACCAGCAGGTTGTCTGGGGTCATAAGTGCTGCCTCACCAGTTGATAGGCACTTAACATTGCTTCCTAAAATCTTTTTACAACTGGCTGATGAAAATTAGGTTTGCACCCTGAGGCTGCAATCATATACTGACTTGCCTGAGAGTAAACCCCAATGGCAATGACTTCTGAGTAGACAGGTATAGGGTTAACTTTTTTTCCTAACTCCAAGAGCAGGTTAGTAAAATAACAAGCTATCTAGGGCAGGGATTCTCTAACTTTCTATTCCTGTGGCCAGATTAAGCTATCTGAAATTACTGAGGTCCATCAGTCACAAAATGGTGGCAGATGGAGGCAGAGTTTGACATAATCAGCTGGCAATTACTCACACCATTCCTACTGATATTCCATTTCTGGATATTGCTACATTTTTGTCATAGTAGCTTTTGTGGCAAGGAGTTTCTTAGCTTGGCTTTCGTCAAGCTATGTACCAAATTTCAAAGGATGGCTATGTTTTGATTCTTGTATTGTTTTAGAAAGTGTGGATTAGGTAGGCTCATTTTTCAATTAGAAATGAACTGAATTTCTCCCTCATCCAGGTCCACTGTTTCAGAGACATTGATTTAAGTGGAATTGTAGACTTTCCTTCACTGGATTTTTTTAAAAAAGAAATTCTGGTCAGGCATCTCTTGGGAATGCATGAAGTACAGGTGATTCTACCTCATAGCTGGGGACTGAACTCCTTGACCCAGTTTATAACTGTATGCTCAAATGTAGGACTCTTTTAAATCACTTGCAAGCATCAGCAAAAGAGCTGGCATTGGGCAAAGGTTCAAACAACAACTAGAAATACAGTTGTTGTTTTTTAAAAAGAAATGCATTCTTTTTTTTTTTTCATTTCATGCACAACATTTCATCTTTTCATATCAAATCTCACTTAAATCCGTTTGGAAACTATTGAACTACTGATTTTCCCTCCCCCCCCCCATATACCCCCCCCCATATTTGCCATAGGTTGATCTGTCAGGAGAAGCTTCTGAAGCACTGTTGATTTGCCCTCAGCCATGCCTGTGTAGTGCTAGATTGCCCTCTGGCCAACAATCAGAGCAAACAGATTCTCCTAACTTCTGCCTGACTGCATCTGTTCCAAGTGCTGCCATGCACAGCAAATTAGCAATCTCTCCCCCCCCCCTTTCCCTTTTTTAATGTGAAACAGGTGTTCAGGTCATAAGCTCCCATTTTTATATATATATGTAAAAATATTTTTTCTCATCCTGAACAAGTATTAACCAGTTTGACAAGTTACTTTTTAGTTAAGTATTGTGAGTCAAGATTGTCTGTTTGGGCCTTTGTGTTGAGGGCACACAGAAATGTGCTCATAAATGATCAAAATGATAACAAAGAATGTTTTATTGTGCAAATTCATCCACATTATATTATTTAAAGATGTACTGAAATGCTATTTAATTAAATATGACTCAATAGCAGAATGCACATTCGACTTGAGCATTAAAAATAGATCTGCCACGAGATCTTACTCATCTTGACAATCGTAGTGCTGTGTATAAGGAAACTTCTCAGGAAAATATTTTACTCCCCATCAAATACTGAATTTGACACAAATTCTCACCCTTGCCCTCAATTACTGTCAGCACAAGCACTTCATAGACAGAGCATATGTGAGAAATGGGATCATCTTAATAGATGGCCCTGGTTGCGGGCAGGCCCTCAAACTGGTTTCCCCCTCACAACCTGGCGTGAGTGGAGCTATCACCCTTACGCCGGGGTGGCACCACAATCACCCAGGGCTATTGCCCAATCATCTGGAAGGGTGATTGTGGGGAAAAGTATAAAAGCGGCAGCGCGACGTGTGCCAAGCTCCTGCTAGCTCATTACAGTGGTACCTCGGGTTACATACGCTTCAGGTTACAGACTCCACTAACCCAGAAATAGTACCTTGGGTTAAGAACTTTGCTTCAGGATGAGAACAGAAATCGTGCTCCGGCGGCGCAGCAGCAGCAAGAGGCCCCATTAGCTAAAGTGGTGCTTCAGGTTAAGAACAGTTTCAGGTCAAGAACGGACCTCTGGAACGAATTAAGTACTTAACCCGAGGTACCACTGTATCAACCTTGCATACTGACTATGGATACATACTGAAACTTAATGGCACTTGTATCACAAGTAGCAGGCAATGTGGAATAACGTGAGCATCACTGACAACATAACGTTGGATCCATGTTCCAACAGGGCTGTTTTGAAGAGGAGAAGGAGACTGACTTTCCGTGTTTTGAACCACATTTGTTGAGTTTTCAAGAAGTTTCTAGTCAACATACTGGCTTAACCCAAATATTTTACACTAGATAGTTGAATGGGCCCTATGTATAAAGTATCTGTGCCAAAAGTAAGCATGTATATGCTTAAAAGGGAAAGGATAACTGCTTGAATTCTGAGCCTAATAATAGCAATGCTGTTCAAAAGGAAACACAATGTAAAAAGGTGAAGGTAAAGGGACCCCTGACCATTAGGTCCAGTCGTGACCGACTCTGGGGTTGTGCGCTCATCTCGCTCTATAGGCCGAGGGAGCCGGCATTTGTCCGCAGACAGCTTCCGGGTCATGTGGCCAGCATGACTAAGCTGCTTCTGGTGAACCAGAGCAGCACACGGAAACGCTGTTTGCCTTCCTGCTGGAGTGGTCCCTATTTATCTACTTGCACTTTGACGTGTTTTCAAACTGCTAGGTTGGCAGGAGCAGGGACCAAGCAACGGGAGCTCACCCTGTCGCGGGGATTCAAACCACCGACCTTCTGATCAGCAAGTCCTAGGCTCTGTGGTTTAACCCACAGCACCACCCGCGTCCCAGAGAAACACAATGTATTTTCTTCAAATATGCTGGTTTTGTTTTCTATTATTTGTTTTAGGAATTTAATTTCAAATGCTTGCTCCTCAGAAATGACTTATTTTTAAACCTTGCTGAACACCAGCAAGTGTGAATTTTGAAGAACAGAGCTTCAGTTTGTTGGTTGGTTCAGGATATACAAATTAGGTAGGTTCTTATTAAAACAAACAAACTTCTGCGCCATCTCAATTCATTTCAAGAATTGCCCCTTTCAAACTTCACATCACAGTCCAGTATCGTACACGCCTAAGTCTGCATCATTCACACATTGCCCTCAGCTGCTTGGGATTGCATTGAGGGACAGAAGCTTCCATGTTGCTTTGAGTGCATGTGGATGGCACCTATTTCTCACTTTAAGATGTAGGGCATCATACAAATTTCATCTGAAACTCTTATTATTCCTCCCCTCCTTTTATAGACCCTACTAGGGAACTCCCGGTTGTTGTTTTTCTCTCTTCTTGGTGACATAAACACGCTGATTCCAGCACTCATCTCTTTCTGCGGGGCTGCTACAACATTGCTCTTTTTCATCACAGTCTGCTCTGGTCGATTAGACTCATTACTGTGCACAGATGTCCATGGTCATCTTTCTAGATAGCTACCATTACCTGAAGGTTAATATTGCTTAAAAGTAACTTGCATATTTTTTATTTTGTTTATTTTTTTGACTTTATTACCACCCTTCATCATTAGATCTCCCAGTGGTTCACAAGATACAAGGTAAAAGCACAAATGAATCGTTTTTTAGTGTACAATTTAAAAAGAATGTCTTGGACTTTATGTCTGCAAATAAAAAAGTACTATAGAGTCCCTTTACAAAGCCTTCACTTATAGAACCAACCTCCACCTATCCTTTACTAAACATGCACTTCTGAAAAAAGTGAATTCACTGTAATAATTTATTTATTTATTGCTTAAAATTCAAAGTTTTATTAAGTTCTACAATAAAAGACAAAGAGCGCACACATACAAAGTCAGAAAAACCCCTCTCCCAACAGAAAGCATTTTTCTTGACAACAAAGCAGACATTTAGTAAATTTATATAATTTATTTGCAAGTAGTAGTAGAAGCTAATTTAATGTTATGGGGCATAGCCCCCCGCCCTCCAATTTTATAGTATAATTGTTATTTGGCAAACTTCACATCTGGGATTTTCCAAATGCAGCTAATTTTAACATGGGGTGAGTATTTTGGAATCTGCAAAATTAGGACTATATCACCTTCAAAATGGGAGAAACTATTGTTTTTAATGGATGTTTACCAAAAATTACATTGGAGAGAATGGAGTAGATTGTCGCATTCAAGTAAAGCTTTGACTTTTCAAAAGACACCAGGTGACAGTTTCCCCTCAGGAGCTTCCAGTGTAATTTTTCAGTGAAGAAGGGGGCAAGTACTGTACTATAACTAATTGATACACATTTTCAGACTCAGCAGTGCACAATAAAACAAATCACTAAGAACAAAGTCAAAACTCACGTTGTACTACTTTCTCATTTAACACTGATACCTTGTTTGGATTGAACAAGGAGAAATGTATTTTCCATACAGATCACTTGTTACAGAATAATTTTTGGCAGCTTGAGATTTCATCCACACTCAAGTCTTAGAGCCACTTTTCAATTTATAAACTATTTTTCTCCAGCAGCCTTAGATTAATTTTTTTCCTCCGTATTCTGATGTTTAATACTTTTTGACATAGATAGCCTGATGGTTCCCAGGTTTGATTGGACTACCAAATCTATTAATCCATTTCCTTTCCTGCCTCAGGGAGCCATTAGATTTAATGAGGCAGTCATCATCACATACTTGAGTCACACTGGCAATTGGCTTCCTGATAATTGGATTAGCGGAATACTCTGGGTTGGAGGATTCACTCTGAGTTTGCATATTTATGTATGAGCTATTTTGTTCTGATGTATAGCTTATATGAAGTTCAACTTTCTGTACCCAAAGGTGTGCATTATCTATGCAGGGTTACATTAATCTGATTATAGCATAGGTAGCCAAGTCAGCTCACATAGACGAGATGCATTCCACCAAGTCATGTTTCTTAATAGTGCTCTTCTGACAACTAATGTAAATGATGAGGACAGAAGGGAAAGCATTCTGGCAGCTCCTGATTTCAGGATCATTGTTCGCTGGCAGCTCACAAAACTAGAATTTCAATCCCTTCTTGAAGCATGGTCTTTTTTCTATTACTGGTACTTAGCAGCTTGAAATGTATAGAAGGCTACTTTGCCTTTTTTAAAAAAAAATAATACTGATTTTGTTTGTCTTTTTTTTAATTCGTTGTTTAATGTCCTAGTGTTTGTTCAGATATAAAATCATGTATTTTAGAGAAAAATAAGGGAGGGGGCGAGACATTACCACATCTGGTTATATAATGCAGGTGGCGCTGTGGTCTAAACCACTGAGCCTCTTGGGCTTGCCAATCAGAAGGTTGGTGTTCAAATCCCTGCAACAGAGTAAGCTCCTGTTGCTCTGTCCCAGCTCCTGCCAAGCTAGCAGTTCAAAAGCACACCAGTGCAAGTAGATAAATAAGTACTGCTGTGGCAGGTAAATAAACAGTTTTTCTGGATGCTCTAGTTTCCGTCATGGTGTTCCGTTGCACCAGAAGCGGTTTAGTCATGCTGGCCACATGACCCGGAAAGCTGTCTGTGGACAAACGCCGGCTCCCTCGGTCTGAAAGCGAGATGAGCGCTGCAACCCCACAGTAGCCTTTGACTCGACTTAAGCGTCCAGAGGTCCTTACCTTACCTTCAGATAATGCTTATGGACCACCTGAACAATATTCATAGGATCAGGTAGAAAGAGTTTTGTGATGGTACAAGGGAATAATTGCTCTTGCTGGTGCTGTGACCAAATGGTGCAGAAGCATCCGATCTCTTATCATTTAGTATGACCAACCAAATTAAGGGACCGGGAATCCTTGGTGTAATTGTGGATTTTAAAGAAACAATTACCATATTTTTCCATGTACAAGACGAGGCTTTTTTACTGTAAAATAATGTTCAAAATTGGGGGTCATATTATACATGGATAGAGGGAGGACGGGTGATTGATTGCAGCCACAAGCAGGAGCTTGTCAGCGGTAATTGGGTGGATGAATGGTGACTGCGGCAAGGGCTGCTTTGGATTGGCTGTTGATGCAGTAGTTGGGTTGGTGATTGGTGGCTGCGGCAAAGGCTGTTGTGGATTGGCTGCCACTGCAACAATTCTTCATGTGATTACCGACTGCTAATTGTGAGTGGGCAGACACTTGGCTGTTTGGCAACGCATGTGATTGGCAGCGTTTGTCAGTGATTTTTTGCATCACCCCCCCAAAAAGCTCAACAATTCTGGGCAATCCTCCCCCCATTTTCTTAAATTGGACTCCCCCAAAATAGGGGTTGTCTTATACATGGGGCCGTGTTATGCATGGAAAAACAAGGTAAGCAAACGTATAAATGTATTTCAGTTTCTGCATGGCACTTGGAGAAAAATTATCAGTGACATAACATTTTCACCAGCTGTTCAAACATATTTGTGTGTACAAGTTTCAGTCCTCTGGCTGCAGTTAGGCATGCCTAAGCTCATTGACTTCAATGGGCTAATATTAGATATTTAACATCTATGTAAAAGATGTTAAAAAGTAGAGAAGCCTTCTGTCTCCTTGGCTTTCTATAATGTAAAGAACCTTTTTTATAATGGACCTGAATAATAAAAGGATATAATTTGATAAATAAACAGTACAAACTAGAATGACTCTTGTTTTCCTTTAAGAAGAGGGACTCAGCAAAGGTTTATTAGAAGGCTGACTTATCTTTGTGTATTGATTAGACCATTAACCACTTACCTTGCTTTAAACAGCAAGGATACTTGATTGCAACAGGCTACTCCAAACATGCCCTGGAGAACTACAAATAGAGATAGCACAAAGAATTATGACAATGATTTCAGCCTTTTAAGAACACTCCAACCTATTCAGTAACTATGCTAATTTTGCTAGAAGAAGAAAGCCACTATATTCACTAGTATAACTGTGCTAGAAAAACCAAAATGTAAGTTCACATTAATTGAAAATTGTGGAGGATATTCTAAGCTTGACTTTTAAATTTTGAATTTCACAAGTGTTAAATAGTGCTTTTGAAATCTGACTTTGAGGAGCAACTTTAAATAATTAGCACATCACCAAAGGCTTCTGAGTAAGCTTAGCAGTCAAGGAATCAAAGGCGAGGTCCTCTTTTAGATCACAAATTGGTTAAATTGAAGGAAGCAAAGGAATAAATTGGCAGTTCTCCCAATGGAGAAATTGCCCCCCCCAAAAGAATCTGTATTGGGACCCATGCTTTTTTAATGTGCTCATAAATGAGCTCGTTCAGTGTGAGACGTGAGGTGGCCATGTTTGCTGATGATATTAAACTGTTCAGGGTCATTAAAACAAAGAGATATCATGAAGAATTCGAAAAGAAACTCTCCAAACTAAATGAATGGGTGGTAAAATGGCAAACATATTTCCATGTAAACAGGTATAAAGTGATGCATGTCGAGGTGACAGATAGATAGATAGATAGATAGATAGATAGATAGATAGATAGATAGATATATGCTTATGGGGTATGACCAGCCGTGCAACACTAGGGTGATAGTGGATAGCTTGATGATGATGTCAGCCCAGTGTTCAACAGTGGTGTAAAAGGCAAATTCAATGCTAGGGATCTTTAGGAAAAGAATTGAAGATAAAACTTATCATGTCATAATGCCATTGTAGAAATCTATGGAGGAAATCAGTTTTCAGTGATAGACCTTCTGTTTGTAGCCCTGAAGCCTGAACTGTTACGGGGCCCCCTTCGCAACCAGCAACCACTCTTATGTTCTTCAGTGGGATTGTTCCATGACACATCACCACAATTTTTATTTTTATTTAATTAACCAGTACATCTCAGATTTTGATGAAAATTGCAGTCCTGGATTATTTCACATGTCAAAGTCACTGGTGAGAATAAAAAATTCCTTTGCCCTATAGTTTTCAAGCTTTTGGGGGGTGGGGTGGAAATTAGGGAAAATTAGGGAAATGTTATAGACATGCATGATGCACTTTTTAAAGAAGAAGAAGAAGAAGAAGAAGAGGAGTTTGGATTTGATATCCCGCCTTTCACTCCCCTTCAGGAGTCTCAAAGCGGCTAACATTCTCCTTTCCCTTCCCTTCCTCCCCCACAACAAACACTCTGTGAGGTGAGTGGGGCTGAGAGACTTCAAAGAAGTGTGACTGGCCCAAGGTCACCCAGCAGCTGCATGTAGAGGAGTGGAGACGCGAACCCAGTTCCCCAGATTACGGGACTACCACTCTTAACCACTACACCACACTGGTTTGTTTCTGGGGCTCCTCCAGGGTTATGGGCCCTGAAGCTTAACCTTCATTAGCTTCACAGTAGATCCACCCTTGTCAGATTTAGATACATTATCACATCAGTGAAAGCAAATGAAGCCGATGGATGGTGTTCCCCCTCAAGTAATACTAATTGCCCTTAGCTTCCATGGAGAAAGAATCTTACATAATCTGTGAAAAATCACTTAAAGGGGACACTGCTTTATATAGGGGTAGACCAGGAGTGGGGAATCGAACTGTGGCCCTCTTGATTTTGCTGGACTCAAACTCCCATCAGCCCTAGCCAGTATGGCCAATGATCAGAGATGATGGGAACTGTAGTCCAACAAGATCCAGAGGGTTGCAGGTTCCCCATGCCCAGGCTTGACAAATCTATGTGCCTGGCGAGGCCCTGGGCCCCACAGTTCCCTCAGAAATAAACACACAGGCATGAATATGTTAATGGGATAAAATAGGCCTTCATTGATTACAGGTGTGAACGGTTTGGCTTAGGCAGTTGGGTGAAGCAAGACTATATCCTGACTCCTTCCCATCTGCAGGAAGTCCCGAAAGGGTCAACCACTGATAGGGGGAGCCCTATGATATACATCAATTAAGAGCACCCCCAGGGTCACTGATGGGGTCATGGCATGGCCCATGCTCATGCTCAGGCTTTGGACAGGAACCACAACCCCAGATCCCTTTAACTGGATACCCTTAACGTGGAGGGGCAGGCTGGAGGCAACAACCGCCCCTCCTGTGACATGGCTTATCCAATGCCCAACCTTACAAAGTTCTGACAATTGATATTAGGTAGGCGGAAACCAAATGGCTGGTGCCAATTTGCCAGGTGGAATAATTCCTACCCAGCCCCAACAACCAGGCGACTGACATGAGTCATAGCAAGGCCATAGTCAAGCAACACAAAAAAAGAGGGTGGGTGGGCTGGGAGATCCGACGGAGGGGATGAATTGAGGCTGCTCCCAGCCGTGCCAAGGTTTAAACAGCATGTAGCCATGCCCCCGGCTAACCCGATTGGTCAGCTAGGGGGCATGACGTGGCTGGGACTCCTAATGACGTGGGCAGCATCCCTCTGACCACAGCCGGGTCACTGGGAGGTCCTGGATATCTTCCCACAATGCAGCCGCCCTGAAAAGGGGAGCCGTCTTCTGCCCTGGTTTACTTTGGCATATTTTTCCCATGATTCTTTCCAATTTTTGCAGTAATCAGTTGTTAAAATTTTTATACGTCTATTTAAATGTGTATTTAAAAGTTCATTTCATCTCAAAACCACATTTTTAAATTTGTGATCTGATACAGTTAAACAGTTAAATGTGAAAACATGTGCACAAGTGCAAAATCCAGTAGACAGGTAAGTTCCGATCTGCACACTAGTCTGACAAGTGTGGATCAGGCCAATTCAATTCCTGTTGGCATTTGTAAAGATTAGATCTGTGTGGCCAACCAAATGGCCATGGAGCACTGGCTGAATGAAGTTGCATTGGGGGGGGGGGAATCCATTCAAAAAGAGGTTTGGACCTTAAGGTCATTCTCTACAGACCTCTGTGCACATAAACATATGCAAATTGGCAATGCCCTCCCCCTTTTTTATTCAGGAAGGGCAACCTTATCTGTTTTGATAACTGAAATGTGTGCAAATACTGAGTAGTACCACAAAGACTATGGAAGCAGCTGAGTTAGGATATCCCAAACAATAAATCAAAGCCGCATTATTTAGTTGAACTCCAGAGATGAAACACCTAGAGCAGCATGCATATTTTTGTTGATTTAAAGTCCTCAATGAGCTTGAAATATCATCATGCTCTGAAATGAAATCTGATAGGATTGAATAGGAAAAAGATCAGAAAGGAGGCCTTGCCCCAGCTAATCTAACACTCAGCAGCATGAAACAATTTAGAGCAAATAGCCTGTCGCTATTCTGCACCACATCTTATGCCCTTAAGAAGAAATGAAATACAATCCAGAAGATAATGACTGAATAAACAAATAAAAAAAAATCTTCCAATGGGGAAAGTGGGAGGTATATGGCTTGGAACATTGCTAATGGCTGACTTCGCTGCAATACACCAGGGAGTCGAGGTTGAATAAAATATGTTTAGCCTGGATCCGAACTGCCAGCCTCCACCCTTTGATTAAAAATAAAAACCGTTGTATCATGACATTCAGCTTCCTCAAACCTACAGCCCTGATGAAAAAGCATTTTATAGAGCGCTACACTGCATTACATTCCAGACATAATGGGTTATGCCTAGTTTTCTCCTATGTAAATGGGTGTTGTAAATGATTGTTTGCATGCAGCTTGATATCCCTTATGAAATATTATGGAGAAATAAATAAAAGATGAAAGCTGCAAAATATATTGCTTAGCCAATACTAGACATTGGATTCTCTAATGAAAAAGTGCTGAATCATTATCTGGGAGCTGACATAATTTCAGATTCATAACTTCTGCAATTTTATGCTTATAGCCCACGAGGAAGGACCAGCCACTACATTGCTTTTACAATGGAAAAGAATAGAGTTCACGGTAACAGCTTCTGAAAACCACATGGTAAAAACACTGGCTGCCCCTTTTTGATGGACTAGTGTAAAAGAACTGAAATAAAATGGAAACATATTGTAAAAAACATTGTGAGTTATGTTATTTACCTTAATTGAATATCTGTCTGAAGGTGGTTGGAGGATGGATGGCGGCTAACAGATTGAGGTTGAATTCTGACAAGACAGAAGTACTGTTTTGGGGGGACAGGAGACGGGCAGGTGTGGAGGACTCCCAGGTCCTGAATGGGGTAATTGTGCCCCTGAAGGACCAGGTGCGCAGCCTGGGAGTCATTTTGGACTCACAGCCGTCCACGGAGGAGCAGGTCAATTCTATGCCCAGGGCAGCTGTTTACCAGCTCCATCTGCTATGCAGGCTGAGACCCTAACTGCCCGCAGACTGTCTTGCCAGAGTGGTGCATGCTGTAGTTATCTCTCGCTTGGATTACTGCAATGCGCTCTATGTGGGGCTACCTTTGAAGGTGACCCAGAAACTACAACTAATCCAGAATGTGGCAGCTAGACTGGTGATTGGGAGAGGCCACCGAGACCACATAACACCGGTCTTGAAAGATCTACATTGGCTCCCAGTATGTTTCTGAGCACAGTTCAAAGTGTTGGTGCTGACCTTTAAAGCCCTAAAGAGCCTCAGTCCAGTATACCTGAAGGAGCGTCTCCACCCCCATCGTTCTGCCCAGACACTGAGGTCCAGTGCTGAGGGCCTTCTGGCGGTTCCCTCACTGTGGGAAGCCAAGTTACAGGGAACCAGGCAGAGAGCCTTCTCGGTAGTGGCGGCCTCCCTGTAGTACGCCCTCCCACCAGATGTCAAAGAGAACAACAACTACCAGAGTTTTAGAAGACATCTGAAGGCAGCCCTGTTCAGGGAAGCTTTTAATGTTTAACGGACCATTGTATTTTAATATTTTGTTGAAAGCTGCCCAGAGTGGCTAGGTAAAACCAGCCAGATGGGTGGTGTATAAATAGTAAATTATTATTATTATTATTATTATTATTATTATTATTATTATTAATAATCTGGTGCTAAAATCCAGGTACAACTATCACCCACCTTTTATAGATTTTGAACTATAATCTTCATACTGTGTTGGGAACAGAGTAGGAAATGTAGATGGAGAGGGAGGGGGAAACATGACTTTAGAGGACATACATTACAACCGTCAGCTAATTGTTAATTGAATTCCACTAAAACCCAGTATCTGCAGTGATTAATGTGCTCTTAACAATAGAAAAGAATGAGTCATTCCAGAGGAGGAAAGGGTTGATTAACAATACAATTAATCTTTCCATTTGAGTGGAGTTTTTGCTGCATATTTCTCCCTCTCTTCAGGAGCAGAGACAGATCGTTCCAAACGTCACTCAAACCAGATCTCTATTCTGACTCAGTATTGATTATTTTGACCTAACATTCTCCTCATTTTTTAAGCTTTCGTATGAAAGTCCAATTACCACTGACAGCTGGAGCTTTATCTTTAATCATTTTTACTAGGCACCACAGCTAGCTTGTCTAAGCTGCCGACCATGTACGCTTTTAGTCTAAAGCATCATCTTGTTTCCCCCACAAGAACAATTGAACATTGTCAATTAAGGGCTGTGTCTTAGGCAAATGGTGAAAAATCTTTCAATTGCCGCACTGTCAACATGGAACGCTAAAGGCTTGTTTGCTTCACCGATGGCTTTTCACAGTCTATGGAGCTCTGCGTGTGCAGGGGATCTCTTTTCTTTCAAAGGGCAGGGGAAAGCAGGTATCTGGAAACTCTTCTCACCACGCTGGATTTCCCTTCTTGGAAGCAAATAGGAAGAACATGCACAGCCAGGGTTGTAGATCATATCTAGGTTTCTATCAAAATAGTAAAGCATTGGAGTCAAACAACTTAATGACATGGAGGAAACCCACCAGAAACAACAAGATCATAAACAGAGAAAGAGAGAAAGATCATAGAACTTTAGGGTTGGAAGGGACCCTGAGGCACATCTAGTCCAACCCCTGCAATGCAGCTGTCCCATGCAGGGATCGAACCTGCAACCTTCGTGTTATCAGCACCATGCTCTAACCAGCTAACTGTAGGCAATCAGCAATCCCTTGTGTATGAATGCTGGTGATGGTTGGGATGTGGAGCTAATTTGCTGTATGCCTAGTTTACATGCAAGTAGTACACAAGCTCTTCATCTTCATTTCCGAAATGGAAATCATTTCCCCCATAGGTTTTCAGGGTTTCGTTCCAGAGATCTGTGCTACAATTTATATTTCCCAGTATAGTCAAATAGATGAGCCAATAATGGCATCTCAAACCTAATTATTCACCATTTTTATCATTCACATTCCTCCCCCCCCCCACCTGAACAAAGCCAACTGCAGGTTGATGGGGCTGTTGACATTGTGCCTCTCCTTGTGGCAGGGGATAGGGTGCCATTTTCAATTCCCAGTATGACCCAGACGGACACTATATATTGGGAGGGGGGGTGCTGCTTTGGGGTATTGTAGGCAGTTAAACAGAGGGACTGCCTTGCTCCATATATATCTGCCCAAACATTAAGTTTAGCTGAAGAGATACTATTAAGGGTTACACATGATGTTTGCCTTGCTTCTATAACAAATAGGGTATTCAGTGTGTCTGCACCTGGGTTGTGGAACTCCTTGTCCATTCATATTAAGGAAGAACCATCTGTACCTTGCTTCAAATGGTTGCTTAAGACCCTTCAGTTTAATACAGACCATTCATGATGTACAGCTCAACCTACAACTAATTATGCATCGCTTTTCAGAGGTTAACTACTTTTACGCTATGTATTGTGGATGTGCTATGCTAACTGCCTTGATACATTGGCTTATTCTGCAGTATATAAATTTATATACTAACATAACATAGAAACACAGAATCGTAGGGTTGGGAGGGACCCCAAGGAATGTCAATAAATGTAAACGATGGCTCTAAGCCATGTGGTACCCATGGGAGTGCCAGAAAACAGAATCCCAGAGCAGATGCCAGTGAAGGCTGCTGCCAGCCCTCCACCAGCAGTCCTTCCCATTATGGTACCTGGGAAAGCGAGAGGTGGATAATAACATCTATGAAGAATTGGGTGGTAGAAACATTCCCCTCCCCACCACCAGCTTCTGTGGCACTGGAAAATGAAAAGATGCAGCACATCTTTCTGACAACTCTGACTTTCCCAGGGAATCTACATCTTCCTCCCAGTATTTGCTTTCCTGCATTTTAAAGCACACTAAGCTTGATCAGTAAAACTTACAACTCTTTGGAGGTATCAATTTCCTTGGTACTATGATGCGTTCATTTGTAAAGACTTGGTCCCTACCCCAAGGTACAGCATCAGCAGCTGATTTAATGAGGTACTGCGTATGGAGGAGAATCTTAAGATGTGGCGAGGGAAGGTTTGGTGGAAACGACATAAGTCCTGGAAGGGGGAGCCCTGGGGAAATGAGCTAGAAATGGAAATCATGAATATACCAGCCTTTCCAGTTGTTGGTGATGTGCAGTTGTTTAATTACACGCTTTTTCTTTGATAGTTGCATTCCCCCCAAACAACAGCAACGTTATAACATGGTGCCATGAAGCATGGCAGAAAGAAAGTGGCTTTTTAGGGAGCAATATTTATGCCTTTAGTGCTGTAAAGTATCATTTTCAGAAGCTGGTACTTCTAGAAATGAAACATGTGACCACTCTCAGGAGCTTGTAAAAATGTTGCAGAAATATATTGGCCTTGGCTCATGGGCTGGCAGAAGAAGCTCAAAGGAATCTAGTTAAAGTGTTATAGCAACATTTTCCTTCCAGGCTTTATAGGAACAATAAGTTTCTTCTCTCTATTTAGATCGTGTAGTTATTGGATGCCTGCATTCACTCATCTACTGTTTCAAATAAAAGAGTTGGACATCACATGTGTGGCACAGTCCAACCAACAAGTAATGCTGTATAAACTGAAGTAGCCATTAAATACAATTTCTAGCTTCAGTCACTGAGGATCAGTGAACTTATTCTTTCCTAAGATATAATGGTGTGTGTGCGCGCGCACAATTATTTAAAAATAAAACAAGGAAAAGAATACAGGACAAAGTGTTCTGACACTGGCGGAGCCAGGGCTTCAAATACAGAGCTCACATATTAGACAGAGAGATGCAATCTCTTTGGTAAAGGTCTGTAGCTCAGTTGTAGATGTGTCTCCGAGTGGGGCTGGGAGAGATTCCTGTCTGAAACCCAGAAGAGTTGCTGACAGACAATGGTGGCAGTACTGCACAAGATGTCTCAATGGTCTGACTCAGTGTAAGACAGCTTCCCATGGACCACAGGACCCCATTTCACAGAGCATCAGATTGCCATCTTAGAGCAATAAAATCATCTCCTCAGCTAAAAACAGCGTAAACTAAAATACCTAGTCATGTTATTGAAAAGTAGAGTTTTATGTTTTATTGTATAGGTATTGCTGTGCAACACCCTGAAATTTTATGAGTTGGTGGTACTTTTATAAATGAATTGAATTAAAAATATAATGCTGACCCCAGGCATACTTCCCTAAATTCTTTTCTGGCTTGGATTTTAATTGCTTACAGACTACCACTATTTTGTGGTGGGATTCAATCACTTACTGGAAAATCCAGGATGCATAATAAAAGTTGATTTGGCATCCTTGTGCAACAAACTCACTTCACTCAAAAATATTTGAAGTTATACCTGAAGTAGACCAGCCCTACAACAGTTTTTCTCCAGTTGAGATTATAGTCAAAGTCTGTGGAAATTTCCCTCTCCACACTTCCACCCACTCCTTTCCTTGTCTGCAGAGATAAGAATGCAAAAACAGTCTTCACTCTCTCTTCCCCTCTCCCTGTGCTTGGAATGCTCCTTTAGCAAGGTGACAGAGGCATTTCCCAGCATCTGTGGCACCTGGGAATGTGTTGTAATTAGGGAGGGGGTAGACTGATAGAGTGCTGAAGCAGTAGCTGTCAAGGGATGTTGGCTGCTTGGATTGGCCCCCTACCTCCTAACCTGGGACATGCAAATTGTGAATTCTAATACTGGAAATCCAGATAAATCTGGTAGCATTATTGGGGTTGGTGGGCCCCTGCTGGCCCTGCTCTCTGGCTCTAGTGATGGCTACATGGTTTGTAGGCAGAGATTCAATAATATTTTCAGGGACACAACAGAACCCAATGAGGCTCCGAGTCAGACTGTTGTCTGGCTGTGGTGAAAAATAACTTGTTTTGCTGAGTCCAGTTCTGAATGAACAAAGAAACAGTGGCGTAGGTTTCTCATTGGCAGTGAGGAGCCTCCATTCAGTTGCTTCCATAATTCAGCTGCTGCAGTGTTCAAATTGGCCTTTTGACTGTTTCATGGGAAGAAAGAACCCACAGCATTTTCATCGTAACCTTCAGAGACTGATGTGAACAAGGCCCGTTTTTCCCCAGATGGCAGCCTCTGAGTCACTCCTTAGGTACATTACAAAAACTTGGGTCATAAAATGTACTGCACTATAACATCAAATGTACTCACAATTTTTTACTTCATAGATATTTATTGGGCATTTCTGCCACCAGCTATTGCTTGCTGTGGAATGGGCTTCTGTCTGGTTCCTGATATAGCACACCGACAAATGATTTTTTTCTTAGAATATGCAAGCACACATTTTAAAGAGTGTCAGTTCAGTTGATCATCTTGAACTTCATTGATTAAACGAAAGCGGCCTCACCATTTCCTTTTCCTCTATTAACAGAGGCATATGATGGCCATGGCCAAGAAAATGTGTAAGGTAACAGTTAAGGTACACATGTCAGTTACTCTCGCTGGCTTGCATCTTTCTGGGATAAAAATAAACGTGCAGGTATAGGCTGATAAGCTGGCAAAAAAAGGAAAATGCATGTAGAGAAACAAAAGCTTCTACCAGGGTTTGAAATATATTTCACTGACATGCTCTGCTTTACTTTTCCTCATCTTAATGAAATGCTAAAGGTTTATAGGAGAAACATTAATTCAAGTTTTATGGAGATGCTTAGGAAGCATTCTTTGTACAGCAGAGTGCACGTTAATAGAAGTGCTAGATTTATAGTTCACTTCAAATGAATATTGTAGGCACTGAAACCTATTAGTCAGTCTCACTAGCTGCAATCCATAGCCCAAGCAATCCATAGATATGCCTTGGCCAAACCTCCTTACATCTGTAATCAATAAAGTTGTGGCCTGTTCCAACCCAATATCAATCTCCTGTGTTTATTTCTATGGTTTACTCCTCAATGTGCTGCAGACATCATGCACCTGTGACAGCAAACACATCATCTAGTCATTATAAAATGATCTCAGACCACCTCCAAAGATTGCCTTGGGGGTTGTAGTGCTTGGTACCAGCCCAGCCATATTCTAATTTTCTTCTCCCACCCTACCAAATTACAAGAGAGGAATGGGGAGAACAAAGAACAGTTAAAGCAGAAGGCAGCTTCTAAATATTGTCTGGCCTAGGGACACTGCATGGCAGGCATAGGCAAACTCGGCCCTCCAGATGTTTTAGGACTACAATCCCATCATCCCTGATCACTGGTCCTGTTAGCTGGGAATGATGGTCCCAAAACATCTGGAGGGCCGAGTTTGCCTATGCCTGCTGTATGGAAGAAAGAACTTTGCTGCGGCCATATTTTCCCCATATACTGTCACAGGAAGATAAAAAGCTGTCTTATACTGATCCAGAACATTGGTCCATCTAGCTCAGTGTCATCTATGCTGATTGACAGTGGCTCCCCAGAATTTCAGAGAGGGAGTAGGCAAAGCAGATGCTCTGCCCGTGACCATTCAAGGAATGGCACGTCAACAGCCTGTCACTAGCAGTGGAATTCATGGTCCCATTTCCAATGCAGTCCCAGTGGAAGTCAGGTTTTCCAGTCACTATACTATACTATAAGCACTTGAAGAAGTGAGAAATTTGATTTATATCCAAGTTGCCATGCACACAGGAGGTGTAGATCAGGTCAATTCATTCTGAAATATGGAGTGAATGACTTCCTCATGCATTGCTACTTAAAAGAGAGACTGGCCTCTTTTAGAATTTTCAGTTGCCAGGAGAACAGCGTTGGAGCAGGCTGGCTATTGAGACTGGCAGCCAATAAATATGATGCTGCTTTTTTGCACTTAATGAAATCTGAGAGCCGAAAGCATGTTGCCAGGTCAAATGATATTGCTTTGGTTTATGCAATTAGATTATCTATATATGTTACAATAAAATAAAAAACAGAAGTGAAATGTTCCCATTCCATCTGTTTATATATGTAAAGAAAAAGGAAGTTAAAAGTTTCCGTTCAATCTGTTTCATCAAACAAAATATGGTACTGCATGACACAGTGTGAGTAAACTACTCAGCTCTCTCCCTATGCATATATCTTAGCATAAAATTCTAAGCTCTATAGACTCCTAGCAATTACTCAGTGTTAAAGGTTGGGGCCTTGGCAGCTCAAATGCAATTTCATATATTCTATATGTGCTCTCACTCTCATGATTTCACGTAGACCAAGAAGCTCTAGAGAACACCACAGTTTCCCTTCTGATGTGGTAGTTTCCATTTGCTTCAAAAAAAAAAAGGGGGGGGGGAGCATCTTCATGTATATAAAAGAAGCACATATTAAGTGTCTCTTGGAGGTTCAGAAGTATCTTGTTTTTTATTTAAAAATGCCCTTATTATAGCCTTGCCCAGTTTCAGAGATGTTCAGAGTTCCAAAATCACAGTCCAGATTCTTTATTACAGGAAAGCATTCATAGGGACTTCCCTTTCTCCTTTAGCAGCACTATCCTATGCATATTTACTCAGAAGTAACTCCCACTGAAATCAGTGAGGCATATTCCCAAATAACCATGTGATGAATTGCAGCCTAAGTGAGAGAAAACACTTGGCACAGGTGCATGAAAAGTGCCTGTGTGCATGGCAGGATTCTAATCCCTTTGGGAAAAGTAAAAAATGGTGCCCCAGGCTCTTGAACTTTATAACAAAATTCTCTTTCTGTTTCCATAGTTTTTGAGCTTTTTATGGGGGGGGAGGTGATCGACCAGTAGATCTCGATCGACCTGTTGGACAGCCCTGTTGTAGAGCATATAATTGGAAATGCCCATGTTTTGGAAGAATTAAGGTTGATGTTCATGAACATCTCACCTGATCTCTAGTTGATTGTTCTGCTTACCAAGAGGTAGAGAGAGAGAGGGCAGAGGCAGCAGATAGTGTAGTGCAAGGCAGATGCACCAATGGGGCAGCTGGCTTGGCTTGGCTGGTGCATTTGCACCATGCAAACATCATTGCCTCCTTGACTCTTTAAAGGTAAAGGGACCCCTGACCAGTAGGTCCAGTTGTGGCCGACTCTGGGGTTGTGGAGCTCATCTCGCTTTATTGTCCGAGGGAGCTGACGTACAGCTTCCGGGTCATGTGGCCAGCATGACTAAGCCGCTTCTGGCAAACCAGAGCAGCGCACGGAAACGCCGTTTACCTTCCCACCGGAGGTACCTATTTATCTACTTGCCCTTTGCCGTGCGTTCGAACTGCTAGGTTGGCAGGAGCAGGGACTGAGCAACGGGAGCTCACCCCGTCGCGGGGATTTGAACCACCGACCTTCTGATCGGCAAGTCCTAGGCTCTGTGGTTTAACCCACAGCGCCACCCGCATTCCACCCTTGACTCTTTCTGGTAAACAATGGATGTAATTGACCAAAGGTCAAATGAGCTCCACTTCCCACCACACCTTTTGCTACTGCTTGCAGCACAAGTCCAACCTGTGCCAATTCTGAATCATGTAGGTCTACAGGATGGCTTATTTGACCGTGGTGTGAAATACATGTTTTTAATATGTCACTGCTGGAAATCAGCATGGATTTTCCGATTAAGAATATCAGTTAACTTTGCTTCTTTTTCTGCAGGCAACCTATATAACATTGGTATCGGTCGTATCCTTTCCTACTTTTGTCCAGCTTTCCCAGCTTTCCCTTGCAATTATTACCCACTTTCTCTCCCCACTTCCTCTTCGAATCTGCAATACTTTTCTATTTTCTGGAATTAGAATACATTCATGCAGCACTAATCATCACCACATCTAAGGAACGCAACATTTGCTCAGGTATAACGAGTATCACAGAAGCAAAATTCATTAATTCTCCGGGGTGCAGCTATTCCAGTGACATTATCTGACCACTGGTGTTTTAAATAAAGGCATGAGCTCCAATCTGGTTCCAGTGTAACTCCTCTGAAATTATCTGAGCAACTCAAGAGAGTCGTTTTGGGCCACTCCACTTTGCTTCATAGTGTTTTAACGGTGGTCCGTCTCACCAGCGTTCAGAATAAAATAATTATTTTTCGGGAAATTGCTTTGGAGCCATACCCTTATCAACACATTACAGATAGCTAACTAACCATTGCCTCAGTTGTTTGACAAATTAATCAAGTAAATCTTGCCTTGCTGTGCTTTTCTGAAATCTATAAAAGATAATGGACGGAAAAAACGGACAAGATGTTAGATTTCATTTAACTTCTGGTTTATTGCCTACTTCACAAGAGAATGTAAATAAAAACCCATTCTCCAAGCTATCATATTTCCCATAAAATGGTCACAATCTGCTGATGCAAGAGCTATTCTCTACAGTTCCTTGCATGCATATTTTACCAAATGGCGAAGATCAGTATGCCCAACAAGTATTACAACAGCCAACGTAAATAAATTACCATGTCAGGAGTTCCAAGTGGTCGAGAAGTGGTGGGCACAAAGATGATGCTGTTTCATTTTATGAGTGCATGCAAAGGCAGAGGTGATAAATTATCCTTATTGGGTTTGCTTACAGGAAGCATCATTCTCCTGGAGTACCACTTTGAACAGCGTACTAATCACTTGGAAATGTACTGGTAAAAGAAGGCAGAAAGGACAAACCACACTATAGAGCCTTCTGGGTGACAGCAATTTAAGTGTTCTGTATATGGAGACGTCAAAGAATTCTTGTAAAAACAGAAATTGCTGACGTTGGCTTAAAGGTAAAGGTACCCCTGCCCGTACGGGCCAGTCGTGTCCGACTCTAGGGCTGCACGCTCATCTCGCTCAAGAGGCCGGGAGCCAGCGCTGTTCGGAGACACTTCCGGGTAACGTGGCCAGTGTGACTAAGCGGCACCAGCGCCGCACACGGAAATGCCGTTTACCTTCCCGCTATAAAGCGGTACCTATTTATCTACTTGCACTTAGGGGTGCTTTCGAACTGCTAGGTGGGCAGGAGCTGGGACCGAACGACGGGAGCTCACCCCGCCGCAGGAATTCGAACCGCCAACCTTGCAATCAGCAAGTCCTAGGCACTGAGGTTTTACCCACAGCGCCACCCGCATCCCATATCTGGAACAGAAATCAATCCAATGTATCTGACTGGTATTTGCTGTTATTGTTGTGTCAGTCTGCAATTGATTTGCAATTGATAAGGTTTCCCCCTCCACTTTGCACCCTACTTTCTTTGCATTGAAATGAATAGGGCAGAATAACGTAATTCCAACACAGTTAACATAACACAGAGAATTAATTAGGTTAGTTCATAATTTCACCTCAGCAGACAGTGAAACAAATAATACAGTTTTGGGCGGAAAATGATCGGTAGCAGAATGGAGATGTGACGTTCCATATGGTGGAATGGAAAATGTTGCCTTCCAGAATCTTATTCCAGTGATATTATCCTTCTTGAAGATTAAGCAGTAAAAGTGTAAGTAATTTTCGTATGCCTGGGAAGCAGGACAACGACTATTTTTTAGGAGACATCAGTCACTTCTCAATGTCTGACACAGTTTTGCACTGCCTTAGGTGTTCCAATGGACCAAAACCAAGTCCATTTGGATGTCACAGAAGCAGGTGGGAAGACACTCTACCCCTTTCTGAGCCGTGAAAGAGATAAGCAATATTTATTGAGTCGTTTACTGAGTCACTATTGATTTCTTGAATATACTTTAAGTACTTCCCTTTGACACTAACAAGGGCCCCCAAAGCAGTTTGCATCAGCACTAATATAGCTGATGAAGTATCTCAGACCTAAGCGTCAAAGCATTACAGATACAGTAATAATAATGTCTAAGTTAAAACTTATTGGAAACTCTGCTTTCCCTTCTAATCCAAATGCAGGTAGTTGTGTTTTGTGATCTATACTTTTTTTTTAAGCCTCTCTCCACCAGTTCCAATGGGACTCCTTATTAACACTGTCATTTTTGTGTATCAGGTACCTGATCACAGTCGGAAACTCTTTATCGCCCTTGTTTATCACTTCCTTTCGTCTAGAGGAATAGTCAAGAGCACTATTGTTAAATGTGTTGGGCCGCCGTGGGGATTGACTGCCTAGGCAAACAACACTTTGATCTCTATTTGAGTGCTTTGCTAGCAATCAAAATAAGTAGATCAGGCTTTGGACAAGACTTGAAATCAGGATAAATACTGCTGAGGATAACAACTAAGAGAAGCCTCACTAAAATATTGCATCTCTTAAGTGGGAATACTCCTTTCCTCTGATCTAAAATAAGCAAGTATAGCAGATACAAAAGTCATTAATAAGTGCTCTCTCTCTCTCTCTGTGTGTGTGTGTGTGTGCGCGCGCGCACAACACCACCATAACCCTCTCACATTTCTTTAGTAAGCACAGGCATTTTTTATTCGATGATAAAGAGAGCCTGTAGAACTGAATGGCAAAAGGTTGCCGTAAACTGTCACGATTATCTACTCAGAAGGGCTCTTTAACTGCACTAATTGTTTAACTTCTCATGAGCAGTTGTGATGCCGGGCACCTTAGCACAGGCGAGGCCTGCACTCTGGCCTTCAATTCTCAGTACTAATGGATTGCAGCAGGTTCTGTAGCACACCACTGAAATGCAGCAAGCTAGTTTAATATGCAGCTGATATCGCTGACACAATTCAGAAAGAAAATGGCATATTTGCAAATGGCTTTTTCTTTGCCCCTTCCCGCACTTGCAAATTGACATCCCATTATCAAGGATTCGAAAGTTTACAGCTGTGAGAAATTGTTGACCTTCAAGTTGGGGCCGGTTTTTCGACGTGGGGCGGGGAGGAATGTGTGCATATATACAGGACTTGCTTCAAATGCATAAAGATGAAAGAGCCGCCTGCATAAAATGAGATAGCATCTTAATTAATAAGTGCATTAATAGGCAAAAACATATGGTCAGCTGCATTAATGTTCTGTGTTAGCAGAAGGAGGTTGGCCGAAGTCACAAATCTCTAAACAATGCTAATGAGTTCTTGTGCATGCTCACACACACACATGCAAACACACCAAAAAAAAAGGGGGGGGAGTGACTTTTGGGAAACATTTCATCCTCCTGGGAATTTCTATTTCAGCAAAACAAGGAACCAGCTAAGGAAGGAATAAAAGACATGCAGATAGGCCCTATGCTGAACAGCATTGGCATCCTTTTTCTGGCAGGCTGCTGTGCCTTAAACAAATGGATGACAGGTAGGAAGACAACAGGTACAGCTAGGGCAATCTTCACCTAATCAATTTATGAGACAGACTAGCATGCAGCTGCTGTAAGGACAGAAGTCTTGTAAGAAGAAGAGAATAGTTTTCTGTGGAATCACATTTTAGTTTACCTTGTCTCTAACACATTATTTGCAGTTTCTTGTTTGTAGGCATCCACACAGAAGATGAGTAACACAACTATGCGCATACACTCACACCCACACCCACACATGCACACACATATTTTCCATCTGTATTGGTCTGGTTCACACATGCCTGTACATAGATTGATTAGTCTATACTTGCTGACTGCACCGTTTTTATATGGAGGCACCAGTAGTGTGAACCATATTCTGCATTCAAGGGAGTCTGCAGAAAAATTCACTGCAGGGAACAAGATAGACATATTCTTCCAACAGTGGCAGACCCAGTTTGGCAAGGTGTCCTTTTCTGTAGCATACTTAGTGTAACAGTTAATAGTGTCGGCCTACGCTTCCCATTGGAACTGACCTAGACCCTGCAATCCTTATCTGAGGTGCCTCTTTGTGTTCCTCCTCCGTGAGAGGTCTGGAAGGTGGCAACATAAGAATGAGTCTTTTCTATGGTGACTCCAACTTGTGGAATGCTCTCCCCAGGGAATCTCACCTGGTGCCTTCCTTGTTGTTGTTGTTGTTGTTTAGTCGTTTATTCTTGTCCGGCTCTTCGTGACCCCATGGACCAGAGCACGCCAGGCACCCCTGTCTTCCACTGCCTCCCGCAGTTTGGTCAAAGTCATGCTGGTAGCTTGGAGAACACTATCCAACCATCTCGTCTTCTGTGGTCCCCTTCTCCTTGTGCCCTCCATCTTTCCCAACATCAGGGTCTTTTCCAGGGAGTCTGCTCTTCTCATCAGGTGGCCAAAGTACTGGAGCCTCAGCTTCACGATCTGTCCTTCCAGTGAGCATTCAGGGCTGATTTCCTGAAGAATGGATACATTTGATCTTCTTGCAGTCCATGGGACTCTCAAGACTCTCCTCCAGCACCATAATTCAAAAGCATCAATTCTTCAGCGATCAGCCTTCTTTATGGTCCAGCTCTCACTTCCATACATCACTACTGGGAAAACCATAGCTTTTACTATACGGACCTTTGTTGGCAAGGTGATGTCTCTGCTTTTTAAGATGCTGTCTACATACGTATAATTAGGTACAAGGCAAAAACATTCCTCTTCTCCCAGGCCTCAGGCAAACTATGGCCTTTTCAACTGTATGTGCATGGTTATTGTTTTTGTCTGTCACTACGGTAATTTTTTTATATATTGAAAACCACCCTCAGATCCTTGGATGGTTAGTAGAGAAATTAAATAAATAATAATAATAACATTATAAATATTTCATGGGTGAAAGTAAGATTGAGGCCAATTCCCTCCTTCAATTTTTAGACCATCTTCAGCACTTAAAGTGTGTGGAGGGGCTGATGACCGACTGATAGCCCAAGGGCCAGAACCAACCTGATAGACCAGCTTGGCAGTCTTTCTACTGAAACCCTGTCCTTCTTCTCAGAGCTGCCAATCCCAGGTAGACACCTTTTTTAAGTGTAGCAATCCAAACTGGGCCACAAAAGTGCTTTGGGCACTGATGCTTTGACAGGCAGCTGAAGAGGTGGGGGGGGGGGCCTGCAAAGCATTGCAAGCATTGGAGGAGGTCAGGAATTATTGAGTGGGTGCTCCCAATTGCCTCTGATTTCCTCCACTGTTTGTCAACACAGCAGCACTCAACTCATATCCTTTCACCAGGTTCTTGGTAAGCTGGGGAGGAGATCATGAAGGAGGTGATCAAATTGCTTTCTGATCCATGCTCCACCCTCCTCAGGGGGTGATTCACAAAGGCTTCATTGGAAGCTGCCTCTTCAGTGATCTTGAAGTGATTTGAAGCAGTTCCTGAAGGAGAAGCTGTTTCCCAGTCCTCAGAACTTGGAGTGGGTAGCTCTCTGTCACTCTCCCTGTCCCTCGATGTGGAGACAAGCTGATCAGGAGACAGCTGAACAGCTGAGTTGGGTGGCTCAATGTCAACTCTGCCCCTGCCAGTTTTAGCTTTGGGTCCAAGCTGGGAAGGTAAGTCATGAGAGAATGAGTCTATTAGGCTGCCGGGGGGGGGGGGTCCTCACCCCTTGTTTAAATAATCCAGTTGTGGGTTGGGAGAAAAATGAAGCTCAGGCATGTGCTTTACCTGAGAAAAGGGCATTTTTCTTTGCAACTTCAAAGATTTGGTGAGAGCAGCTAGAAGATACGATTTTTCAGTCACACATCACTTGCTCCTTTAGGTTGCAGATCTTTCCAGTCATGCTGCTGCTGTGTAGGTGGATGGATCAGTGATCAAGGCACGGTAAGGTCTCAGAGGGAAGTGAGCCCATTACAAATTGAGCCTGGACCTCAAAGGAGTCTGTTCCCTTCATAATCTGTGGGCAAAGTAAACCCTTATATTCACCTTCCCCTGCTCCATGATCAGCAGTTAGAAGTCTATCCAATTTGTGTGCTGGGCCCTTTCAGAAAGGCCACTGAGACCTTTTTACTTAGGCAGCCCTTTAAAGCATAGTCTCCTGGGAAATGGTTGTGCAATATTTAACCTTTCCTGATAATCAGGATGTCTGATAATTGGATTGTCAATGGCTTCATTGTAATATTTATTGTAATTTTCCCTTTATTATGTGATGAGTAGCTTTGAGGATATTTTGGAAAAATATGCAGCATATATCACTCAGAGATCCAGAACAAACTTATCTGAAGTGCTGTGTGATGCTTCAAAAATAATCAGGAGGAGTCTGGTGATGTGAAAAGGAGGGGTTTAATTAATTATAGGTAGGTGAACACAGAAGAACATAAAAACGTAAAGCAGGAAAGTATTGTTTTCTACCTGAAAGGTCATGAACTTTGGATGTGGGGAAACATACTTAAGAAATATTATCTCTATAAGAGAGGCCTTGGATAGATATCACAGGTGTTCTGTGTATAAATCATCACTCACCCTGCCAGAGATTCCAGGAAAAGAGTCCTATCCTGATTATGTTGGGTTTACTTTAATCCAAGCATTTAATATCTGCTCAGTGAGCCTGTTGTGAAAATGGACCACATCAAGTAGAAGAGACCAGCATGTGTCAAATACCTCTGACAGTTCACCTTGCACAATTCTTTTCTTGGTGGAGAAGGAAAGTCTGTCTGAAAAATGGGAAAAGATGCCCAATTACTGGGCCATGCAGGTCAGTGGTGAGCAGACATTAATTAGGCCTGGGTCCATCTACAGATTCAGAGCTGGCAGAAAAAGTTCCATTAAGCTTTAAATTGTTAGTGCCAAAAGATGTTTCTAAAATGCCATCAATATGTTTAAATTGCCAATTGTATATTTTACAGACACTACATGTATTTAAGATAAAAAACATTGCTGGCATATAAAGCTGTAATAGTTATAGCGAAACAAAAATGGTCTTTGAGCCATTACAGATAAAAATGCCAAAGCCCCTGAGTTACTGTGTGCTGCAGATAAGCCTCAAACTACACTTTTGTCACATAAATAAGAAACAAGGACTGATTTCAGATGTTGCAACATGCCAGAAGTAGTGGAGGAGGCATCAGCGGCTCAAGCTTTCTGTTTTTGTCCTTCAGTAACATCCAAAGTGGAAGTTCACACAATTCCTTTGTAGTGAGGGGGGGGGCTGCAGATGCATGCTGGACCAGTGGGTACATTTTATCGTCAAGGAAACACATGGATCTCTGCTCGAGATATTACAGAAGAGTCACTTGTCTCTCTACTCCCACAACCTGTAGAGTCATCTCAGGAATAGTGATGTGTGATCTTTCCCTACCCAGGCTCAGATTAGTCTCTTGAAAACCCCAAATAATTTTCCCCAAATGAATAAAATAGCTCAACTCTTTCAGACTCCACCACACCCCTGATGACATCAGAGGTAGCATTGCATGGTGTATTTCCTTGGACATCTGACACACCTTCAACTATTCAAGCAGCTACCTTCTTGTCTCCAGTCACGGCTTTGTCTCCACTCAATGTTCTGGTACACAGCAATGGCTACATGCCAAATACAAAGCACATTGGGGAATGACGTTCCAGGTGCTACTGATGTGGGGGCAAAGGGACTAGAAAACTTCATTTCCTAGCACTACTTGCATCTGGCATGTAGTTGTCACAAGCTGTGTGCAGAAATGTCTGAAACCATAGGACTAATGTGCTCTCAAATTCCTAGACAGGAAATCAACCCCGTCCGCATCTAGACAGTCAATTCATTTCCCTTCCAGCTCTTCTTATTACAAGAAACATTTCACAGCTGAAAGGGAGCAATCTCCAGTAAGCACATGTTTCAATTAATGTCCCTTTCCAGCATCATAAATGGCAATTGGTCAGCAAAGGAGAATACAGCATGGGAGTCACGAAGAAAGGAGTAGGCACTTAATTTGTTGGTCCAAAAATGTCAAGCTGTCTCATTCAAGATGTGCTACTGAATTCTCTTTTGATAATGGCTAATGAAAATGTTATCCTGCTTCCTGTTAGCTGCAGATACAGAAATTAGTCAAGCTTTCCTTATTCAAATGAGACTTAATCTTATTCTTTCCACCACCTGTCCCTGATACTTTATATGAGATTTATTGGAAGTTTTCTGAATGAGTGGCTTCCTATGCACTATCAGAGAATTGTACGAGATAGATTCAGTCCTTCACTCTTAACAGGATTTAAGCTGCTCAGGTTGTGCGGAGAACAGATAAACAGTGTGAAGATGCAATACCTAAGTGTTCTTTTTTTTTAAAAAAAAAGTGTAGCGGGGAGGGTGTGCAGAGGAGTATATCTCCCTGAGTTTCTCCAGGACAAGTTATGACATCTACCAGAGCACCAGGGTAATTGACAGACTTGCCTTCTCTGGTAGATGAATGATATGAGAACGAGAATTCCAAGTTTATTGAGAAAGGTTGATGCACCCTCACAGTTTCCTCTTGAAGGGCCTTTCTCCATCTCACAAAATGAGCATCAGTTGGCTCACTGACCCTTGTAGAGGCTTGCATCCTCAGTAAGTCCATACGAATTAGTCACATGAACATCCAAGGAAAGGCTGGATACGTCTTAGGGGGTCACACTATCAGTTTAAATAGTAGCACAGCTTTCTAAGGTTGTTTGCATTTCTAATTAAAAGATGAAAACTGCACTTCAAAACTGCATCTCCAAGTAGGGCTAGCAATGTCCCTTGTCTGAAACCCTGGAGAGCTGTTGCCAGTCAGTGTTAACAATACTAAAATGGATGGACCAATGGTCTGACTCGGTATAAGGCAGCTTCCTATGCAAAAGGCTTGCAATGGAGAGCTGTCTCAGACAGATCCTTAGCCTTGCTTACAATGCAGAAATAATATGGTTTGATTTCCAGGATTGCTTTTGAAGATTATTCTACTGCTAAGAATAAGAATCCCCCCTTTCTGAGATAAGTAGAATTATCTTCTTTGCTTTTAAAAATGTATTTGGGTTGGCACTTTGGGACCGAGAACCTTTCACATGGGACTTAAGTGTATTATTAGCTCTGGCTCTCATAGACTAGTTTCCCTTTGGCAAAAATGCTATTTTCTCTGTCACAGGGGACACTGCCTTGTCCTGGATTCATGGATATTCATAATCATATTGGTTTTCATTTTTTTGTCTATAAATATTCTTTAAGTGAAAAGACAGTAAAAGACAACTTGAAATGTTGCACTCTCTTCCTGTAGTTTCCAAGTCATCCACCAGAACAGTATATATGGCAGCCTTGGGTTTTTAGACTCAGACGGTCATGAAAGAAGCAACTGGGAGAATGCAAAGATGACCTCAAGAGCTAGAGGAAGAGGCAATAATATGCCTTAGTCCCATGTGTCTAAGAAGGGTTCTCATCCCAAGACAACACAAGTGTGCTGGCATTATCTACCTACTCACTGATGCACGAGACAATAATCGGTGTGTATGAATTCCTGCGGCTCAGAAACTTCAGCTGCATTTCAGTAAACCAGGGAAGGGGAACATGTGGTCATTCAGTTGTTGCTGGATTAGATCTCCCATCCTTCCTGACCAGTGGTCATGCTGTCTGTGGTTGATGGGAGTCCAGCAGCACAGATTCTCCATCCCACACTAATCAGTACATGTGAAAATGCCAGAGGCAATTGTGATGTTGCCAGCATGATAACTCAGGGAGTTTGTCAGGAGAGTTGCAATTCAGAGAAGTTGGAAACATGTTTCTCATTTTAGAAAGAAAGAAAGAAAGAAAGAAAGAAAGAAAGAAAGGCAGACCTGAATTTGTAAGCTGCAGAGATTATATCATGCAGTATTCCCTCTACCTCCCAACCACAACAAAGACAGCCGTGAATGATAATACCAGAAAGGGAGGCATAAGAAAATCATAGCCATATTTCAAGATGGCAATGTCAGTGTTTATACACCCACAATTTCTAATTTAACATATGTTTTATATCTTCTGTTGCTATGTCTGAATGTATAAGTGTTTTTCTGACATAGTTCCATATTAACATATGCTTTGAAATACAAACTGTAACCAAGATCCTCAAACATAAAGAACAACTTTTTCTACGCTCGCAGAAGCCAGTTTTGACAAAGCCTATCATATTTCTCATACTGCTGAGTTCAGATACAAAAGCAAGAAGATATTTAATGAAGCCCTTTGCTTAGGAATGATAAAAGTGATCATCATAGCAACAAGGAATAGTTTAACACTTGACTTGTTATTTTAAACTAATGGGCATTCAGTTAAGAGAAAGACAGATCACCCTTTCTAACTTAAAACAGGTATGGATAAGATAGATGAAGCGGAAAGATTGTCTTCTGGGCAGCAGCATGTGAAAAAAGCCAGAGGTGCTTGCGATGTTGCCAGCATGATGGCCTGTTCAGTTTGCCAAAGAGGCAGATGCTGCTTCTCAGAGAAAATCATCCCCAAATCGGCATCTGGCACCTGTAATCTCCATCCAAAGAGAAAGCAAAACAGCACACGAGGAATGTTCATGCGACTAATTCATGTGGTCCTACTGAGGATGCAGCCCATTCAAGGGTCAGTGAGCCAACTGATTCTCATTTTGTGAGATGGTGAAAGAGCCTTCAGGAAGAAACTGTGAGGTTTCAATCGGACCTTACCTCAGCCCCTCTGGGAACAATTCATTGAACCAAGGGCAGGGCATGGATAGAGCAAAGTGGAAGAAGCACTGCATTGTCCTGTAATCTCCTCTTACAACACAATGGTTGGAATCTCTCAATACCACATAGTGAAGTCATAATCTATTGTTGTATTGATAGTTTCCAGTACATCTACCCTAGCAATTAAAAGGGAGGCTAAAGCAGTTCTGCCTATGGGTTTTTTTATTGCAACTTTTATTTTCATAGTGTTATTGTGATGCTTCATAGTGTTGTGATATCCAGCTTTAGGAATAAATATTGCTAAAAGACTGGACACCCAACAAGTATTGAAGTGAACTTCAGAGCTTTGGGAAATGGACAAAAATAAAATAAAAATCCTATACTGTAGCTAAAGGGGATAAGAAAGGCTAAGCCAGCTACAATAAATTATATGCACTTAGAAGTAAGTCCCATTGAAGTCATGTTAATGAACAGGATTGCATTGCATGTGTATATGACGCCATAGAAAATGATAAATGCATCCCATAATCATATTACAAAAAGAAAATAACAAGCTCTCAGGCATTTTATCTTGAGTATTATTACAAATACAGTGGTGGAGAAGTCCTTTATTTTCTTGCCTTTTAACCACTTAAGGTATTGACTTTTGCCAAGGATGTAATGCCATTCATATATTCAGTGCCCACAAATAAAAATAAATTCAAGTTAAACAATGTTTTATGTTTCACTATTCTGGGGATCTATTTAAAAGAGAGAGAGGGAAGAGAAGAAAATAAACAATAGCATCCTTGCTTCTGTACAAAATGCAAAGAAATAAGCAACTATCTGACTTTTAGAAGACATCTAAAGGCAGCCTGTTTAGGGAAGCTTTTAATATTCAATGAATTACTGTATTTTAATATTTTGCTGGAAGCCACCCAGAGTGGCTGGGGAAACCCAGCCAGATGAACAGGATATAAATAAATTATTATTATTATTATTATTATTATTAGACAGAATTCAGAAGGCCAGAAATTTCAAGAAGCGGTGAAGTGGCACCTGCATATTTTCCAGTGTGATCACACTTCATGAGCTCCTATTGCACGTGGAGTTACATGTGGAACTAAAACAAACAAGGAGCTACCAGAAGTACAGGAAACTCCCTGTTTCAGAAGTTTGCCTTTCAACTCCTAAAGGTTGATAGTGAAAGAATGGATCTTAGTTGACTCATCCGGACATAGGTGTTGGCTTTGCATGTGACTAGATGCTTACAGAGGGACGCGGGTGGTGCTGTGGTCTAAACCACTGAACCTAGGGCTTGCCGATCAGAAGGTCGGCGGTTTGAATCCCCATGACGGGGTGAGCTCCTGTTGCTCGGTCCCTGCTCCTGCCAACCTAGCAGTTCGAAAGCACGTCAAAGTGCAAGTAGATAAATAGGTTACGCTCCGGCGGGAAGGTAAATGGTGTTTCCGTGTGCTGCTCTGGTTCGCCAGAAGTGGCTTAGTCATGACGGCCACATGACCTGGAAAAACTGTGGACAAATGTTGGCTCCCTCGGCCAGTAAAGCGAGATGAGCGCCGCAACCCCAGAGTCGTTCGCGACTGAACTTAACTGTCAGGGGTCCTTTACCTTCACCTTTTTAGATGGTTTCAGAGGGCTACTGGGTGTCTGAAATGTGGCCAGTGTTCACATTCCCAGTTTAAAAGTTGTCCATCCCAAACAAATTGTGTGAAAAAGAAAACTCAGAGTAATACCAATATATACTGACAGATTCCTCAATGTGATAGATGGCATTCATATAGGATATACCCAATAGCTGGACCTTACCATGCAGGTTCATTGTCACTTGAAGACAGATGCTTGGTCTGCGTCCTGAGAAGACTTCTCTATTGTTCAAATAAATAGCCTACATTTGGGAAGGATTTAATGACAAGTCTGGACTCTTGAGATGTCATCTAGTACATCAAGCACATTAGAAAACTCACCTTTGTTGTCTTGGGTTCCCTGCCAGCAATATGCTACACGATATGCCACAGTCATGGCGGAGAGATCTGGGCTTTGTGAGAGCCTACGGCAGAGCTTTCCAAACTTTTCATGTTGGTGACACTCTTTTTAGACATGCATCATTTCACGACATGGTAATTCAGGCAGTTAAACTGACCCCTTTCTAGCCCTGGAAGGAGCATGGGGAGTGTTCACATGACGCACCTACACAATGCAGATGACACACTAAAGTGTCGCAGCACACAGTTTGGAAAGCTCCAGCCTAGGGCATACTTTCAAAGCCAGAATAAATAGTCTCTGTTGGATCTGTTTGGTGCTCTTCATAATATTTCTTTTGTGTCTGATGATCACAGCTGGTACCGTGGAAAATGCAAAGTGTCATTGTTCTGCCACAACTGTCGATGTACAACATTCAATGGTACCACAAGACAAATTGGATGAAAACCTCAATGTATGCCGTTCTTCCTGAGAGCCTCCCATTGACAACTGTAAACAGCTGGCAATTTCAGAGCCTATAAAACACTGGCACATCAACAAGGAGTGACAAAAAAAAAGAAGAATCCATTTGGAATGGGTAGTGTGGTGTTTTTGTGTTTTAGGTATTGTAAATGAAGCAGAACACGTTCTGCTTTAACGTCAAAGACGACTTGTCAGATCTGCAGAGGGACTACATCAGCCAGGGAAGGACTTACCCAATCATTGCAAATTGTAAACATTTTATGATAAAAAGTCAAGAGAAACAGCAGCAAGCCTCTGTGAGCTCAGCCTGTACAGCAATTATTCCCAGCAATAATACACTACATGTTTCTCCTTTACTGCTCTTGTGTGGATTACAAACAGAATTTAAATCTGAGCTGGGTAGACCTGGGAACGCTGTACTAATACTCAGCTTAAAAACTGGCAGAGAAACCTACAGAGAATCCAAGTCCCATTTTGCTCCCTGGTTGCCTAAACAGGCAACAATGGCAAGAAAATGTAAAAGAAGCCAGGGAGAAAAGAACGCAAGCTATGCTCTGTTTTCCACGGCTGTCTCCGTTTTAATTGCATGGGGAACAACAACTCATTTTCTCTCGCTGCAGTCAAAAGGTTGCAAATGTTGCCATTTACAGGACCCTGGTGCCACCTCTGTTTACTTACATTGCCAAGAAGGCTGAATATTCTCATTTCTTTGATTAAATAGGCGTAAGGTGAATTCACTTTTTGAGCTGCCTCATTCCGCCAGCTTGGATTGTTTTGATCTGTTTTGATTGTGTACAGCTTTGCTCTCACCAGAAGCCATGGGTGGAGAATGCCAATTTAAAAAACGACAAACTGGGCAGGCACAACCATTCATGTTGGCCACAATTCAACTCCTGAGCACAACCCGGGCTCCACCTCTCCCATGCAATCAGTATGCTATCCATGTCCCAAAACTAGCATGGAAAGCCCCTGCCTTCCTTCCACAACCATCAAAGTTAGAGCAGCACACAAATGGCTTCTCAAGAGTCTCCATCCTATTTGGGAGAAAATGCACTGCACTTTCACAGGCGTGGGTTCTTTCCACCAAACATGTTTTCATTGTTGTTTGTTGCTGTTGGCACTGCAATATCAGCAACTGTGCTGGCAGTATGACCACCATTTTGTATTCCCCACAAGGCCCAGTGTTGTTTCGGGGCATTGTAAAGGGAATACGATGGTCACCATACATATAGTAGAGAATATTTGGAGAAAATTATGCAAAGTGGGCTTTTTCTTAGGGGATAAAAAAACCCCTCTGGATCACCTATCTGTGTCACCTTTTGTACCTGCACACAGGCTTTGAGAACAATCATGTTCCTTGTGATTGACTTCTGTGCAGCAGAGCATCTGTACTTGGGACAGCAAGTTTCAATGTCACTGCTTTATTTCCTATTCCCCAAAGTCATGCATAACATCTAGAGGGTTGCAGCTTAGCCATACAGTGCTAGACAAAGAGAACATGTAATGCTGAAGATTAAAGACTGTGGGAAGGAATCTGGAGGACAAACTTAGTAGACTACTTTTGGTAATGGCAGAGGCTATGAAAGAACGAGGGTCAGTGTCGACATAGGAAGGGAGGAATTTAACTTTTCCAGTGGAAAAAGAGTTTTGGGTTGCTAGTAAAGCCATTCGTACCAGAAGTAGGCATCAACTACAAGATTTGGTTCAGACCATGTTTCAGTGCTTTGAGGGAACAAAGATCAAGATTTGGTCTGAAGTGCTTCAGAGGACGTTCAAGTTGGCTTAGGGTCTGACAACACAGAAATATGAAGCTTCATGCCTCTCCTATTCACTATTATTGGGAAGTTGAAAAATTGCTCTACCTTTTTAGAAAATAGAACTGGATAGAATTTCTAAACATATTAGCCAATCCTAAGTGGATAATGTCTGCCAAATTACTTCCAAATCAGTCCAGAGGGTTTTGTGTTGGGCATATTTAAATCTGATATTTTTGAAAGAGGAATCATTTATAACTTTTTATTTTTTTTATCAAGTTGGAAGAAATTGGCGGACATTGCAGTATCTCCTAAGGGATGCATCCTGCCAACTTTCAGAGGGATATCTGCTGGGGTTTTCTGCAAAGGCAAAATTTACTGTCTAGGGTGGTCAAAAAAGGTTTCACTTAACTTGTCCCATTGTCTGGTGGCAGTTTGTATGAAAAGTGCATGCACAAGAGAGACAGCCCTAGATGATGCTGATTAAAAAAAAACCAACAACCTACCAAATTACAGACAAGAGGGCCAGGGGTTTTTTTGTGCTAGGTGTCTGTAAAGTTTTTGTTTTATTTTTTGGAGGAAGAGCTAAATGGAATTTGCTTCTCTCCCTGTTTCTGTGGGTCAAAAAAATCATTAAGAAAATAAGAGAGGTGCCTCTAGGAAAGCAACTTGCAAAAATGCAGAAAAATGAGGGCAGGGGGTAAAGAATTATAATGAAGGAAGAAAGCACCTTCTGACAGCTTCTGCTAAATTGGCTACCTGCAAAGTAGATGTGAAAGGAGTGGATTTATGGTCATGTGACACAAAGGAAGAAGGACATGAATGTGTAGCATTTTTCTAAGCTTGTGCTACTAGCAGAACTCGCAAATAGGACAGAACACACAAAAGCCAGGCCGCACATTACTTCAACTTCCTTTACTCCAGTGTTTGCAGAGCTCTGGCAAATCTTTGTGACCTGCTAGTCACAGAACAGCTCTCGCTTTCCCCTCTCCCCACCTTGGCATTTCCCCTAAGCTTGGGGAGAAATGTTTCCATTTTGGCAGATACGTCTGCAGTATTTTTTAAACACCTGAATTTCCAAAGCACCCTGAAGCACTTTAGAGGCCCCTGCTTCAGCTCAGACAAGCTCCAAATCTGTCTGAAGCAGCCTACATTAGTTATTGATTCAATATAGTCAAATCTTCTGCACAACCCACATTTTCAGTTGTTCATCATCATCTGTAATTCAGTTAGCCTTATTCAAGCATCCCTCTTCATCAAATTCCAATAATTTGAGGGTGGAGAGGGAATCATTCTCCCTGGCTCCTTCGCATCAGCATCACCAGCTTCATTGCTATCCACACATTGGCTGCTGAACGTCTGCAGCAGGGAGACTCCTCTACTAGTGAGGGCTTTCCATGCAATTTAGAACCAGAGCACTCAACCACCAGAACTTTTTAATTAAATCCATTTCTATGGATGGCCATTAAAATAGGAAAACATTTGTTTCCTGTGTTGTATGCTGCATTAGGCATATTCAAAAGGAGACTCAAGGATTAAAATACATTTTCAAAGCACACAGAGATATGTAAAGGTAAAGGACCCCTGGATGGTTAAGTCCAGTCAAAGGCAACTATGGGATTGCAGAGCTCATCTCACTGTCAGGCTGAGGATGCCAGCGTTTGTCCACAGACAGTTTTCCAGGTCATGTGGCCAGCATGATTAAACCACTTCTGGCGCAACGGAACACTGTGACAGAAACCAGAGTACATGGAAACACCGTTTACCTTTATCTACTTGCACTGGTGTGCTTTTGAACTGCTAGGTTGGCAGGAGCTAGGACAGAGCAACGGGAGCTCACCCCGTAATGGGGTTTGAACCACTGACTTTCTGATCAGCAAGCCCAAGAGGCTCAGTGGTTTAGACCACAGTGCCACCCGTGCAGACATACTGTACCAAGGACCAAATGTCTCCCTCTAAATCATGTGGGTATGCACACCATTCACATAGGTGTGCTGCAAATGCTATCTTTTCTCCTTTAAATACAGAATCCTTTTGCACTCAGGTTTAAAATGTAGAGGTGAACCAGTTCTTCATAGGAACATGTGCTGAGAAACTGAAGGACGGGATGAAAGAACAGTCCACGGATTGCTTCCATTAACTTGCTTCAATGTTATTGATTATTCTAATTCTACTTTTTTAAAAAATACAGGCATGCCTGTTGGCACAATCATTCCCTGTTGCCTAAAAGTGGCACAGTGATCTTCAGTGCTTCAGTACAGTGAATACTTTCCGACCTATTGCACGAAGAGAATAATCTAATTCTCTTTTTTTAAAATGAGTATCTGAACCAAGTTCAAATGGTGCTTCAACAGTTTGCAGTGGGGAATGACCTGGCCCCAAGTCCCTCGCCAGCCACATATTGAAAGCAATAATGGTACACAATTTCCCGTTCTAAAACATTGCACAGAAGCTGTGCTTCAGCACTTCCATTATAAAGCTATTTTCTTCCACAGGTAAAGTTGCTTATTGGCTACACGGACATTCTCATTGAAACAAGCCTCTTAACTCTCATATGGGGTGGGTCTTAACCTATGGCTGGAAATATTTTATTTTTATGATTTAAGATACTTCACGCTACACAGCAGCCTGGGAGAAGCAAGGTTTACAAAGCCTGCAATTAGTTTATACCATCTACCCAAGTATTATTTTGTTCAGATATTTAAATTATTAAACTTAATTAAGCAGACACTGAAGACGAGGGCACCAGATGACATCTACAAGGGGAGAGGGGTGGAAAATCCATCATGTTTGCAATTCTGCAACCTTGCTTATAATCTCCCTTGAGACACAGAATAAAAAAAATAATGAAACCTAAAATATTCCTGCACTTTCCACAAAACTGTTAATAGTACAAAGTTGAGGGCAGGCTCCGATGACCAAGGAAGATGAAGTTTTTAACACTCCTTGCTTTCAGAGGAATATGGCAGTGCCTGGCTCATTATATGACCAGAGTCTCAGGGAAAGCTGCTCTCACCATTATTAGAACTGCCATGTGGGACATGTTTATATTTGTGCCTCTGCAAAAAAAAAGGTTTCCAACCATTCTTGTTTTGAAACAGGTGGGCATCCAGAGTAGATAAATCAGTTACACACCCTACTAAATATCCCTTACTCTTGGTGTTGTGGATGATTTTAGTGGTTAGAAAACTGGAGTCCCAACTAGGTTGGGAATTGCTGGCCAAGGTGAATGAAAGCCTTAGATAATTGCAGATGATATGTGGAATACCTCTTTATAAAGCCTTGACTGTAGTAGTGGTGATCCTTAATAACAAAAAGAAAAAGAAAAAGATAAAAAGAGACTAAATTTGATCTGTTTGCTCAAATTTCAATCTACTATATAAATGTTGAAGTGAATCTTCCACAATCATCTTCTTCTTCTTCTTCTTCTTCTTCTTCTTCTTCTTCTTCTTCTTCTTCGAGTTTATATACCGCCCTATACCCGGAGGTCTCAGGGCAGTTCACAGAAATGATCACAACATATACAATCAGAATAAAAACAACAACCCAATAACACTACCCCAGAAAAGAGCCACATTTTAAAAGGGTATAGGATGTCAAATGTATCAACCAAAGGCCTGGTTAAAAAGGAATGTTTTTGCCTGGTGCCTAAAGGTGTGTAATGAAGGCACCAGGCGAACTTCCCTTGGGAAGTTCCACAGACAGGGAGCCACAGCAGAGAAGGCCTGTTCCCATGTTGCCATCCTCCGCAACTCTTGAGGAGGGGGCACATGAAGGAGGGCCTCTGAAGATGATCTCAGGGTTCGGATAGGTTCATACGGAAAGAGGTGGTCCTTGAGGTATTGTGGTCCTGAGCCGTTTAAGGCTTTATAGGCCAAACCAGGCCTTTGAATTGGGCCCGGAAACTAATTGGTAGCTAATGCAGTCGGACTACCATATTCTTCCCCTTTGCTGACTTAAAGGGCAATTCGAATCCACAGGGTACAAGGTGGAAGCAGGCAATTTGCTGCATCAGCTAGGACCTGATGCAGCAGTTGGCACTAAATCAGGCTGAATGGGGTCAATTGACTCAGTTCTTATCTCTGCCCACAGTTTCCCATTTCTGCAAGTGGTACTTCTGTCGGCTCGCATGGTTGATGGGCAAAAATGGAAGCTCTGTCCCAATTCAGTGACACAGGCATCAGTCTGTAGGCAGAGGCTAGCAAGGCCATGGGCAAGGATATCTCCATCCAATAATAATAATAATAATAATAATAATAATAATAATAATAATAATAATAATAATAAACAACTGTTGCCCTCAGGAGAACACTGTCAACAGTAAGATTCCACTGTCAATCCAATCATGTGAAATGGGGATGCCAAATTGTCCTTTGCCTCAGGCAGCAAAGCGTCTTGGGTCAGCCTCAAACACTGCACACTGGATTGTGGCTAGGAATGGTCAAAGCTGTCAGTTTCAGTTTTCTCGGTTTCTCATTTTTCCAATCTTAATTTCAGTTCTCTACATTTCCACAGCAATGTGCAATCCTCACCAAACATTGTCTGAATTGTAGTGTGAATTTCTATGAATAAGTGCATTTTTGTACGCACTTTTGAATAATATGCACCATTTTAGAAGCACTTTTCCCTGCTATATCACGGTTTGTATGTTATCTTCACTAAAATATGTAAGTGTACACTTCACCAATATATATATGTACGTTTCCATACTATGTTGCATTTTTGTACACATTGTTGGTTTGGAGAATGGCATTGCAAAATTCAGAGATGGGCGAATTTCACAAGATAGCTGTGCTTTGTTCATGTGAATTAGGTACCGCCTCATTAAAATGCAAGCAAAATTGAGCTTCTACCCCATTCCTAGTTGTGAGCCCTACTATTTCCTACATTAACTACCATATGTGGCAAAGTGAGAGACTGATCAGCTTAAACAACTAGCGTAGATTCCAGGATAAGAGTATTGCAGAAAACAATTTTGCCCTGAAACTCTGAAACTGCTAGTTTAAGCCTTCTTTTGATAATTTACAGCTGAGTTCCCCATTAACTACAAAGAAATGAATTTCATTCTCAGTCAGGATGACTGACAACACTGAGATTCTTCTTGGGTATTCCCTGCTGTGTCTAAAACAACAAACCCAGTAGCATTTATTTTTCACTTGTAAAGTCTGTCTAAATCCTGTCATGTCTACTCATAGACTTGATTGTTTACACACTGTATCTACTCTTTAAATAATAATAAAAAGCACCCCTGGCAAGTACAGCTTTTAAAGATCTCCGTGCTTTTGCTAGAAACTTCAAATGTCCCCCTTTTCTCTTTCGTTCTTGTCTCCCCTCTGTTTCCTTATAACTGCTCTTCAGTCAGTCTTCAAAAAGACACTGGCAAGTTTTATCCTCATGTCTATTAGCTGTGACAGCTCTGCATCCCCATATTTCTCATGCAGAATATTTTGTAAATGCATATATAGTTTTGCTTCTAGCATTTTAAAAGTACATAATCCACGATTGAGACCCAAAAAAGGTAAAAAGTGGTGTCTGAGTTGGCAGAGTGAGAAATGTATGATTGATTACCTCATAACTATTCATTTCAACGAGATTTATCCCTCTTCCCTCACACAGATTCCATCCAAAGAGGAAAACAAATCACAAACGCTCACCTACTGTATTATCTAGATACCTAAAAGTCAATTCCTCACATCGCGACACATTCCAGGGCTTCATACCAAGTCCGACAACTGGACCATCTGACTCAGTGTTGTCTACACTGACTGGTAGCAACTCTCAGATGTAAGCGTTTCTCAGTCCTACCAGGAGATGAGCTGCAACTGATTCAGATGAAGGGCTGGGGAAATTCTTTCCATATGATTGCCTTTCACTCCCATGGGAAAATATAGCAAGACCCTTGGGGATAGTGCTGCTGCAGTGAATAAAAATGATACTTTATGTTCCCGTGGGATGCGGCAGGAAATCTGCAGAACAAGTGCGCAAATGGTGTGTGAAGAACATATGGAGAGGTCCAACGCTGCCTGGAGGGGGTGGGGTTGCAGTGGAACAAACTCTTCTTCCACATGCAGCCCACCCATCATCATGATGGGCACTGTATTAGTTTTCATATTTTTCATTTTACTATCTCAACTTTAATGACTTCAAACAATAAAGTCACTTCAATGGCTTTGGTTCAGAAGGATGGTTATGTCACAGCAATGTATGGATACAGATGGCTTGCCATTAAGAACATAAAGACATGTCTGATGAATTGGCTCAAAGGTCTATATAACCCAGAAGCCTGTTTCTTGCAGTGGCCAAATGGATGCCTCTGGGAAGTCCTAAAGTAGGACATATCCCCCAACAGGACATGATGCTGCTGTTCCCAAACAACAAGTATTCAGAGACATGCGGTATTCAGATCCTGGAGATGGCATACACCTGTACAGTGCCCTTGGATATTTCAACTGATACAAGAGGCCATTTTAAAAAATCCTTGAAGCAAGGCACCTTCATCACAATCACAACCCCCTTTATTATTATTTATGATTAGGGTTATTTATTAAATTTGTATACTGCCCTGTACCCCCAGCGCGATCCACAAGATAAAAATCGCAATATAAAAACATAAAGTACATCATAAAAATAAAAACAAGGACAACCCAATAATCCCCCCAACACATTTTAAAAGGGCATTGGATGCCAATCAGCCAAAGGCTGGCGCCTAAAAGTGTATAATGAAGGTGAGAGCTGAACCTCCCTGGGGAGAGCATTCCACAAACAGGGAGCCACTGCAGAAAAGGCCCCTTCTCATGTTACCACCCTCAGGATCTGTTTTGGAGGAGGCATTGCCTCAGAAGTGTTGGTTTTGCACTTCTCTGTCTGGGTGGCAATCACCAGTAGCTGCTGGTTCCACTCACTTCCTCTGCAGCTCTGCTCCAAGAAGACAACTCCTAGCCCACAGGGCTATCTAGGAACAAAGAAGACTTGTGTTCTCTTCTCTCTCCCCCTCCCCCATCATTTGCTCCTTGCCACCCGGTCTAGAAGTCCAGCATGGCAGAGAAGCATGTGATCAATCTACAGCCATGGAGCAGGGTCTTTCCTCTAAAGTACAAAGTTTGAATAATAGGTTATTCCGCATTAGTGTTGTCAAATGCTCAGGTCCTGAGGATTTTCTGCCCCTCTGTGCAGGCTTCGAAATGTGATTCTAAGCAACAAAGCATGCACACACAAAAATAAAATACGTAGTTGTATTACAGCACTGCGAGTTATGAGCATGAATTACACAATGTTTTATAGCAGCAAGCGCGCTACACATGCATATTCTAGGATGCCCCAGCAGGCCCCATAAAGAGAAAATATGGCTCTGTTCTGTAGTAAGTGGGTTGAGGATTGCAGCCTTAATGAATAAAGAGAGTCAGATTAGATCTGTTCACTAGAGTGAGCAATCTCTTCATTAGAGGTCAGCATTGCATATTTTGATGGGTGGGAACAGCAAAGGTAAGAAGCAGGGCAAAGATTCACAGTGAAGTTCAGAGGCCTGCTCTTGGATATATTAAATCAGAATGGCACAGGAGGAGTGTCGTGTTTACATTTTATATCTCATAATAACTATAGATCTTGGGACTTCTGCAAAACAGCTTTGTGTTTCCTGAAACATGGAAGGGGCTGCCTGTTCCCACACCAAGACTGTTGTCTTCACATGGCATCCTTGGGCATCTAATGCAGTCTGGTAGAACCTGCCTCCCATGCCTGCCTTGAGCCTCCCTGGGATTGAGTCTGGAAGTCACCTTTCTGTTTCCCACATTGCCCTGGAGCAAAACCACATTGGGGCAGCATTTATATTTAAAGGTGAACATAATCATAATGGCAGCTCTCAGACTCCCACTGGAGGCTGGCTGGTGCTTGTTGGAGCGAAAGCGATGGGAGAATATGCCCATTCCAGTTTCCCTAACTTTTTTGTTCAGCTCTACACATTTTTACACGGGCTTGTGTTTGTTTTCTTTTTTTAAAAAAGTTCATGAACAATATTTCAGCGTTTTAGTGCAAACTTCTAATATACATGTTTGTATGTAATTCTGCCTAATATAAATATTTTTGCAAAGTGATTTCTTCAAATGTAATGGATGCTTGTACCTGTATGTTGCTTTTCATTATTATATGCATTTTGTACACATGTTAGTGTATGCATTTGCCCTAGTATATGTATACACATTACTTCATTGAAGAACTGCATTGCAAATTCTGAGAAATGCAAATTTCAAAGGATGTTTGTGTTTTGGTTCACATTTCTGAAAGCACAAAATAAGTGAATTCACCTTTAAGTAGAAATGGAATCAAATTTCTCTTCCATACCTGGTGGTTGCTCATCACCACCAGGATAGTTTACTAGATCATTTCATCACCAATGAGGTTCACCAATCAAGGAGAGGTTCCACAACAGATCCCCATAACCTTGAGCTCACTCTGTTCCTATCTCCCCCTAAGAGTGTTGCTTGTCCTGATATGAAATGTTCAGGTGATAAAAAAGGATATATATATGCATACACATACACATTAGAATAAGTTGAAAAATCTTTTTAAAATAGGTAAATTCTAGAAACAGTGAAATGCCACAAACGAAATTGGAATGCTAACACAATACTTTATCAGCTAAGATGTATAAAGCATCATCAAATGTAAGACACTAAACATTTCTCCCATGGTCGGAAGGCTCTTGCAGTGCCTTTTTTGCCAGCTCTAATCTGCGACCGTGGTTCGGGTTTCACAGGCAGTTTCTGAGTAGTTAGGAGACTTGCTTAACATTTACGGTACATTTTTTAGCCTTTCTTAATACCAAGTTGCTGGCAGTCTGCACTTCAGTGAATAATGCACTTGATTCAATTTCACTCACTCATTGCGATGTAAGTACCTGATAGAATATCCTCTCCTGCCTTGTTAAGAATTTGACATTTCAGTTTTACTAAGCTCACTCTCACAAGCGGAAAAGCAATTCATAGAAAGAGCTCTTCACAGCAAGAATATATCTCCTAAAGAGCCAGACCAGCTCTGACTTTGTAACACTTCCATACCGGGTGAAAATTGTCCCCCTATCACTTATGTAATGCTGATGAATGAGTGGGAGAAGGAAATGATAGATATGACCCAGCATCTGATGCACATAATTTTTTGAGATAACTTGATATCATATTCTACTATCCGCAAGCAACTATATCGTGAGAGTTACTATATTCCCAGCCAGTGACTCCCACCTGCCAGGAACTCCACACTCACCAGGGTTAGGCCCCAGTTGCATCCAGGAAGGACAGGCTGGAGTTTGCAGCACATCATCATCATCATCATCATCATTTATTATTTATACCCTGCTTATTTGGTTGGGTTTCCCCAGCTACTCTGGGTGGCTCCCAAGAGAGCATTAAAAACATGATAAAACATCAAACATTAAAAACTTCCCTAAACAGGGCTGCCTTCAGATGTCTTCTAAAAGTCAGATAGTTGTTTATTTCCTTGACATCTGAAAGGAGGGCATCACTACCGAGAAGGCCCTCTGCCTGGCTCCCTGCAACCTCCCTTCTCGCAGGGAGGGAACTGCCAAAAGGCCCTCGGAGCTGGACCTCAATGTTCGGGCTGAATGATGGGAGTGGAGATGCTCCTTCAGGTATACTGGGCCGAGGCCGTTTAGGGCTTTAAAGGTCAGCACCAACACCTTATCCCAGGTGCCAACCACTATCCTTTGGAGGAAAACCTGTCACTAAAGAATCTACCCAGCCACATACTCCTCCTTCTCTTCTTTCCCACACTGTAATTCCCAAGCATCAGCATGAGAACACACACGGTCAAAATATTTATTATTGCTATTAATAGCATATCCCTAACAAATTTAGAATGGGTCAGTCCCTTTCACGACCTTTTCTATAGATTCTCTCCCCTTTGTTAACATCCTCTGTTGTCAAGGCATGACATAGTTCACAGGTAGTCCTTTAATGTTCTGTTATCGGTACTGTGTAAGGAGAAGCAGAGACACATGTAGAGATTGCTGGAAAACAAAGAACATATTACTTTGGTACACCTTACATAGCTCTATCATCTCTAGCGCCAACTAGTGACATTGACTGTAATTGTACTTACTTTACAGCCACTAGATCCCATATAATTGCAGCCTTTGATTTAGCCTACAGTGGAACTTTAAGAAAGAGCTCAAAGCAGCTGCCTCTTGCTTTCCACTTTGGTCATAGGCACAGAATTAAAAATGGGTCACAACAATCAGCCTTTATATCGAAACTTTAGCATTTCTAGGGTTGTTTCCTGTCCGCATCAGCTTGTGCATTTTTTAAAATCAATCCCTCGGCACTTAGAGTACTAATTTTGTTAGAGGCTCATAAAGTCTTTCTCTCTCTCTCCTTGACTGCTCTCATTCTTGGATAAAACTGAATCAATACAAATATTGGCTGCTTTCAGGATTAGTTTTCATGATGGGCTTTGAACAGGAACAATGAGCATGTGAACATAAAGGAGCTTGTTCAAAAGATATTTGAATCTCTGCCAAAAAAGCTCCCTTCCAGCTGTATCATCCAGTTGGAATGGGATGAGTTCTGGTTCTGAGATTCTCTGTGGATTGACCAAAGGTAGCCAGGGACTTTCGGGGCATGATTTGTTTGGAACACATGGTTAGCTCTGAATACAGATATCAAAGGCCGCAGGATCATCAGGAAGAGCATGTATATATTAAAATCAAATGTTTTAATCTACATTTTCCAGGTTTCTGCATTCAAATAATACCACAGATATCCACAATATATATAATATATTCATTTTTTTACAGCAAAAAGCATAAACTTCCCTGATTTCTTTTCAGAACCAATAAATAGTACAATCCCATTTCTCATTATGTGAATTTTGTCAATTTGTTGTGGGTTTATTAGTATAGAGTGTCCGAATATGGTTGTTGTTGTTGTTTTAATTGCATTGTTGCCAGTGGTAGGACTGGTCCAAGACATTTTCCTTCCTGAGTTGAACAGCAAAATGGCAGCCCTCCCTGTTCCTTATACAAAGGCTACGTTCAACATTAGCAATGGAACAGCATCCTCCACCACACCCAGTGCAGGTCGACCAGCTTAGGAGGTAGCAGACACAGCACTGTCCCCACCCCACCTGCTGCCAGAGGCACCTGCCTCAGTCTGCCTCAGGCCCAGCTCAAGACATTTTGCTGCCTAAAGTTGAACATATACTTCCCCACATTGAATAACACAATATCCAAGGGCAGTAACATTAATTTGGTAGTTGAGATAGAATTCCCACAAGCACGCCTTCCTTTCCCAGGCAGTTAAAACACAATAATAAATTGAGCAACTATTTGCTGCCCCATCTTGACTCTCTAAATCTGTTGCCTGAGGTGCCTTCTTCGCTCTGCCTATTGATAGCACCGGCCTTGCTCTGGCTAATGGTGGCAATGGCCCCAATTGCCTTAAGGTCTGGACTTGTGGACAGGCTGACTGTAGCAAGGTGGGAAAGGTTAATAGAGAGGAATTGTCTGTATCACAAGCAAAGGCACAACAAAAGAAAAGAGTCAAACAAAAGAAAATAAAGTTAACATTTTGGTAAAGAGGCAGAGCTTGGAGCAAGCAAACCTGAAGCAGAAAGTAAGATTTATTCATAATGTATATAATTTCCCCCTGCTTTTCTTCATTAAAATGCTTTACCAGTTTTACCAATTAGGAAAAAGCAAACACTAGCACAAGTGGGTGGCTGGGAAATAGCTTCAAAAATAACAGCTAGAAAAAAACAGCTAAAAGCCAGGAGATTACCATATCTGAAAGAATTGCCCAGTGAAACAACTCTATTTTCCTCGTTCTTCTAAAACAGACATAGTTCCCTGGGAAGAGAATTCCACAATCTGGGTGATTTCCAGTGGTAGGGAAAACAAGGAGAAGGAGTCTCGTAAACAGAGGAAAGCTCTTGGGCAGGTCCATAAAGGTAAAGGGGACCCCTGACCATTAGGTCCAGTCATGGCTGACTCTGGGGTTGCAGTGCTCATCTCGCTTTATTGGCCAAGGGAGCTGGCGTACAGCTTCCGGGTCATGTGGCAAGCATGACTAAGCCACTTCTGGCGAACCAGAGCAGCACACGGAAACGCCGTTTACCTTCCCGCCGGAGCGGTACCTATTTATCTACTTGCACTTTGCCGTGCTTTCGAACTGCTAGGTTGGCAGGAGCAGGGACCGAGCAACGGGAGCTCACCCCGTCGCAGGGATTCGAACCGCTGACCTTCTGATCAGCAAGTCCTAGGCTCTATGGTTTAACCCACAGCGCCACCCGCGTCCCGGGCAGGTCCATAGAGAAGGCCAAAATTCAAGTCCGTTGACAGGTTTTTCAGCTGCCTCGAGCCACAACATATATGTGATGATGATGACACACTGCTCTACCTTTCCATCACATCTGAATCAGGAGATACTGTGGAAGCTTTAGGTCAGTGTCTGGATGCAGGGGTGGACTGGATGAGGGCCAACAAAATACACTGGAATCCTGTGCTTGTGAAGAAACACAATGGAAAACTAGACTAGAATACTTTGCTACAAACTCAGGAAATAATGGAGCAAAGTAACATTCTTGCCTATCTTCTTAAAGCATCTACCGTCTCAGGAGGAAAACATGATCCATCATTGGCTTAGAGCCCACATTAGTTCTACTCAAGAGTAAAACTACTGGACACAACAGGCATAATCAACTTAGTTTTTGGTTTTTTTAAATTTCAGTGAGTCTACTCCAAGTATAGTTTAAGTTGGATACAACCCATTGTTTTTAAAGTATTTTGGCACTCCAGTGCTGACTACTTAGAATAAATCCCTATTGATTAAAAGGAATTGTTTATTGAAGGAAGGGTATTGAATTGCAGCCAAGATATATTTCCTCAACTGACATTCATGAAGATCAGAAAAATCATCATAACTCGCTACTTTTAGAATGCCTGGATTTCTGTAGTACTTGGGAACTTACAACTCTACAAGCCCGGGTGTTAAGTGAGTCAGTGATGAAGCACTGCATTCCCTTTTTATGTCATGTCAGTCTCCCAATCGATGATGAGCCAAATTCCCATTAATAACTTTATTACTATTTATTTATGGTAAGTTCATTGCAAACAGAGATTCCCACAGAAACTGTGATTAAAACAGATGACTACATTATCATAAAAATCAACAAAAATTACTGTAAAATGGATGAACAATTCATCAGCGCCATGGATTACAGTAACATGCATATGCACTAATGCAATGCTTTCAGCAGTACAACATCTGCTCTTTTATTCATATTTTAGATGGAGCACATTTATTTCATAAGAAATTGCACTGCATTCATTCCAGCTGGTTAATGCTATGAAACAGGAATCAGGGATTATTTTTCTACTTCCATTCCACTGATATTTAAGCTTGATTCATATTATTCAGATGCTGAGAAAATTCCAGCAGTTTATCTGATAAGAAGAGTCAACTGGCTTCCCCGTGACCTGCTTTGAATTGACAAATGCCTTTTGCCTGCCCCTTGGCCTCATTGTTTCCCATTGCCAACAGGGTTCACCTGTTCTCTAAACCTTATTGAGCAACCTGATGGCTCAGTCTCCCCCTGGAGGTGAGCGAGAACTCAGAACAACAACAAAAAATAAACACAGGCGCATAGGGAACTGCCTTACAAAGAGTCAGACCATTGGTCCATCTAGCCCCGTATTGCTCCTACTGACTGGCAGTGGCTTTCCAGGGTTTCAAGCCTTTCTCAACCCATGAATAATCATAATTTAGAGGTCCTGGGCCCTAAGGAAGTCAGATTATCCTCCACCAGGGCCAGGGCCTTCTCAGTGATGGCTCCGACCTGGTGGAATGCTCTGTCCCGTGAGACCAGGGCCCTGCAGGATTTAACTTCCTTCCACAGGGCCTGTAAGACAGAACTATTTCGCCTGGTTTTCAATCTGAACCTGGCCTGATCTTTTATTCCCCTTCCTCCCCTCCCCCTCCCCTTTTTATGAAGATTACCTGCTCTGGAATCCCACAGATAATTCGCCTCTGGTCTCCTCGCTGGCCCAAACAGGACTAATTTAGCCAGCTAGCCCTGGTGATCATCTAATGTTTATTGGATGGATTTTCCCCCTAAATTGATTTTTGAATTTATTGTTATTCACATTTTATACTGTGCTTTAAGCTGCTTTTTTGTCGCATCAATTAAGTGTTTTAAATTTGTTGTTAGCCGCCCTGAGCCTGGTTTTCTGAACTGGGAAGGGCGGGGTATAAATAAAAATTTATTATTATTATTACTTGGAAATGATGGGGACTGAACCAGGGGCCTTGTGACTACAAAACAGATGTTCTGCCTCCTGAGCTATAGCCCTTGCCTTTCCTCAGAAAGCAAGCAGATGGAATGAGGAAGGAATGCTGTGAAACAGCAGACGATGCAGCCTCACCTAGGGAGGCGGGAACTGAATTAGACGGCGTGAGGGAAGTTAGATGGCAGTAGGCAGTGTCTGAAGGGAATCCTGAAGCAAATTGCAGGAGGTGGGGGCAGAGTCAAGTTGACCTCCTTCCTTTCCTGTAACTTACACTGCATGAGGAACTTTAGAAAAGAGCCCCATTAGGTTAGTCCATAAATTTAGAAATCTGGTGGAATATCTTGAAAAGCATTTTAACTAGTTGCTTGGGCTTGCCAATCAGAAGGTCGGCGGTTCGAATCCCCGCGACGGGGTGAGCTTCTGTTGCTCGGTCCCAGCTCCTGCCAACCTAGCAGTTCGAAACCACGCTAAAAAAGTGCAAGTAGTTAAATAGGTACCACTCCGGCAGGAAGGTAAACGGCGTTTCCGTGTGCTGCTCTGGTTTCACCAGAAGCGGCTTAGTCATGCTGGCCACATGACCTGGAAAAACTGTCTGCGGACAAACGCTGGCTCCCTCAGCCAGTAAAGCGAGATGAGCGCCACAACCCCAGAGTCGTTTGTGACTGGACTTAATTGTCAGGGGTCCTTTACCTTTTAAAGCAGATAAAATGTGGGTAGATGAGGGCTGGACCCTTAATTTCATGGACTGATCCTGTGGATCCATTTGGGGATAGCCTTGGTACAGGCTAAGCCAAAATCTATCCATTTTTCTGGCACTTCCCTTCCACAAACTTACCAGGACAAGGTGGCAGTGAGGAAGACTCAAACCTGGGGGGTGGGGGGGGAGAGAGAGAGATGTTGATGTTGAAGACTGGTTGGTGAGTGGAAAAGGATTGTATCTCTCTGGATTAAAATAATATCTGATCCAGTTTAGAAATCAGGGGGTCCTCTAGATTGCCTTGTATTTTCAGAGAGAAAATGGACCACCAAGCTTAATTTTCCATGTCAAGGAATATAAATTTAGAGTAACACCTCTAATGAAGTTTTCAGTGAAAAACAGATCAATTTCATTTTCTGCCTACTTATGTTCTGCCTACATACATAAGGTATGAGTGCAAGGTTGTGTGGAGATATAGATGATATAGATATAGATAGATATAGTCTGCTCCTTTGGCCTAAAAAGTACAATTTTTCAGCAACAACATAAAAGCCAACAAAGTGACAAATAGCAAATAAAGTGGCAAAAAGTGCAAATAAAACCAAACATGGATAAATAAATAAGAACAAGTACACAAGACAAAGCAGCTACAATCTTCTCCCTGGGAGCTCACACATTCACACTAAGCTATAAACTTAGTGCTATATGTGAACAAAACCATTGTTAATCAGTCTTAGTCTAGGAGCCAAAGTTGGGTTCTTGGGCTTAACCCAAGATAAGGCTTACCAGAGACACAACAATCACCATTTCTCTTTATTTTCAAAGAGAAGGCTGTAGCAAATTGATAGAAGAAGGCATGGAGAAGATAAGGAGAAACTGTGGTGTGGTTGGCAGGGGGCAGGAGAGCAGAAAGATGGGCGTAAATAGTAAAATATTAAAAGTGGGTCCCATGTAGCAAGTTGGGGTTTAGAGATGAATCCTGGGTCTGCAAAGACTAAAGTCTATTGCATCTCCATATTGTATATGGCAGAAAATGCCATGTGTATTCCACTATATACAAGATGGAGATACAATAACATAGTGCATATAACATATTGTACAATATTTGTAGGTCATATAAACACTTTAGAATCTCACCATTCCAACTGCCACTTAAGGAAATATGTGGACATTAAGTCTAAACATAATATGTCACTTTCTCATGTGCCGCAGACAGATTGCTAATCTAGTTCACAATATGTATACATAAAACAAACCATGTTCTAAGTACTAAAACAACCTACAAATTAGCATTAATAAAAATGAAAATGAAACATCATTACCTGCTTCGTGGCAGCGATGTAAGTTTGCTGGGGAGAAGTGTGAGGGATCCCAAAACATGGAAGGGATGATCAAATTACAGATTATATATGGTTGGGCTGCATATAAAAGAGAGGAAGCGGGGAATGCAGGCACATGAATCCTAAATGACAGACATTGTTAAAGCTGAGGTGAACATGAGGAGGAAGTATTGTCCTTCCTTCTGGAATATTTTAAGACCAGAGAAAAGAAGAATAGGCAATTCAGAAAAAACATCTAAAAACTGCATCCCTGTTACTGACATCACTACTCAGCTTCCTGTCATGTGACTTGAATCCAGGGCTTCTTTTCAACCAGAACTCACCAGAATCCAGTTCCAGCACCTCTGAGGTGGGTGCCATTGCCTAAGAGAACAGGTGAGGCGTTCATGGTAGGTTATGGCACCTCCTTTCCTAGAAAAATAGCAGTGCTTGAATCTCTTTTGCTAGAAACCTTCGGGGATTTGGTTTTAACACAACACTAATGTGTTCCATTTTGTTTCATTAAAGAACACTGATGAAAAATCTTCTCACTTGTATTGTATGTTAGAGTCATCGCCTTGCTGTGTAGGTTGCCCTGGAGGTTTCCCTGTTCTTTTCTTATCAGAGGGGAGCAGGATATCCCTCAAGCATCGCCTGAAACTCTTGAAGATGTTTGTTCTGTAAAATTATTTGCCGGGCCCAAATTGCTGTCCCTGTTACAGCACATAAAACTTATATAAACCTGATTTGCTTTTTTGCTTCCCAAGAGAATGACAGACTTCACATTGTCAAAGGGTTTGATCCTCTCAGTATATATAAAAAATTATTAAATTTTTTATCCCTCAGAGCACTGAAGCATGTGGTTTGCTTACCTCTCCTGCTCTGCTTGAAAGTATGGAACATAAGTACATTCTTATTTTTAGTATATCACTGAAAAGGATTTTGATTTAGAGGCTCATTTTCAAGAGCGTGATGCTGCTTCTGCCTTTGAGAAGTTAGTCTTCTTAAATGCCTGCTCTGGTGAGCTGCTAAACCAGGTTTTGTGGGTCTGAAGCCTTGGATAAAAAGAAAGGTCAAGCTCTATAATAGGCTTGGAAAATGCAATCTGATGAAGTTACTGCAGGGATATGTATAGATGCTAGGAGTGGATATATTTATTAGATATTATCCTTCCTTACGTTTGTGAGTTTAGCAGAGTGCATCCCTTTGCAGCTTAAAAGGAAGCTTAGCTAGGCTAGTTTAGCCTTTTAGTTTAAGTAATCCAGGATGCTTTAAGGCAAAATGGATTCTCCTATTTCCCCCTTCTCTCCCCCTTAAAACAAGAATCTCACACACAATCTTGTAAAAGGTAAAAATAAACATTTACTCACTCAGAATACTTGTTGAAGAATAACAGATGCAGCCGCTTTGTTCAGGCAGGCTTAAAATAGTAATTCACTTACAAGAGCATGCCTAAGTCTAGTTTAAAATGGTGCCTGAGCAATGGCTTTCAGACATGCAAATTGTTCTCACATTTCTGGCTTAGTGATGAGATGAAGAGGTAAGAGAGGCAAAAGAGCAAAGAGGAAGTATCCATTCAGGTAAGGAGAATATATGTGGCTCCGCCCTCCTCCTGTCAGGGCAGAGTGGGAGTGTTTCAAAGAGTTCTTCCTAGCAAACTTATAGGAAAACTCTGTGAGCTTCAGCTCCCAGCATGTGCCTATCTAGCAAAACATGAATTTGTCTGCATTGTAAATATCCCACAGTAACACTTTAGTTTCCTGTAAACAAATAAGCAAATATGGGTTTGGGCGGCACATATTTCCAAATAGTTTCTTTTTAAAAATAATAATAAATTTTTATTAGTTTTTACACATATTTTCCAGCATAACATCATTTTAAACAAAATTTCAAATTTTTTTGGCTATCACAGCCTAAGACTTCCTTCAACCTCGACTGATGGTTTTCTAACAATTTTTTTTTGTTTTTCTGATGGTTTTCTAAACTGATGGTTTTCTAAACAAAATTATGAATTTTGTTACTATAATTATTGCTATACAGTGGTACCTCTAGATGCGAACGGGATCCATTCCGGAGCCCCATTCGCATCTAGAAGTTTTGGCACTTCTGCACATGCGCATGATGTCATTTTGAGCATCTGCACATGCGCAAGCAGCGAAACCTTCTTCACCTAAGTTTGGGGGTGGGGGTGGAGAGAGAGCGCCTACTCAAGAAGGACAACAGTAAGCATGCCCTCCCCCTCACCCCCTTATGAATCTGATGGTGTATTTCAGTTGACCTTCTCAGGGGAAGCATCGTAGCACATGGTAGAGCCACTGCCAGGCTGTGTAGACAATAATGAGTTTGATGGACCAATGATCTGATTCAATCTATATTTAATGTATGAAATTCCTCAAAGCAATAGATCACATTTTCATAGGTTGTGCTGAACTATTGGCACTACAGGCTACAGCAAATAAGGAACATCATGGTGTGAACAAAAGTGGTGTAGAGCACATGAGAAATGCAAAAGCTTTTGCAACGTGGCACGCCGAAACATGGTATGTTTGATTTTTCAAGTGGAAAGTTTGGGTTTATTATTTTACTTAAATCTTAGCTGTTAGTTCCTCATGGGCCTGTGTGTGTGTGTGTGTGTGTGTGTGTGTGTGTGTAGCTAGCTCTAGTTTGCTTCAATACTGCGAAAACCAGAACCCTTTTTTATGCCTTGCGCATTGAAAATGAACAGAAAATCTTATAACCGAAAGTTCAGATTGGATTACTCACCACAGAACAAAGACATTGGTCGGAAAACAATAAATCTGTATTTGTTTCAGTAAACTTGAAATCATTAGGAAGATCAGACTGATGGCTGTTTCGTGTGTTTCTTTGAGCTTGTTAAAGGTATCCAAGCAGAATGCCACAAGACAGCATTTTTTAAATGCAAACGAACGTATAATGAATTTCAGAAGACACACAGATCTGAAGCAAGCAATCTGTAAACGCAGAATACCAATTCATTTATTGTGCGAATGACTCACTTATATTTCCAGGGGCTCTCTTGGTGCAAGGACTGAACTATTAGTTGACAGAGGTGTCCTCAGTCTTTTGCCACCTATAGAAACTCTGGGGAACAAAACTGTGAAACCATTGGTCATTGTCTGACATATAAATTATTCTGCACTCTTACGCTTGTATGTGACTGCTTGGCAATAGATGTTGACATTAACTGCAAGTGACACTTTTCTAAGTAAATACTTCTCGACTTCAAATGAAGCAAATAACAAAGCATATAATTTATTTTTTACAGAAGTTTGATTCCCAAACTAGCCAAGCTTTATGTCTATCTAAACAAGCACACAACATTCTAATTCTAACTACAGATCAGACAGTATGTGCGAACTTTTAATATAATTTCCCTAGGCAATTTTTTTTAAAAAAAATTTAAGGTTAAGACACTGCCTGCTACTTTGTCATGCTAACTGGAGATGCGAGGACTGAACCTAGGAACCTCAGGATGTAGAGCACATTCCATCCTTTATTTTGCTTCCATTTATCTGGTCTGTTGATAAAGATAAGGACTGAGCAGTTTATCATCTCCTAGTGGAGGATCACACTTTGGGAAAGCAGTAGAAAGTGTGGTTTGGGATGGAAGAAGCTAAGAAGGGAGTGTGATTTTCCTGAAACTCCATAGAGATATTTGCAGATGTATTTTCAAAATTCTCTTATTTTAAGGGTTGTCTCCTTCACTTTTTTTTTAACTGACCATCTACATGAGACTCTTTGGTATAGAATAAAAAAAGGTCAAGGACCCCTGACAATTACGTCCAGTCGCAGATGGCTCTGGGGTTGCGGGGCTCATCTCGCTTTACAGGCCGAGGGAGCCGGCATTTGTCTGCAGACAGTTTTTCCAGGTCATGTGGCCAGCATGACTATGTCACTTCTGGCGCAACCAGAGCAGTGCACGGAAGTGCCGTTTACCTTCCCGCTGGAGCAGTACCTATTTATCTACTTGCACTTTTTGGTGTGCTTTCGAACTGCTAGGTTGGCAGGAGCTGGGACCGAGCAACAGGAGCTCACCCCGTTGCGGGGATTCGAACCACTGACCTTCTGATTGGCAAGCCCAAGAGGCTCAGTGGTTTAGAATAGGCAGGGCTTAATTCCTCTGAGCTGGGTTTTGACAAGAACATGTCAAACTGCAAAGCTGCTAGGAGCGTAGGCAACAGTCTCACATGTCTATTTTGCCTGCTATCAGTGCTCCATGTTCACAGAGAGGAGTATTTCCTAACCCTACCTGGATTGAATTTAGGACCTTTTGCATGCATGTGAACGCACTCAACTATAGCCCTTGACTGTATAACAAAGAGCAAATGCAGAGTTACTTTTCCTCGACTACAAAAAAAGCCTTCATAAATCTGAGACTTACACCAGTCTCATAGCTAGAGGGCACAGCATGCATTTGGATGGGAGCTGTGACAGATGTTAACCACAGAAAATAAGAGCAGAGTGAATCTTTGCAAGATTTGTACTATCTGCTATATTGGAAGCTTCTCCAGCTAACATGTATCTGTGTACACTCTAATGGTTTCATTGGAATGGTGCACATAATTTTAACTGGGGTACAATTGCTCCAGCAATCCTGTGTTCCACCAGTCCTGTGTCACTGGCAGAAATCTATGGCCAACCTGTCCAAGGATTTTGACATGAAGTATAGGTCTGAGTCGTATGGGACCACTTCAAATAATTACTCAGCAGAGCATTCCTTTTTCCAATATTGTCCCCAGTTGCCTTCACAAATGAGACATGCATGACTCCATATACCAAAGTCACTTTGCAGATAGTCTGCTAGAAAAATTACTCCACTGTAAAACTTTAACTGAAATCTATCTTTTGCTGCTTTCCCAGATTAACACAAGGACTTTTGACTTATTGAACACATTAGACTACAGAGCTAGGAGACTGATTATTTTTTATATTCCTTCCTCTTATAAATGAATTCCTGTGATGATTTGGAAGAATACAGCTTTAAAATGAAAATGATTTATAGCAAACACTGCACTGGAAAATGCAAAGACTTGCTGATTAGAGAGTTAATATTCTTTCTGGAATTTCTGAGGAAATGGCTGTTTTCAACTACATGTTAAAGGTAAAGAGGTACATTCTAGGAATACCCTCACATTTCAGATATTCTCATTTCCAGCATGATAATTCAGCTGCATATAAAAGGTCAGAGGGCTCACATTTTCAATTAATATTATTTAACTAAATTGTATAAATATTATATTGTGATATGTAAAAAAAACCCATTATACATCATTATGCAAATCAAAAAAGAAAACAATAAAATTAAAAAGAGGAAAACAAAGAGGGGGGAACCAAGGACATGACACAAGAAAAGGGGAGAGAGACAGTTTTGCTGCTACAACTACACCATGGCATTTCCTCTCCCTGTCAATGGCATTGTCTGTCTCCTGGCACTGCGACCACATACAAGGGATTCTCACACTGTGGAGTTAATGTTGCCAGGCCAACAAAGGGCATTTTTATTCTCTTGGTGGTCCTTATTAGAGAGAAAGCATGAATATTTCACAGGCAATAATGTCCCCCCCCCCCCAATTCATGATAATGCTGGAAAGGAGATCCATGGGGTCAAAATGAAATGCGGTCAAAATGAAATTACAGGGCAGGAAGTGTTTCTTCTCCAAGAGTAAAACACATATTTGTGTTTGTCTCAAACATGCCTTAGTAAAATCACAAGGACTAAACCAGTGGTTCTCAACCTGTGGGACCCCGGATGTTGTTGGACTACAACTCCCATCATCCCTGAGCTCTGGCCTTGCTTGCTAGGGGTGATGGGAGTTGTAGTTCAACAGCATCTGGGGACCCACAGGTTGAGAAAGGCTGGACTAAACCATTTAGTACAGGCATTGCCAAACGTGGCCCTCCAGATGTTTTGGGATTACAATTTCCATCATCCCTGATCACTGGTCCTGTTAGCCGGAGATGATGGGAGTTGTAGTCCCAAAATATCTGGAGGGCCAAGTTTGGCCATGCCTGATTTAGTAGATTATGTATCATGGGGGGTACATTTGGGGACATCCAAAGTTTCTCCAACCTGGCTCCCTTGACTTTTTCATATTAGAAGGCAAGCATGAAGCCATATCTCAATGATACTGTTACATACCACCCCAATTTCCAAGCAGTGCGAGATTCCAGGAATTCCAAGCACTTACCCAGGGTTCATGTTTTCTTTGGAAAGGAGGCACAGTGGAGACTGTGGTGTCCTTGTGTTATATGGTTTATTCACAAATATATACAACCTGAGCCTATGACGGAGGAGTTCAAAGCATTATACTCCAAGCAGTTTCCATTTTTCCTATTCTGACAGCCTCTGATTCAAACTCTCAGTCCCCATTCTGCTCTAAACCCCCTGCCTTCCCCAGCTTGAAGCCGCTTGAAAACTGCAGCTATTTCCCCTCCAGCTTACATCATGCAAACTGCAATCCTGAAACTCCCTCCCAGAGACTCCGGTATTGTCTTCTGCTAACTCCCCAGAGCTCAAGGCAGTGCTCCACCCATTTGCTGTCCAGCACAGAGAGTCTCTGTTAATGGAGCATTTTCAGGCTGGCATGGCTATTCCAGCCCATGTTTGCTTAATGACCTGGTCATTCTCTGCAGTTGAATCCCTGATGCATTTGGGGATTCATGGGGCTTGGTTAAATTCTAAACCTTTCCTGGTTCCAGGAGCTTAGGGGAGTCTTGTGCCTCCAAACTTAGAAAAGTGTGCATGTATTGACTTGATCGTCGGGCACTCTGCAAAGAAGTAACATGCTTCATTTTTATAGCTTCATATGTATGTGTCTGTGTATAGATTGAAAACGCCGGAAGAAAGCTGGTGTTCTGAAAAGCCTGAAGATTTTTTTGCCATAGAGATTGTGTAACATCTGTAATATCCAAAAGAATGTAAAGCACTAGCCATTAAATTAGTTCAATAGCTCTTTTGCAATGTCTCTGACTAATTGTTCTAATTAGATCTGAATTGCATTAAACAGCCTAGGCCTTTTAACTGTTTTTAAGCAGCATCAGAGATGGAGAATCTCTGGCTCCCTAGATATCGTTGGACTACAGCTCCCATCATCACTGGTCATTGGCCGTTGACCTCCAACAAGGGAATGTGCATGCCATTGTTTCCTCATGCCTGGCTAGAGCTATGTCTAGTGGAGTACATTATCTCCTCACTTCAACAAATGTGAGCTTTGAGATTTGTTCTTCGAAAGTGTGGATATTTCTAGCCCAAACACACAACTTCTGCTTCTTTGAAGGACAGATATAGAAATACAGAGGTACCTCGGGTTACATATGCTTCAGGTTACATACGCTTCAGGTTACAGACTCCGCTAACCCAGAAATAGTACCCCGGGTTAAGAACTTTGCTTCAGGATGAGAACAGAAATCGTGCTTCGACGGTGGAGCAGCAGCAGGAGGCTCCATTAGCTAAAGTGGTACTTCAGGTTAAGAACAGTTTCAGGTCAAGAACGGACCTCTGGAACGAATTACGTACTTAACCCGAGGTACCACTGTATATAGATACATAATTCTGTAGACATATATATCTGAATTCTGAATAGTGGGGCAAATACACATTGTTAACTGGTCACGAATAGCTTGTCTACTGCCAGATACACAATTCCCAATTAGATTCAAAATTACCACTTTGGGGACAGACAAAATCCATTTAAAGGAAGCAACAGAGAAAAGTTCTTTCAGCTTGAATTTTGTAAGTGAGGTGGGATAAAAGGAGGTTCACCCATCCTGAAAATATTAGAGAGAATTCTTCTATGCTTTGGAATGGATGCTTAAGAGTGGTGGTTTCCTGTCAGTGTCTACCTCCCAACATTTATCTTCAGTGGGTGTCCCTGATATCTAGTATTATGAGAAAGGGAGAAAAATTGCTCCCTATCCAATTTTCCACACTATGCCTAATTTTATACATCTCTAGCTTTCATTTCAGAAGCAAACAACCATGTTTCATTGATAAAACAGCCTATCTAAATTGCATTCCGAAACATGCTTAGAAAAGTACTCAAAACATTCCATAAAAACTAAGTCAGAAAATTCTGGCCGATCAAGATACAACAAGATACTTTATTATTTTATCAAGATATTTTATTAAGACCAGTATAGAGGCTTGTTCTCTGGACTCTTAAAAATAGTCAACAATGTTTGTGTTGTTTGAAATTACAAAATTTAAAAATGACTGGAATATAGTCAAACAATATTTGAAAGATTATCAAGGAGCATTAAAAATTTTGACCAGTTTAGAATAACTCTTGTAAAGGAAAAAATATTAAAATATAATGGAATTAGGTTACTGAATACATGGATGTGTTAGAAGGGGCAGTTAAATAAGTAAAACTGAGGACCCGAGTAAAAAGGGGAGGGAAGTGAAATGCAAATGGATTACAAATGAATCAAATAAATAAGTATGTATTCTGCTGTTGTTTTTCTTGAACTGTGTTTTATAAATGTATGTCTAATTTACAGGAATATAAAGTTGTTACAATGTGATATGATGAATGTCTGTCTAAAGAAACCAATAAAAATGATTTTTTTTAAAAAATAAATAGTCAACAATATTTAGAGTGCAACGTAGATTGTCTTCTTGACTTTTTAAGAGCATGGACTGTGATCTAACAGTGCATGCAACACTCCTAGCCTGTAAAAGATTATCTGATTATATGTTTGGCAGGGAGAAAAGGAGGGCAAAATCTTCTACAATTCCAAAAGCTGATCAGCATGATTTCAGCTTCTTTTCATAGCTGTGTGCATGAATTCCTGACTCTTAGATTAAGTACATGTATATTTCTGGACAGAGAAATTCACCAAATCTTTCACACATCTTTCTGTAAATTTTGGTTATCACAATCTTTTTCATTTCTAGGTTTGGCTTCTGATGGAATTGCTGAGACAGCCCCCTTCACATCAACTATACACTGCAAAGTGTTCTGCGTACCAGTAAAATTAATTTTAGAGCCATGAGAGGAGGGCTTCTTAGGTTTTTGGATCCCCTAGTAACTAAGATGGACTATACATAAAAGAAGAATAAAATAAACAAAACATCCAGGAACATTTTATGAACACCTCAGTGAGCCAAGAGGACCTCGATATTGGCCTGGATTTAAGACTGAAAACACTCCTTTAGTGTTTCATGAATATTCACAAGTTCTTGGACAAATGCAGCAGTAAAATCACATTACTTTCTCTGCCTACCTTGATAGTATGATTTGCTGACAATTGCCTTCCTACCTGGTCATAAAACATCTAGCATAATTTTGACATTGCACGCATAATAAATCATAATAGTGCTTCCATAGAATTTCCTCTGTGTGGTAAGAAATAGCTCCTCCCAAGCCATTTCTTGCCAACATGTTTTGTACTTCATTTACATATAGAGTATATTACCACACACTCTCTTGGGCAAGTTTGGAAGGCTTCCAGTAATTTGTTCAAACTATAAAAAGGAGGCTCCCCCCCCCATTGTTAAATATGGTACAAAAAGGAACCAATAAATGATTCCCCTTTAGGTTCACATCAATCATTTCAATATAAATAGAGTTATTCCCACTTATTCCAAATGAAGATGTGCTCTCTCTTTATAAAAAAACTACATCATTTTGATAACTGTAAATGAGAAGATTCTTAGTTTTTGCAGAGAGATAATAATTTGGTTGTGTGGCGATGAGAGCGTTGGACTAAGAGTGGAGAGACCAGGTTGAAATCACTTCTCAGTCCTGAAGCTGAGAGGCTAGTCACTAACTCATGAAGTTGTTGGGAGGATAAAGTGCAGGGCGAGGAAAACTGCATGGTACCTTGAGCTCCTTGGAGGAAAAGAAATATAAAAGTAAGTAGTAGTAGTAGTAATTTGGAAACAATAATTTGGATGAACTTTTTTTTAAAAAAAGTACCCCACAAGAAATCAACCAGAGACAAAATAAATGTAAGAGTTTTATCAATGCAGGTACCATCAAATAGGAAACAGTGTTGGTAATTAGGCACAGTTGAAATGTACAAGATAAGCACTTGTTAAAATTGCATTAAGCATATGTTTCGATCTCCCCAACATTGCAATCAAGGGCACTTAACAAGTACTTAACCATGACTGGATGATACCCTTAGTTTGGTGATAAGAAGTGGGTTTCTAAACACTAGAAATGGATGCTAGAATAAAATTGCAAGATTCGCTGTGGGGAAAAATTAGTTTCAGAGCAGCATTGGATAACATTATTGAGGGTATGTTGGTTTTTAAATTGGTATGCAATTATGGCTCGACAGATCTCTTTTCCCTCATCTGCCCCACCCTGATGTTGTTTGGTTCTCTGAGGTATCAGAGAGTGCCGTTATCGAGAATTCATTTGGGGTAGGCTAATGCTAAAAGGCATGCTTCACACTCTCTGATTCACACTTAGAGTCGGCGAAGCCATTACATCTGCAATGATTTCACATTTGTTTTTCCCATGTGTCAGTTTCACAGCAGCTACTTCCAAGAACAGGTGGGGGGGGGGACTCCATATTTCTCATCATGCAAGTAGCAGCTGCAATCTTTGATGAGCCTTCACTTCAGGTGTCACACTGCTCACGTGAGTAAGCCACTTGTGCAAATAGTTGCAGGGGTTAGCCAGCTGCAACAACATCTGTATTGGCTCTCCATTATACACATCACATGAATACTATATTCCAAATCACACAGAGATTTCTCTAGCTCTCACTTTGGTTTGCAACCAGTTGCTTTCCCAGTCTCCATGTTATATTTCACAGAGATGTAAAATCCACAGAAAAGCACAACACAATATGAAAACAAACACATACTATTATAATACTTAGCATTTCTATTAATCCCAACAATTTTATCCCAACAATCTTTATAATAGGGATTAGTAACCACTGGTCAATGGGTAGAATAGATCAGTTTATCAAGGAAATAATACAACTTTAAATGGAGCACTCTCCCTTAAACAGTGGTCTTGTTAGTATGTCCTTTGCCTCATTGATTTTCTATCTCATTATGATGAACATACAGCCTGAATCTGTCAAAGTTCTGCTGGAAGAATATGGCTTAGTTTTTTCTTACTCCGAATGGAGTAATTACAGTTATAATGGAGCAAACCATAAACACTGCCATATTGTTATGTTTTATGTTTACTGTATTGTGCTATCACTCTTACTGTCCACAGACTCAGCTGTAAATTGTTAAAAATTTAAGCAGCATCAAGGAATGTTTCCAATGAAGGGCCATTGACCCATGGGGGGAGTTGGTTGGAGGTTGTATCCAATGGTGAGTGGAACCAACTTTTCCATTTCAGCTCCTCTTTTTCCCCTACCCCTTAACACCAGTCTGAACTATCCCTCTCTCATTCTGGGCTTTCCTCATCACACAGCTCACTGAAAGCCTTCATTTTATGGGCTCATGTTATCTGTATTCAGGCATTTGCTTGAACATGAAAAACTTTCTCCGCTGGTAGGCACAAGGGGACATGTGTAGGTACTGTTCTCAATGTCCCAGGATGATCCCTCGCATGTTTACCATGAAGGTCTGAAGAAGACTTCTAAGTGCTTTCTGTTTAAGGTACTTAGAAACATCTTCACAACCGGGAGCCCAGCCTTATCAAGATTCTCGAGTCCAGATAGATTTCTAAGCAGCTTATGTTCAAGGTGTGAAGACTTGGGATACCACAAATGTTTCTTCAAAATACAGCAAGGTAGGATCTGCCACGAACACCAGAGCAAGAGGTCAGTGTCTCTTTCAGTAGCAATACAAATCAAGAATGTTCAGATCATGTGAACTAATCACAACCAAGGGCTTTAATAAAGGTCTCTTTTGATAACAGAATCCATGCACCAGTTTCAATTGTCTCTTAAGCAGTATCTGTTTCTTCTTAGCTGTGGAACTCTTTTCAGAAGAGACTCACCAAAGGCTGGTCTAGAGCAGTTCCATGAAGGTATATTGGTTCAAGGTCACTTTAGCATAACAATGATTAGCTTTTGCATTATTAATCTGCTTTTTTAAAATGTTGTTGGCTGCTCATAGGCTCTAGGGACAGACCAGCTTATAAATCAAAATGGATAAAATAAAATAAAGTCTGTTGTGGGGCTCCTTATGCTTAAATATTCTGCTGACAACAAGAATACTGCAAGCTCAGATAATGTTTATGTGCCTCTTTAACAAATGAAAAGCTATCAAGAGAATAACTAGCCTTCCTTCTGGGTCTTCTTAAAATGTACATGCATGTATAACTTGCAAGCATTCTTCTTCTTCTTTGCTTATACTACTTTATTTTCTAACATGATATGCAAGAAGGAAGAATACAATGCATGGCACAATAACATTTGGGTGGCTATTTTCAATGTGCCATTCAGCTATGTGCCATTGCATCCAGGATACAATGAATCTAAAAATCTACATCACTTCAACCCACACAGCTTCTTGCCACTCATAATGCTGTCTGCTGAAGATTTCTCTGTCCAAGGACCAAAGAGCAATGAGAAATAAATGATAAATTTCTACTGCTGAAAAATGAAAGAGGGATGATTAATGAAAGAGGGATCCTCTAAAATGATTGTAGAGTAATGATGATAATTCCAGGACAAAACGCAAAAGGACCTCAGGGAAAAGGTAAAATATAGGTGCGCATTGAGCAGAAATACTACTGACAAACACAGGAAGCTGCTATCTATTGAGTCAGACTCTTGGTCTATCTAGCTCAGTATTCTCTGATGGGTTGTGGTTCTTCAGCATTTCAAACAAGGCTCTCTTCTAGCCTTACCTAGAGATGCCAGGGATTGAACCTGGGACCCTCTGCATGCAAACCTGATGCTCTAGCACTGCCTTTCGCCTATTGGAACCTGGAGAGAAAGTCCTAAAGTTACCGTATTTTTTGCTCTATAAGACTCACTTTTCCCCTCCTAAAAAGTAAGGGGAAATGTGTGTGCATTTTATGGAGCGAATGCAGGCTGCGCAGCTATCATAGAAGCCAGAACAACAAGAGGGATTGCTGCTTTCACTGCACAGCGATCTCTCTTGCTGTTCTGGCTGCTGAGATTCAGAATATTCTTTTTCTTGTTTTCCTCCTCCAAAAACTAGGTGCCTCTTGTGGTCTGGTGCGTCTTATAGAGTGAAAAATATGGTACCTCAGGCCAACTTATCCTTGGCAGCTGCCAGAACCCCAGCAGGACTCAGCAGCAATATCTGTCTTGGCATTTACCCCTCCCTTTTTTAAAAAAAGAATTCAGCACCAGAGACTAGGTGGCTACCATTTCACTTTTTCACATTTATTTCAAGATTGCTCTGTGGCCTTGTGGGAAGTTACAGTGGCCCAATCCTAATTGTAGAAGAAATGCTGGACAGGGTGGGCCATGCATGCTGCCTTGAGTTCCTTGGAGGAGAAGCAAGATTTAAGTGTAATAAATAAATAGTGTTTCCTTTTTGTTCAGGGTTCCTGTGATATTTGGCCCTCATATTTTCATAACCCAATAGTTTATCATGTACACTCCATTTCCAAGGCTACCCTGTGCTGCATAATCTCTGGTTTGCCCAAACTTCTTAATGATCTATTGTTCCAATTTTTTAAGGGTTGCTGCTAGCACTCATCCAACAACACTTATTGCCATGGCATCCCACAAGAGTATGTAGTTATTTTCCTGTTGTGCTTGTTGGGTTTCTTGCTTTTCATTTAGTGTAAAATTTCCACTTTTTTTTTAAGGGTCATTTTTCTCCCATGATGTAATAATAATAATAATAATAATAATAATAATAATAATAATAATAATAATTTTTATTTATACCCCGCCCTCCCCAGCCAAGGCCGGACTCAGGGCAGCTAACAAGCAATAATAAAAACAAGTTGAATGAATACAACTTAAAAACAAGATTAAAATACAACATTAAAATATTGAAACAATAAAATATTAAAATGCAGCATCATCACAGGAGGAGAAAGGAAAAAGGAAAAAGAAAGAGGTGGAGGGAATCAAATTGTCTTCAAACCAAAGACCAGGTGGAACAACTCTGTCTTACAGGCCCTGCGGAAAGAAATCAGATCCTGCAGGGCCCTGGTCTCATGAGGCTGAGCATTTCACCAGGCCAGAGCCAGTGTTGAAAATGCCCTGGCTCTGGTTGAAGCTAATCTAACTTCCTTAGGGCCCAGGATCACTAGGGTGTTGCTATTTATGGACCTTATGGACCTTGAAGCTCTCCGTGGGGCATACGGTGTGTGTAGGGTGTGTGTGTGTGTGTGTGTGTATTGCTCATGTGTCCAGATGTGATTTTTTTAATCCTGAAACCGAATGAGTTGCATGGTGAATTTGTGTAGGTGTAGAAAAACATGTGTGGAAGTTGCTAATTGCGTTAGGAAATAAATCTGTTCCTTTGCCTTTTTGCCAGTTAGTTGGTGTGATGCTCATTGGCATTTCAGATAGGTTAGGATGGCAATTTGTCAGCCTAGTGACCTCAAAGTCACAGCTGGAATTCACTGTGTTTGCTAAGGCTGATTGAAAAAAGCAGTCCAGAAGAGAAATTATGCACCAAGCTAATACAAATGCTTATGTCCTGAAAATGCTCCCATTTTGACCGTATGGAACAAGAATAACTTTAAGTACATAGATAGTAAGTGACACATTTTGACGTAAATATGTTAGTGACACTGGGGACTGAGAAATGCTTCTGGAGTACTTTGGATATTGCCCCAGACACATAAGTTAAGAAAGTATTGAGATTCACTTCAAATATAGTCAGTTTCTTCCTATTTCCAACTGCTGCTGGAGCTTAGAAGAGACCTATGAAATGTTAACACTGAAGATTGCACTCAACTTTTACTCAGAAAAGATCCAGTGAAATTAATTGACCTGTTAATCATGGCCATTAATTTCAATGGGCCTAGTCTGAGTAAAAGTTAGTTGAGTATATCCATGAGAAGAGGAACTGCAGGAAAATTCAGTCAAACTAGTTCATGGAGTTTAGAATTTCATCTCATATATACAAATTCTCCATTCTGGGAAGGTTATAAATCAGGGATGCAAAAACCTGCGATCCTCCAGAGACTGTTGGACTACAACTCATATAATCCCTGGACATAAGCCAGGTTGTCTGGGGCTGATGGGAGCTGTATTGCAACAACATCTCTTGGGTCACACATTATTCACTCCTTTTCTAAGTGTACTGGGTTATATTATCGTATGTGGGGAAATTGGCCTCATTGAGGGGCAGTATTTCAATATGAGTAGGAAAATAAGAGTACCCCTAAACATACATACATATATATATATATATATATATATATATATATATATATGAATATATGAAAAAAGCACTGCATCTGATGGACAAACACAATTGGACCCATTTACTGATAACTGATTTATGTTTATTTCTTATATTAACAATACTTCTACAGTTCAGCATTTCTCAAATCAACACACATCTTTGGAAGGACTTGATTCCCTTGTGATTTTTATCTGATTCTCTTCAATCAAAACAGGATTACCAATGTTGTTTGGATGCACTATATATATGGGATTTCAGGTTTTCTGGATTTAAGTTTTCATTCACTTCATTTAGTTCAGTTTTATTGGGTGATATCCAGCTAAATCATACTCCAAGTATTTCCATTGAAACAAATGGCCTTAAGCTACTTAAATTCATTGATTTCAATGGGTCTACCCTGAGTATTGCTGACATTGGGTATCTTCCATTATATCTTTGAAAAATATTGCTGTAAAATTTCATTTAAAAACCAGTGAGGAGGAGAAAGAACTAGCAGAATTATTTGACACACTAATAAAGCAGTTCCTGAAATATGGCTAGAGGTATTTAAGTTGTTGGAGAGTTTTTGCCCCCTTAAAAATGGCACAAAGAATACTGCTTCATAAAACAGGGTAAAGGGCTTAGCATCCTGCCACTCACAAAAGGTAACATTTACAGAAGAGTCTAGCCATTTTTCAAAATTAATAAGCTTGAGATGGGCTATGTTTGTGCTTGGGTGGATGTGTAGAGAGAAACATTCCCTTGTAATTAACTAATATAAGGAGTCTCCAAGGGCAATAGAACTGCAGTATTTGCTTCTGGGCTAAAATAGATCCTTTGTGCATTCACCTCCAGGCAATTTATATCAGCAGCATTTTTGACAAGTATTTTCCTAGAGGCACTGTTTTACTACGGTTGCCTTGCCTAGCAGCCTGCTGACCAAACTCACAGTCTCATTAAAAACCTCAACTTCTCCCTGGCTTTTGTTTATTATTTTGACTTTACTTTTGTGTGTGCCATATGCTTACACCAGATCTTTTGGGAGAGTGTCTTTGTGTTCCCTTTGAATATGAGAATCCACCCAGAACTTAGGTTCACTGCATTACCAAAAGCTAATAAAGTACAGTGGTACCTCAGGTTAAGTACAGTGGTACCTCGCAAGACGAAAAACTCGCAAGACGAAAAACTCGCAAGATGAAAGAGTTTTTTGTTTTCTGAGTTGCTTCGCAAGACGGATTTCCCTATGGGCTTGCTTCGTAAGACGAAACGTCTTGCGCCTTTTTTTTTAAACCGCCAATGCATTCCTACGGGAAACCGTCAATACGCAGTGGTGCTTCGCAAGTCGAAAAAACTCGTAGAATGAAAAAACTTGCAGAACGAATTAATTTCGTCTTGCAGGGCACCACTGTACTTAATTCATTCTGGAGGTCGGTACTTAACCTGAAACTGTTCTTAACCTGAAGCACCACTTTAGCTAATTGGGCCTCCTGCTGCCGCTGCGCTGCCGGAGCACGATTTCTGTTCTCAGCCTGAAGCAAAGTTCTTAACCCAAGGTACTATTTCTGGGTTAGTGGAGTCTGTAACCTGAAGCGTATGTAACCTGAGGTACCACTGTAATGGGAGATTGGCTTCAAGGCAATGTTATGATACCTGTTAATTTCACTAATTCTTCATTAAAATTTATCCCCTTCATTTGCATCCTCCCCCTAAGTGAGGTTTATTTCTGGTCTCGGAGACTGGAGGAAGAGAGGATAAAGCATGGACTGTGTTGATTGGTGATGGCTGAGCAGCGGTGGATGGCAGTAAGAGTTAATTAAGCACTCATTCCTGCCTACTGTTTCTCATTGCAAATGTCCAAACATTTTTAGAATCTTTAGCTTTATGAGGGAAACAAGGTTGGGAAAAAACTCCCTGGTAACATGTATTGCAGATCTTCATATTGCTCAGTTTTAAAGCAACTAGAAGCATAAGAACAGACTCCTTTTGGAAGAAAGCATTGTCCAGACCCATAAAAATATTATTCAAACTTTTACATGCAGAACTCTCTAAAAACAGAATTAAAACATCAAAGATGCACCCCCAAATATCCAAGCAAACTAAGTTTGTTATTGGTATGAGCTTTCGTGTGCATGTATCTGTGCAGATACCTTCTTCAGGTATCTGAAGAAGTGTGCATGCACACGAAAGTTCATACCAATAACAAACTTAGTTGGTCTCTAAGGTGCTACTGGAAGGAATTTCCCCATTCCAGCCTGCTTTATCCTGCCTTAGGCTATTATCACCTGCTTATGTTCTCTTTCATGTTCCAAGAAAGAAACAGCCACCACCCTTTCAAGGTGGCAAATTTGCAACTGAATACCTTTGTCACCTGATCTAAGGTTACAACACTCACCTGTTAGCTAGCAGAAAACAACAATTCATTAATTATCAACTCAGCAAGAGGTCAGAGTCCACTGGAAAAAACCCCCGGATGTGGTAAAGCCTGAATGTTAGCAATACACATTTAGCCACTTTCTGTTTTAAACTTTTATTGAAACACATAACATCAGTGCTTTTTTTTCTGGGGGTACGCATACCCTTAAACATTTGTGAATCTTTGTACTTTTGTCCATTTACTGTATTTATTTTTCCTGATTTGAACTATAAAATGGTGGTTTTCTTGAGTCAAAATGAGAGTACCCCTAAACTTTCTTTAAAAAAGAAAAAAAACACTGCATAACATTATTCATTTCTGTGTGAATTAAATACAATTATACTTAACGACATGTAGTTCTAACCTTACATAATCTGGCTGAGTGATTTCTTAAAGGAAGGTTTCCACAGCCTTTCAAACAGGCAGGATCTCAGGATGTTAAGGTAAGCCATCGAGCTCTTCAGATGTAATTTGAACTACAGATGCCACTTGGCTCCTCCTCTCCCTCAGCTGACATCTCTCAGCAGCCATCCCACCTGCGTGCAACAGAAGGAGAGACAGGAAAGCAGGCCTCACTCCATCAGCATGGCTGAGAGATCAGCTACCATTTGCCTGTCCTTCAACTGTCATCTTTTAACTGAAATCCAATCTGGCTGCACCAGATATGGGAGAGATGGGATGGCAGGCCCCATTCCATTGGCTCAGCTGGGAGAATAGCTGCCATTTGGCTTTTCCATCTCCCTCAGCTGTCACCTTTTGGCTGGCATTCCACACATACAGCAGACATGGGAAAGCAGGGCCCATTCCATCAGTGCAACGAAAATATGATGTCTTACCCCTCCTTTCCATGAACTGAGTCCATTCGAATCAGTGATTATAACAGCAAATATGTAGCATTAAGAATTGGTGCCTGGTTGTGATTGTTTTCCTCTTCCTGCCTAACCTTTTTTCCCCCTTTTGTGTTGTCACGTCAAGATTGTAAACCTGTGGGCAGGTACTGTCCTGTTTCAATCTGTACACAGCACCAAGTGTGGTATTTATTGACACAAAATTTGAGACTGAGTAAAATGTCTTCTGCAGCTTGAAGTGCTAATATGGAAATATAGAAGAGTTATAAATTTCATAGGCTACTCAGTCAGAACTTGCGTCAAGGTGACTGAGGTGTCCCTTGTGGGAAACAACGGAGATGTTTCCTAGGAAAAGTAAATTTAGACTTGATCCAATTACTGAGAGAATGTGTTCCTTTGCTAGAGTTAATTAATGCCTGAATAAGGACATAGAGACGGATAGTTGCACAAGGGATGGCAAAAGAGTTCCAATGACTACGTATTAGACTTGCATCCTTATTCATAGGTAACATTAATCTCTTAAAGGTTTGCTATACTAGGACAGTTTTATATTACTGCTGTGCTGGGCAGGGCTGGCCCACCCATGAGGAAAGGTGAGGTGACCATCTCAGGCAGCATGTTTCACAGGGGCAGCCAATCCGGCCTCCAAGGAACGCAGTGCCCGCTGCTGCACCATGGTGGCAGTGACAGCTGCAGTGTGCTCCTTGGAAGTCAGATATACCTCCCACCTCATGCCACCTCTACAGCAACCACTTGGCCAATAGGAGGCACTGCTGGTCTCATTCTACCCTTGTTTCCAATGTAGATCTTAATTCCGACTTTATTCCTGATGTTCACTCACTCTTCACTCACACTTCACTCACTCCTTCTTCCCTGGTGGTGAGGGGCATGTTGTGGTTTGCCTCAGATACCAAAGTCTCTCAGGTTGGCCCTGATACTGAGGTGTCATAGTGAGGTGTCCTAGAATCATAGAACTGTAGAATTGGAAGAAACTACAAGGGTCCAACCTCCTGCAATACAGTAATCTTTTGCCCAACATGGGGCTTGAACCTATGACGTGGAGATTTAATAAAATAATAATAATAATAATAATAATAATAATAATAATAATAATAATAATTTATACCCCGCCCATCTGGCTGGGTTTCCTCAGCCACTCTGGGTGGCTTCCAACCGAATATTAAAAACACAATACAGCATCAAACATTAAAAGCTTCCCTAAACAGGGCTGCCTTCAGATGTCTTTTAAAAGTCAGATACTTGCTTCTTGCCTTGACATCCGCTGGAAGGGCGTTCCACAGGGCAGGCCACCACTACCCTCTGTCTGGTTCCGTGTAACCTCACTTCTCGCAGTGAGGGAACCGCCAGAAGGCCGGGTGGAGACTCTCCTTCAGGTATATTGGGCCGAGGCCATTTAGGGCTTTAAAGGTAAGCACCAACACTTTGAATTGTGCTCGGAAACATACTGGAAGCCAATGCAGATCTCTCAGGACAGGATTAAGAGTCTCATGCTTTACCAACTGAGCTATCCCAGCTGTGCTTTATTGTAAAGCACAGTTGTGTCCTCTGATTCACTATGATGGTGCTGTGATTATTGCTCAGAGCAAAGCTAAGGTATACACCTAGAGCCAAGGGATGTGCAGTGTTTTGCTGCCAACAGTAGTGGCAGGAAAGGAGCAAGAGGACTAGGCCTTGGTTTGGGGAACATGGGGAGAGGAGCACTGGGTTGCTAGAGCCGTGCTTTACATGACAGAACACTCCTAGCTGTGACTTAGCAAACCTAAGCAGACAACAAAGGCTAAATATGCAGTAGGGATGGAAAGCTAAGTTTCACACCTTAGAAGCTAATTCTTTGGCTGCTGACTTCTAGCATAGCTAGCAATTAATAAGTCGTACAGTTGTGCTTTCAAGGGCAGCATCTTCAGAGATTTAGCCTGTACTAGTGCAGCAGGCATAATGTATCAATTAACATGCCATACCATGGAACTCTATTTCATGGATAGACTGCATCGTTCTCAGGATGAATATCAATGGGCTCCAGTCACACTGGCGTGTTAGAGGGGGAGTTAGCCTTTCTTACTAATTGGTTTTATCAAGCTTGTTCTTTCCCGAACATCGCCTAATGTTTATGAATGGTCAATGACGAATTCTTTTTTTGTTCTTAGTAGATAAAATAATAAATGAAAGGTTTTATGGGAAAGCATATCTCCATATTAGGAACAGCTATGTGTTTTAATGTGCTATTCAGTTTTATTTACTGTTTTTATGTGCATCTGTGCTGCACATTTGGGGCTAGATTTCACAAAACAGATAGCGATCCTTAGGTTAACAGTAAAATGTGGATAATATTTGGGAGAGGAAGAAGGAAGGAAAACTGCATGGTTATTTTAAGGTTATTTAGTTTTCAAAAGCATACCCCATTTTGTGGTTCTTTAGGGGACTGGGCACCAGATTTGGGCGAAGCCTGAGACAAATTGAACATATTTGGAGGGACTCAGTTATCAGATGATCTGGGCACAGGTAGCTGCAGATTAGATGCCCCAGAGCAATCTGTGGCTATCAGGAAGTGGGCATCAGGTAGGAAGCTGAGGTAGACAGGGCAGGTAAACTATGTGCCATGCACCTGGGAATTCCAGGACATGTACTCTTTTGGAGGTCCTAAATGTCTATCTGGGGGGGGGGGGGGAAGAGATTTTACATTTTAAAGCAAATGTCCTGGATTTGGGGTTTTAAAAAAATTGTGCATAAGTGGCTCTGGTGTGGATGACCTGGGCTCTGGCCCTGGTGTGGGCAGCTGTCAGGGACTGGACAAAGGAGGAATGGTGGAGGCCGCCTTCCCAGCCAGAACCTTCCAGAGAAGAGGAAGACAGTATAGATTTACTACAGCGGTTTGCGGGAGGTCACAGCTCAGAGGTAAATGAGGGGCAATGTTGGGAAATAATGGGAGAGGCAGAGCCCGACCAGTTGGCTGACATGTTATCACTAGAAAGCATTCCAGACCCCCCTTCTCCCAGAACCCAGCGAGCATTGAAAGCAGGAGAGCAAAGGGCTGAGACACAAATGACCCTAAGCAGCCACCGTAAGGTGGGTGATGCTGTTGATGATTGGGGGGGGTGGAGATTACTCAGAGCAATGCCATTACTCCAAGGGGCTGCATTTCTAAGCCTCTCTCTGTGAATATTGAATAAAAGACATTGGTAGGAGCTTTCCTTGTCTATTCCTGGCATCCTACCGTGCGGAGATCGGATTCCCTGACGCGATTTTTACCTCTTGAAATATGGCAACCCTAGGAAAAACATGTGAAAAGGCCACATTCTACCTGACCAGCAGCTTGCGTCTTCCCAGGAGATGGTAGGTGCAACACCATGTATAGAGTTGTTCCGCTGAATCCCTGATCTGGACCCATGAGCTTTCCACCCTGTGAATGAGAGTTTCAAAGCTTTTTGCAGAACAGTTTTAAATACTGGTTACATCACATAAACAAAATAACAAAGTACAGTGGTACCTCAGGTTACAGACGCTTCAGGTTACAGACTCTGCTAACCCAGAAATAGTACCTCGGGTTAAGAACTTTGCTTCAGGATGAGAACAGAAATCGCATGGCGGCAGCAGGAGGCCCCATTAGCTAAAGTGGTGCCTCAGGTTAAGAACAGTTTCAGGTTAAGAACGGACCTCCAGAACGAATTAAGTTCTTAACCCGAGGTACCACTGTAATACATTTCAAACAAGCCATGTGGTTCAGTGGCCGTGGGGGACACAGAACTTTGTATAAAGCACTTCTGATATTCAGAGTCCGTTCAGATGTTATATCCATCAGCCCAGAGCTGGCCTTCATGATACATGTAGTTCTATTCCCATAATGTAGAGGGTCAGTTTAAAGATGGACAGAGGAAAACCAGTGGAGGGGGGAAGTGGGGGAGAGCAGCAGGGGCAGGGGAAAAAAAAGAGACTTTTAACCCTTTATTTGCCAGATGCTAGTCCACTTTAACCATCTCATACTTTTCTCTGAGAGGAAGAAAAGATATAAATATTTTTCTTCTTCTTGTACAGGGTAGAAGAGAATTTTGGGGAGACTATTTGCATAGACAAATGACAATGAAAAGTTTAAAACAGTTTCCCTCCCTAGCCCCAATTCAGTTCACTATTTAACCTGAAGCCTCTCTGGTTGCTTTGCATTAGGTGGCGGGGGCAGCGGTGGGGGGGAAACCATCAAGAAAAGGAATCACACAGCTAGACGCAATGTGTATTTTGGTCCCTGCTATTGCAAATAATTGCTCATGTAGGTAATGTATTCATGTGAGCAGTGTAATGTGAAATAAGGTGATGCAGTAGGAACTTTTCTGATCAGGACATGATGGAGATGAAGAAATCCATATTCACAGATGTTGAATAAAAGGTTGCTTCTTCCATGCATAATCCACCCACATTGAATTGCTAACATGGGTACTGATCACATGCGTAGCTGTTTGTGTTGGTAAGCTGACAGATATAGAATCATAATTCATTATTAATTCTCATTTGTAAAGCATCTTACATTTACCGTATTGGCTTGAATATAAACCGCAACCGAATATAAGCCACACCTTTAAAATTCAAGGAGGGTGGGAATAAAAAAAAAAAAAATACCTGAATATAAGCCACTCCCTTAAAATTCCACAGGCGCTCACACCTGTTCCATTTTACCATATGTCTGTTTCAGCAGTGATATCGTAAAAGTCAATTTTTGTAAGGTCGCAAATCTAAGCCACACTTTAACATTTCACGGTCAGAATTGGGGGAGGGGGGTGAGGCTTATATTCAGGCCAATATGGTACTTTAATCGTAATAATTGTGTGGTTCTTACTAAAAAAATAAAAATTTAAAAAATCCCCTAAGTAAGCAAGGCAATATTTGCATTTCTAAAGCAATAATGTCCATTAATTAACCTCTGCACATACCATTGTTTCCAGTAAATATCCTCAAAGTGATAATTCTGTAATCATGTATGTAAGGTATAGTTCTCATGTAAAGACTCTCAAGCAGATCTCAAAACATTACTGCTCAGCCCCAATTCTTCATCCTCCTTAGTTTTTCCCTTCTTCAATTCTCTATCACCACCAGTTCTATGGCACCACCAGTTTCTTCAGGTTCTTAATGTTCAGGCCACTGTCAAATTTCCCATTTTGTTTAGTTCCCCTATCTCTTGCTCAGCCTTCCTATCTTTCTCTGCTCATAACATGTTTGACCTGAAGTGCTGTGAGGCTTCATCAGAACTTGCCTCTTATTACCCCTTTTGCCTCAACTCTGTCTCATCTGCCCTTTGCCCTAACCTTTGTTTTTACTTGGACCTCCTTCGGGTATTTCTTTCTCAGTCTGCTATCCTCTCAGTAACCCTTGACCCTGAGATCCTTGTCTTTAGCGTTCCACACATCCTGACCTCTTCCAGGTTCACAGCCTGTCCCATGAGAATTCTCAATGTCAGCCTAACTGACAACCTTTCTTTTCCCCACAGTAATTGGATAGCAAATATTTTTGTTGAAGGAGCCCCTGAACATTTCTCCATGGATTGCAGTTGCAGAAGCTTTGGACTATTATGAAGAATTGTCAAGGTTTTCTTTGCCCTTCCCTATTCTGTGCGGACATTCAATGCAGAACATTGTGAAACGAGATCTCCTAAAGCTATTGGGGAAATTTGCTGCTCTCAAGTCCCAGCAATGGATATGAAACTGAAAACTGGTTGAACTTGGACTGTGAGCTACAACTTTATCAATTTATATGCCTGATCTTCAACTTTCCTAACTAGTTAAAGTGAGCCTTGTGTATCTGGGCATGGGTATACTTGCTACCAAGAAGAGAGCTAGGAGTTTGTGTCTCTTACCGCTGCCTCCTGCTGGTGACCTCCAAGTATCACATCAGTTCTAAGCATTACAAAAGTAATACAACTGGTCTTAACTCTTCATTGCCCACACCTGAAACAAAGTTGCTGAGCTTTGCTTGCAACATTGCAAAAGAAAAAAGTGCAGTTTTTGAGCTATTTTTAAAGGGAAAATCAACAAAAACAGCACTGCCCACATCAGCTGCCATACATCTGGATTTTCCTAGACATTTTACTGACTACAGTATTCTGGATATGTCCAGGAAATTCCAGATGTATGGCAATCATAGTCAGGCCATTAGGGCCCAAAGAGGACATCCACTTCAGATTCGGTTGAGCCAATAACTCAGGAAAGGATGTTTTTTTATTACACCTGTACTTCAACATTCTCACCAGTGTGCACAATGCCTTCCATTTTGCTAGCTTGCACTGAACCTGTCAGTTGTGATCTGTTTAAATGATAAAAGACTTCTGAGTCGATGAAATCAATTGTTGAATGCAAACAATATGACAACAGAGAGTTCACAAGAAAAAGAAGAAGGCTCTCTTCTCATGTGCAGTTTATGAATAGGAAATTTAAAAAATCCTACTTGGCTTAACTAGTGTCCACATAATCTCATACAGTTAGAAGCTGGTGGGTGGGTGGTTTAGAAACTTCACCTAATAAGAGGTGTGTGTAATGAAAGGGAATCCAGACCATGTTTTATGTGTTCTACTTCACCAGAATCTAGAGTAGTTCCAATCCATGTTTTATACAGAACTCATGAGTTCTAGAGACTAAACCCTGAGGCAGTTAAAGAGATACATTTCTGGAGGTTGTCTAATGTGCACCAGAGTCTGTTGTCAATAAAGCAGCTTGGTTTCCACCCTTCCACCATCTTATGTTTTGGTGGCATTAAGCATACACAGGCATGCCTCCTTTACATTACCTGGAACACAGAAGGCCATTGAACTGACCATGTCTTCTTTTCCATCTTTGTGGGGAGGGATTTCCACAACCAAGGAACTGCCACAGAAAAGGCCCATTCCTGGGTCAGTATCACCTCAAACTTCTGAGGGTGATGAGACTACCAAGACTGCCCTCTTTGTTGATCTTAGCACCCTCAAGGGTCTGCAGGCATGGAGGCTGCTTCTCCCATACCTGAAGCCAAAGTTATTTAAACACTAATGTGAGCACCTTGAATTGGGCCTGGAAATGACCTGGCAAACCATGTAGCAGTTTTAAAATGGGTTATATGAGTTCCAAAGGGAACCCCGGCCACTAATCTGGCTGCTGCATCATGGACCAGTTCAGGTTTCCAAGCCATCTTCAAGGGCAGCCACATGCAAAGCGCGTTGCAGTAATCCAATCTGGAAGTTACCAGAGCATGGAGTACGGCGGCCAAGTCATGTGAACTGACGTTTGTAAGAAGTCTTCAGTGAAGAAGTTCTCTGACAGGTGGTACAATCAGGATATGGTGTTGTCTGTGCTGCTAAATATTTGAAATACCAATGTGCTGGCAATTCTTTCCCAGAGTGCAATCACATCATTTGAGACAAACCCAGCACTAAAGTCAATAAAGTGATGGCAAGACGGATGAGCTATCATTTTTTAAAGGACTGATTTTTGCTTAAAATGTCACAAGCCTTGTACCAAATTTTGTGTGTGTGTGCGTGTGTCTGGTTAATGAAAATCTCTCCAGAGCATGAGCAAATTGAATGATCAATTAATACGGTGCCTTCAGAAACCATCTTCTTTAAAAGCTCCCCTTCAAGTTCCAGACTCATTTGTCAAATGCCAGTGATAGATGCCTCCGTTGCGTAGCGAAGCCTGCTTGTCTAGTGCCGTTCCCAACTGGAGATCTATACACAAGTGATCTCAAATAAATCTACCTAGCAAAATAGCTTGCATCTGAAACGAAGCAGAACCCATGTTCTTTTGGATTAATGCAATTGGCTGGGGCATGTCAAGCAGGAGCAGGAGGACCCTAGGCATTACTTATTTGCATATATTGATTCACATTAGTGTATGCAAATGTGACTTTTCCTTTTCTTGCGGGTGGGGAAGAAGAGCCAGCTGTGTGGGATTAGCATTTAAGATTTCCAGTATAATATAAAAGGCCATCTTATGTGACATGGTTTTGTTTTGGATAGGGTGGTGAAAAAGAGCATTGAGTGCTCTTCCTCAGTGTATTAGTTTAAGCAATACAGGGGTACCTTGGTTCTAAAACATAATCCATTCCAGAAGTCCGTTCCAAAATCAAAGCATTCCAAAACCAAGGCGCGCTTTCCCATAGGAAGTAATGCAAAATGGGTAAATCCATTCCAGATGATTAAAAAGCAATAAACAATGTACTGTGCTCTAAAATCAATGAAGCTGTATTGTTGATTTTAAAAACTGAAAATGTTATTTTTTTTCTTCTTACCTGCACCGATGATAGCCATTGTTTGGATAGGGTGGGAGGTTAGGTTGCTCTTCCAGAACAGACTCAGAATGGAAGCAGGAGCCTCTAATTAGCAGCGAGGGAGCACTTTTGGCTTCCGAAAAAAGTTCGCAAACCGGAACACCTACTTCCGGGTTTCAAGTTGTTCATGAACTAAGCTGTTTGAGAACCACTGTAGAGGTTTGGTCAGTGAGTAGTTCCACCCAAACTGAAGCCTGTCTCTGTTTCTGGATATAGACCTTGAGGGGTGGCAGAGAAGAGATATAAAAAGCACCACCATCAGTGGTGTGCGGTGAATTATTTTTTGTAGGGGAACAGTTAGGGCCAGAGGTGCCAACTTGCAAGGGTGTTGGTGGAGATGTCACACGGATGAGCGTCGTACCTCCCCTCTTAAGCAGGGCAGAAGCTTCCTGGGCTTTGGGAAGGACATGCCAGGTGTCTTAACAAGATGCCGGAGCCCTGCTGCTTCCTTTCCAAAGCCGGACAGACTTTAGGATGGTGGCCTTTGGCCCCATCAGAGCATCCTGCCTCTGTCCCTAAACCAGACAGAAGCTTCCCAGGCTTTGGAAAGGAAGCGCCAGGCTTTAATGCTTTACTTTTCTACTTTGAATGGTTTACTTCTTGTTGTTGTTGTTGTTTTAATAACTGTACAGTGGTACCTCGGGTTAAGTACTTAATTCGTTCCAGAGGTCCGTTCTTAACCTGAAACTGTTCTTAACCTGAAGCACTACTTTAGCTAATGGGGCCTCCCACTGCCGGAGCACGATTTCTGTTCTCATCCTGAAGCACAGTTCTTAACCCGAGGTACTATTTCTGGGTTAGCGGAGTCTGTAACCTGAAGCGTATGTAACCCGAGGTACCATTGTATATTATAATGTGCCCTGGGTCTTTATGGGGAAGAGCAGGTAATAAATAAATAAATAAATAAATAAATAAATAAATAAATAAATAAATAGTTGACGCCTAGCATCTCATGAACTGCTCTTCTAGCACATGCCACATTTAGGTTATTCTATCCATCTGCATATGATTTAACAGTAAAGTCTCTAAATGTACCATCCCGTACAGTTATCTGTGAAGGCGCTCTGCTGAACATAGTACGCATGATTGGCTGCATATTTAATTTTAATTATGCTGCGGTGATAAGAGATGCGGTGGGATAAATAATATTGCATTTGCTCTGCATGTTCCACAGTGACCTGTTGAGCAGAGCTTTATGAAATCATCACAAAACATACAAGCCAATAGTAGATCTCTAGCGTTTTTTTACTTCTGAAAAGAGGGTCAATTGATCATATGGATTATTCTGAGATCGGGAAAAGAGGATGACATAAGGACAATTTTTCTGGACCTTTCAACAGCAAGTTGTGGAATTTAGTGTTGGCGAGTTACTCCTTGCAATACTTTTTTGTACTTGATTGACTGACTTTTTGCTGATTAATACCCAAATTCATTGATTACATTCAAATATAATTACTTTTTACCAGAGCTTCAGTACAGGTGCTTTTTCATTTTATTGAATCACGTGTGAAACAGCTTTTAACTGAATAAAGGAACTTATCCATCATTGTTAGATGGCCTTGGTTTTTATATTTTCTTTTTTTCATTTTAATTTATAGTATTAGACAAGAAAGGCTAACTGGTTTCAAACAATACACAAGAACAGCCCTTCTATATCAACCTCACCTTACTAAACAGCCAACTTTAATTGTGTAAAAGATGACTGCAGATGGCAAACGTAATTGTTCACTCATTACTTGCTGTGTAAATAATGATGTATGATATCTTATTTTTCTAAAATATAGAAGAATGCATAAATATTAAAAAACATAAATACAGTAGTAACCAATTCATAATTTATAAATTGGAGTGGGGAGAACCCCAGAATAAAATGTAAATTAATATTCTAAGTTAAAATTAAAGAGATATTGCTTGAAAACTTCATTTTCTCAAAAAATAAAAATAAAAAATTGTAGCTATACATACACAGGTCAATAATCATGCTCCGTGATGTGAAAATTGCAATGCAGAAATTGTTATCTCCCTCATTACAAACAAACACACAATCCTCACTTTCTTCGTTTTCCCTCATTTTCCAGTTCCTCAGCCTCTTCAGAAATTCTGGAAATGTGCCTGACTCTGCTTTCCTTTAAGTGCAAAAAGGAACCCAGAGAAGCCAGTAATAGCCTGTGCTGCTGCTCTTTCCACTTAAAAAAGTGCTCACCGGACACATTTATTGTCTTTTCAATGCTAGACGAAGGCTTTCTTATTCACCCAGGTTTTTAAGATGTATTTTAAATGCAGCTCTCTCTATGGATGGAAGGGTGATTTTTAAAGGAATAAAGGTATTACCCTTCTTCCTTGTCAGGGAGAGTGGAGAGAGAGAGAGAGAGAGAGATGCTGCTTATATATAATCTCCCATGATAGTACAGCATGTACAGTAATGAGTTTCTGTTCTGAATTTTACCATTGTTATTTGCTTGCTCCATTGGCTCACAAACTTAAGAGCAATATAAATGTCTCCTGTATTCCTTGATTTGTTTTGCACAAGTTTAAGCAAATATATATATATATATATATATAAATGCAAATGTCAACAGATACCTTTTAGCTTACTATATTGCTATCTTTGTGTTGTCAGCTGGATTACAGCTTCCCGTGTGGCAACCACATTGCATCTTCCAAACTCCAATGGCCTACAAATCTCATTATTTAAAAGTACTGTTATCAGGTCCTCGCATTTGGGATATAACTTTAAAAGACAATATTATTTCCTGAAGAAACAGGGAGCTTTCAGATGCTAATTCATTGTGGGATCTGTACGTCTCATGCATACAAGTTTCCTGCAGAATCCACATAACATCACTGGCATTAAAATGCCAGCCTGCATCCTCTCCCCATAAATTTAATACGGATTTATCATTTATGGGTAGTCTCTGTTAAGTTAAAAAAGAAAAAGGCCTGTTACTCACAACAACCCGTTGGTAATAACTTAGTGTCCTAGCCAACTCAATGGACTGGGTGCTGTGATAAGACAATTTGGCGTGGGGTGAAAATCAAGCCATTAACAAACAAGAAATATAGATTCTTATTTTTCCTCTATGGGTTTTTAAAACCAGAAATGTAATAGATAGTGTGGTTTTATTGCTAAAAATAAAGCTTAAGGGGATGCCTATAAGACCTTTAAAAGCTTAGGGGGATGCCTATAAGAGCAATTGGATATAAAAAATAACATGGGAAAATGTATAAATATAAACTGATCCTAGACTTTTTACCACCTTAAGCCAAAACCTAGCAATTAAGGCATTTCAGTTCATCCCAGTACTTTGGCATTGAAGAGCCTAGCGTTCTTGTTTTCAATTCAGCTTCTTTTGTTTCTTGAGTCTGGGTCCTCTGCAACATTATTCGTCCTGGCTTATTTCTTTTGATTTCTTTTCCTCCCTTGAATTTCTCCACAGACCCCCCCTTGCCTGCATGTGAAACTCACTTACATGTACAATTTCAGCTCCACCTTACAACATCTTAGCCAACCAGGGTGGCTGAAGAGTTTTGCCAACTTTCTGTTTCCATAGGTACCTGCACCCCCCAACTTACATGACAATTTCCTGGACTCATCTTTTGAACCTTCTGGCAAGAACAAGCTCTTTAGAAAACAACCATTTACAACACAGAACAAAGCAAGGAGTGGCTGAAAAGTTTCGTTCCTTTCCAGAGACAAGTGAGACAAGCCCCTCTTAAACATAAAAGTATTCCAGTCTTCTCACCTAGGAATCTGATCTAGGACCAGGGATCTATTAACTTGAAGTTTAAGTTGCAAACAACTCATGACAATTGGTTAAAAAAGAAGATATCATTCCTGCAACCTATTTATTAATATTGTGGCTGAATTGTTCTCAAAATTAGTAATTAGTTGTGTTTGGTTTTCCATACTATCAGTTCAATCTACCCACTCCTTACCCTCTCTTAATTTTTGAATCACTTCACCTTCTGGCAGAGCCTAGGGGTATTTTGCGCATTATTTGCAACAAGAGTGAAAGGTTTCTCTTGTGAAGGCGTGCAGTGACTCATTTTTTCTGTATATCAAAGACTGGAATAGATCAAAGAAAAACAGTATGAGAAATGTTTCACTATCTCTTTGCTTCTGACTTAGAGACACTGACATATGGCTCTTTAAGAAGAGAAAATGCCCAATTCATCCATGTACCTGACACATTGCTCTTGTCTTCGTACTGTGACTGATAATAATGCCTGAAACCATTTTCAGTCTCAGTAAGATCCACTTGCATTTGGTGTACAAGTCAGACTGATGCACAGTATATTTAATTGTATGCAGTTCCATGGACCCAGTTAAGGTGCTGTTATGTGATGGTCTTAAGAATGGTCTGGTTTCATGCCTTGTACTGACACTATTATAAGTCCATATGAGGAAATGAAATGCATTTTCTCGGATTTTCATACTGCTTGTGATCGTTATTATGGTAAACGGCAATGCAACTTTCTCTTTCAATCTTATTGTTTGCACAGCGTTTTTCATACATACAAAACATGACTATTATGATACATTAGAACAGGGGTTGCCATGATCACTACTATGGCATGTGCAAAAGGTCTCAGCAATTAACCCCTCATAAAACATAATGCAAAGAGACTGCTTGCTCTTCCTGGACATCTGCTAGGATTGGATAGCCCTTTTCTTCCAGTCTGATCAGAGGAGAGGTGAAAAGAGCTTTTCTGTGTGAGCTAGTATGATGGTGGCTGATGTAGATGCCTTTTCCCATTGATGGGTGGGCTGATAGGGTGCTTTCGAGGACACTGTTTTGTGGTCTTGTCTCTTCTGCTGCTCATTTTGATGTGGCAATGCTTTTGTGCTATGCCACATTCCACAGTGGCCATTTTGTGTTGTGCCACACCCCATGACAGCCATTTTGTAATTCGTTTTTGTTGTTAAATATTTTTTATTAATTTTCAATTACAAAAATTCAATATGCGCCGTTTTATATTAATACCAAATAGCAATACCAATTCAAATACAAATCAATTACATAGCCAATTATAAATTTTGTGTGGCTTCCCACGTGCTGTACTTCAAGGTCTCATTCCCTTTAATTCTGCCTCCACACTATTGCTCAAACCAAATACAATCCATTCTTGATAAAATCCCTTGTACCACAGCTACAATAATTCACATTGATACATATAGTAGTTTGTAAATTCGCAAGTGAAGTTCTCCTTTCTTTTTCATGTGTGAGGTTTTTATTTCCATCAATTGTTCCTTTAATTAGTTCCTTTTGTAATTAGTGCCTGGTTAAATAGTTATGATTATTTGATAGCAGGCATGTCCAACAGGTAGATCGTGATTTACCGGTAGATCACTGGATGTCTGCGGTAGATCACTGGCAGATCACTGGCTCCCCCCAAAGAAGCTGAACAACTGTGACTCCCCTAAAAAAAGCTCAACATTTTGCCTCCTCCCTGAAAAAATTCAACAACTTTGACCTGAACCCAAAAAAGGGGGTGGATCACTGCCAGTTTTTAACTCTGTGAGTAGATCACAGTCTCTTGGGAGTTGGCCACCCCTATTTGATAGTACTGGCAGCATTGCGCTGGAAAGGTAATACAGAGAGAATAATTAAGTGGGCATTTTGGGGCACCGTAAAACTGACTGGAGACTGACAGAACATAAGACATATATATGAATTTCAGGAATGCCATCAGGTACCAATGAAGATTCTGTTTCCGAACAATTCTACATTTGTTTCCTCAGAGGTATGATCCACTCTGTTCATAAGGGCTTTTTGTCAGGTATATTTACACAGGAAAAGACTGAACCCTTTTGAGAAAAGGCAAAATGTGCAATGAAGAAGCTAATTGGCCTTCAGAAGGGGAGAAAAGTGTGTGGTGAACATGCAACCAATGGCAATGTTACTCTTGGGATTTCTGGTGCCTGGCAGGTACCATTTTTCTCCCAGTGGGCTATACCATGAAGGCCAAAAGCACCCTCACTTTAACTGGCTTCTTGATGGTGCTACATTAATTTGTTTATTTAAATATTTCTAGACCACACCTTACATAAAAAATACAACAAGGTGGCATTGAATGGTCTCTTTAAATTTGAAGGTTCATTATTGTTCCACAAGATGTGTATTTCTTTAAGGGCCAGAGCAAATAATGTGACCTAGTTTTACAGCTGTAAAGCAGTATAGCAGGTGCTGTTAAGTTATGTTAATTAAGCTGTTGGGTATAATATATAAAGAGCAGCACCTAGCTCTCTCAGTACCCCGGTGGTTGGATGGGTCATGCTTACTGATATATTATAATTAATGTAAAAGGAGGTTTTGTTATTAAAACCTAGCTAAAGTTATTTTGCGTTCCTTGTAATGTGTGGTCCTCCCAGCACGCTTTCTGCAGTGCAACTAGTCTGCAAATAGCCATCATATAGCATACAAAACTCCCGTCACTTTCAAAAAGGCAACAGTAAAACCATCAAAAAAGCACAAACAGAATGATGATGTGGTGGTGTTGTCATGAAGCCAAATGAGGTGACAGAAACGCTGCCTGCCTTCATGCTGGAGCCCGCAAAAGGGAAGGAAAGGCATGCGTGCCATTCAGCCACTGAGAATACCATTATCACCATAGGATTATGGAAGCAGCAACAATCACAAACCACGGAAATGGTTTTGTAAACTCTCTCAGCACATCAGAAGCCCTGCATTCTGAATTTACAATAATATTTGCCTCTGTTGAAGACCAGCTCTTGAATAATCACTGTGCTTTTATATGTTTGAGATTTGCACAGAAATATCACAGTCTCCCTCTTGCCTCCCATGGCCCTTTGGCCATAATGAACTGAAGGGTCTCGGGCAAGAAATTTATGTTCAGATTTGGGGACGAGTGGGAAGCAGATATGCAGTCTATACTCCCTGTCAATTATGGGGTGTAGTGGGTGAAACTCAGAGGTGGAGGATGAAACTTTGCTGTCACACGCAGCCTGGTGTACCCTTTGTTTTAAATGCTAATAATAATTTCTAAATTTGCATTTATACATATAGATTAGAATAGGCATTCCCCCCACCTCCAGTTATGTGGTGGTTATGTTCCAGACCCCCAGGCGCAAAATTGTGTAAGTGGATTTGTTGTTTAGTCGTTTGGTCATGTCCGACTCTTTGTGACCCCATGGACCAAAGCACACCAGGCACTCCTGTCTTCCGCTGCCTCCCGCAGTTTGGTCAAACTCATGCTGGTAGCTTTGAGAACACTGTCCAACCATCTCGTCCTCTGTCGTTCCCTTCTCCTTGTGCCCTCCATCTTTCCCAACATCAGGGTCTTTTCCAGGGAGTCTTCTCTTCTCATGAGGTGGCCAAAGTATTGGAGCCTCACCTTCAGGATCTGTCCTTCCAGTGAGAACTCAGGGCTGAGTGTTAAGTGGATAGCACCGTCTAAACGCCCTTTAAAAGCCCTCTCTGCCACTCTCTCGTGTCCATACAAAAATACTGTATCCAAAAATAGCCACAACTAGAATTGAAGCTCTGTGGCTGGCTGGAGGATGTGCTACCCCCCCCCCCCACATCAGCTGTTAGGCATGGAGGGTGAGCAGCATAAACAAAGCCCTGCTCCACCTCCAGTCACTTTGGGGCTTCCTCTTCCTCACTGATGTCCTCTTCAGGCTTCCATGAGGACTCTCCAGCTCTCTCCAGCCATTTCCAGATTAAATTGAATTATTCGTTTGTTTCCTTGTGCTATGTTTTTATATGTGCTGGAAGCCACCCCGAGTGGCTGGAGAAACCCAGCCAAATGAGCAGGGTTGTTGTTGTTGCATACAGTCACGCATGTTGACTCATGCATAATTACTCATAAGTGAAGCGACTCCTGTATATGAGATTTTTATGCAGATCTGTTTCCTGTTTGTCCTGGAGTGAGGGCAATGTTTTAAGGGGCCACTCTGCTAAGATGGCTACCTCTTGGGGCGGAGGGAAGAATAGTGACAGCCCAATTTGCAAAGTTGAAAAGGGGAGTAGCTTAACAACCTTTGAGTTGCAATTATTCACAGCAAGTGTTTTAATTTGACTCATTTTATCTTTAAGATTTCCACCTGAGTAAGAAACTGAATCAACAAACTAATTCTTAAGAAAAACTATAAGGATAATGGAAATATCAATATAAAATCAATACAGCAGCTTAGAAAATAAAATATGTTTTCAGGCTAGGCCTAAAGACCCAGGAGCAATGATACAATTACTTATTGGCTCTTTATCCTGATTATAGAAATCAATCTAGAGCTTGAGTAAAGAGTTACCTCCCATCCCTTTTTGGGGTAATTGCTTTTCCTTTTAAATCCAGGTAGTTTTACATATCACAGTGGTTTTTCCATCAATTGCTGCAGAGCGGGGAGAAACATTATTTTTTGTAAAGCAGATGCATGCTTTACTGTCTGCAATTTTTCTATAAACCAATTCTTCATAGAATAATAGAATTGTAGAGTTGGAAGGGATCCCAAAAATCATTTAGTCTAACCCGCACAGTTCTGGAATCTCAACTAAAGGATCCATGACAGATGGCCATCCAAACTCTGCTTACAAACCTCCAGGGAAGGAGAGTCCTCTTGTGGAAGTCTATCGACTGTCAAACAGCTCCTACCATCAGAAAGTTCTTCCTGATGTTTACTCAGAATCTCATTTCTTGTAACTTGAATCTATTAGTTCAAGTCCTAGCCTGTTGCATCACCCTTGAGATGGCTATCACATCTCCCCTCAGTCTGTTTTTCAGGCTAAACACACCCAATTCCCTCAACCATTCTTCATAAGGCTTGGTTTCAGACCCTTTATTATCTTGGTCACCCAGCTCTGCACATGTTCCAGCTTGTCAATATCCTTCTTAAACTGTGGTGCCCAGAACTGGCCAAGGCAGAATAGAACAGTACTATTAGTTCCGTTGATCTGGACACTATACTTTTGTTGATGCAACTTAGACTAGCGTTAGATTGTTTTTTGCTGCTGCATCACACAGTTGAATCATGTTAAGCTTGTGGTCTGCTAAGAACCTAGATCCTTTTCACATGTACTACTGGCAATCCATCTTATATTTGTGCAGCTGGTTCTTCCTGCCTAAGTGTAGAATCTTACATTTGTCCCTATTGAAATTCATGTTTGTTGTTTGGGCCCAGTTCTCCAATCTGTCATCATGAATCCTGGTTCTGTCTTCTGTGGCACTGGCTACTCCTCCCTGTTTGCTGTCATCCGCAAATTTGATGAACATTCCATCAATTTCTTCATCCATGTTGTTTATAAAGACATTGAACAACAATGGGGCCAAGACAGAATCCTGCTGCACACCTTTTTCACCCCCCCCCCCCCAGGATGCAGTGGAGCCATTAAGTAGCACTCTTTGGGTTTTGTCAGTCAACCAGCTACAAATCCATTGAACATTTACCTCACCCAGCCCACACTTTACCAGCTTTCCCCTAACAATATCATGGGGACTTTGTCAAAAGCCTTACTGAAATCAAGATACACTACAGCCACAGTATTCCCCTGATCCACCAAGCTTGTAACTGTATTTAATGTACTCTCTCACCTCCTCTCCTAATCCAGATCATATTAAGATGAGAGGATGGTGAAATAAGTACTTTGCTCATGTGAATGGCTGAACCAAAATTAGTTCTCATATTTTTATGGAGTAGCATTTTTTTGAAAAAAAATATTTTTACAGCTTCTTGGTGACTTCATCGTCACCAATGGTCTTTTCTGATGCTTCCTCAGGGAATCTTCTTTAAATATGATTCAGGATTTTAATACATGTCTAAGTATTATGACTTGTGGCACTACTCCTGGACAAAGTGAATAGTACTGTATTGCCTCCTTTGGTTCATGTATGAACACACTACAAACTTTATTCTTGATGAGACCTGGGAGCATACGCATAGTAGGAACTAGCTCCTCCAGCCAGGTGACACCTCTGAGGCAGCTCTCCAGGAGCTGATCATAGATGTTTCTTTTAACCATGCACCATACATTTAGTTGATAATGCATACATTACAAGTACCAAACACTCAGGAGACATTTCTATTGGAAAGAATAGCAGTGAATATATAATTGCCTTCTGGGATATCGCTGGCTGGGGAATATGGCTTGATTCTGAACTAAGGGAATTTCCTCCCCATGAGACTTAAATGAAAAGCAAAATATTAATATTTGTGGTTATGTGTCTTGTGATTGCTAATATTTCAGTTTGCATCGTGCCTTTGCTTTTCAGACTTTAAGAAATCTAAAGCTTAGACATCTTTGGTGGAACTAAGTAACATTTTCATTTTTAACTTTTATTACTATTTTTGTTAAATCCAGTGGTTTACATATTAAATTATATTTCTTAATGAATTAATAATGGTACATCTTTTCCATTTTGTGTAACTTTGAGAATAGGTATAGATCCAACCATATGATAGAATAAAGCTGAAATTTTCCTTACCAGGGTGTCTTATATCTTATATCTAGGGTGAGCATTGTTAACCTTTTTTGCCCTTGAGGTAGGTAGGCCACATGCCGGGGTGGAGCCCAAATCTAGTGACTAGTGAATTCCAGGTCATTTACACAGATGCATTTGCACACACACACATTCATTCCTTCACATACTTTCTCTCACTCATCCACTCATTCTCACTCTCATCAGAATGAAAGGCCTTCCTTTCTCCACATATAATACTCCCAATCAGAACTACATTTTTTCCACTGAAGGGGGAGCAAACTTCATCAGGAGCACTTTGTGGTGGGATGAATGTGGTTTGGGTACCCATGCAGGCTACACTAAAGGCCTCTAAGAGCTGTGTGTGGTACTTAGGCTTCAGGAAGTCTGTTAGATGATTAGCTCTAGCCACTGCTGCTATAGAAATAAATAAAATTTTATTTATAGAAATAAATAAAATGTCTATCCCATATTTCTTCCCCAAAGAGCCCAGGGGGGCAGACACCAAAGTGGTTGTTGTTTAGTCGTTTAGTCATGTCCAACTCTTCGTGACCCCATGGACCAGAGCACACCAGGCACTCCTGTCTTCCACTGCCTCCCACAGTCTGGTCAGACTCATGCTGGTAGCTTCGAGAACACTGTCCAACCATCTCATCCTCTGTCATCCCCTTCTCCTTGTGCCCTCAATCTTTCCCAACATCAGGGTCTTTTCCAGGGAGTCTTCTCTTCTCATGAGGTGGCCAAAGTATTGGAGCCTCAGCTTCAGGATCTGTCCTTCTAGTGAGCACTCAGGGCTGCTCCTTCGTGAATCACTGCCTTGCTGTGCAGGGCCACCCAAGATGGACAGGTCATAGTGAAGAGTTTTGACCAAACATGATCCACCTGGAGTAGGAACCGGCAAGCCACTCCAGTATCCCTGCCAAGAAAACTCCATGGACAAAGACCAAAGTGGTAGACTAATATAAAAACAACAACAAAATCACCCATATATAAAACATTTTGAAACACCTAAAAAATATTTGAAAACATTAAGAACATCTGAAAACATGTAGCAATGGTTTGTAGTCAAGCAGAGATGAATAATTTTACTTCGTCATACAACCACTATTGGGCAAAATATATGATGCATCTACACAATTGAAATCTTGAGTGAGAACCTATCATAGATACATATGCCATCTACATAATGTAGTGCAGGAACAGGTGGTCAAAGTTCAACTGATCTGCTCATGAACAAAAGGTCATAAAATAAGATTTCCTTGATGTAGGAGCTCTGTTGGAATTTGAACTCTCCAGAGAGAATTCCCTGACTGTGAAATGGAATAGGGCATCCCTATGCGCAACTGAGAAGACCAAATTATGGGAAGCTTGTTCGTCAACCACTTTCAGTGGTTAACTTCCCCATGTTACATAGGTGAACTTGACAGAAAATTCAGGGGAAAAGAATATGTATGGAAATGTGAACAGAAGGGGAAGTCTATGTCTTGAAGTGTCTCAATGTGGATGTGCTTCTGTGATAGTATCTGCTTCATGATTCCCAAACTTCAGAAGCTTGTTTTTCTTTAGAAGGGAATAAAGAAAAGTCCCCACATGTTCCATACAATATATATATATATATATATATATATATATATATATTCTCTTTTTAGGAAAAAAAGTTGTCATTCAGGCATTTAATTAAAACTTCAAAAATAGATTAATTGTAATTGAAAATGTAACAAATATAGTTTGGGCTTTTTGCTAAGGGAATCTAAATTAACATAGTTAATGAAATTACTTTACTTCTTTTTGCTTTGTCAGGAAACTAAATCCCTTCCGCAGCTCTCCACTTGAAAAACAAATAATCTCCTAAAGCAAATGATCTGGGGTCTTTTTTCCAACCAGGGACCGCAAAAGCTATTAAGGCAAATTCCGGCAAACTACATCCTTGCTACTTTAGAAGTGAACTTTTAACACCTTTACAAATGCTATTTTGCTTTGGAAAATTAGTGCTTGTTCTCTTGTATGCTACAGAGACTTTAACTGTGTAAGCTAGAAACAGGGATTTTATAGCGGGTTGTTTCTTTATTTAAAAAAAAAAGAAATGGTGTTTCACTGACAGCCTTTTAAAACTAGGGATTTTAGATAAACTTGCTGCACTTATTTAAAGCTGCTTAAAGCAGAGTACTAAATAAGGCATTTGAAGAGCCGAAGCAACATGGAAATATCTGAAAATATGCTCGCCCGCCATCAGGCAAACCTAGAAATTACTTTTAACTTGTACTCACAGTTGCAATGAATCGAAAGTGACCCCCACAACCGTGTAGGTAAAAACGTGTCGTTGCAAAAAAAGGCACAAGCTGGAGATAAATGTGGACCAGGTGCGTTTGCACATTGTGGTTTATTGGGCAATTTCCTCTTTAGCAGTTCCCACTGGAAACCCTCAAACTGTTCCATAACCTCTGGTGTGTTTATCAGAAGGAGCTGTTGAAAAAGAAAGCAAGTGGCTTATGTCTATGCAATATGTTCCATTTGTATACAACTGAAACTATCTATTGCATGTTCAGAATTGTACTGGTGTGTGAATTTGTCTCCCCCCCCCCTCTGTGCTCACCAGCGAAACTTTAGCAGGTTTGCACATTTAATTACAGTAGCAGGCAGTGGATGGGGGCAGAGGCACTTGCCTGACCTCCCAGCAGGTGAGTCTCTTCTGCTTATCTGGAGGAAGCAGAGGCAGGAGGCAGGAGTGGAAAAGCAGCAGCAGCTGGAGGACTCCTCCTCTCACTAAGGTGCATCATCCACTCACCTGCAAGGAGGTCAAGCAAGCACTTCCAGTCCACCATGCCATCCACTGCTGTTTATTTATCTATTTTGGGTATTAATAGAATTCTCACGACACTTTAAGATAAAATTTAGTTTTTATAAAATGCAATTTAGATAACGTAACTATAAATAACATTCAATAGAAAATAGTAATGTGGGCATTATCCAGCCACAAATACAGTGGTACCTTGGGCTACAGACACTTCAGGTTACAGATGCTTCAGATTACAGACTCTGCTAACCCAGAAATAGTACCTCGGGTTAAGAACTTTGCTTCAGGATGAGAACAGAAACCGCGCAGTGGCAGCGTGGTGGCAGCAGGAGGCCCCATTAGCTAAAGTGGTACATCAGGTTAAGAACAGTATCAGGTTAAAAATGGCCCTCCAGAACAAATAAAGTTCTTAACCCAAAGTAGCACTGTAATTAGTTTTAAGTCCTATTGGGTTCAAAATGAATTTAATCAAGGGGACTTTAAAGTCCTTAACTGGTGACAGTGCTCAAATTAAAGGGGGAAAGGTAAGGGGACTTTTAATGAAGTCAACCCACCCCACCTTCTGTCTGACCCCAACCAGTTTTAGCCCCTCCCATTGTCTCTCCTAAGCCGTCTATCTGGCTCTGCTCCTGAAAAATTATACACATAGTATGGTTTCATTTAGAATTAGATAATTATGTAAATGGAATGGTTTCATTTGGAATCATTTGATACAGTATAGAATACAATGTTTTTTTGCGGGGGGGGGGACAAGGGAAGGGTTTAATTAAAGAAATAAACTTTATTTTTTACAACATGAAGATCTCTGAGGTGTGGTGAGAAACTAATTGATAGGAGGGTGATCTGAAACACAGGATTTATCAGGTGGTGTGGTGGTGGTATCATTGGAGGCAATCAGCTTCTGTACACAAAGCTGAACCTTAAGCAAGATTCTTATAAGACAAGAAGGCTTAGTTTATTGATACAACTGAAAAAACACACAAGAGCTCTCTTAAGTACACCTTGAAGTGCACACACTTATCATATGCACCCTTAATGTAATGTTGTGGTTCGAGGGCCCGACCCCCACGATGTGAAATGAGCATACAAGGACACGTGATAAAAGGTTAATGGGCAAGAAAAGGCCACAACTTTATTGATTACAGCAGTGAGAAGGTATTGGCTTAGGCATTGGATTTCTAAACAAGGGGGGTTTATTCACCAGTAGGTGGAGCCTGTTGATGCTAATCCAACTATAGGCTCTCCCCTGATGTCACCGAGGGTCGTGCCATGGCCTCCCGCCAAGCAGGCATCGGACAGAATACATGACCGCCAGATTCCTTTACCGGAATACCCAAAATTGAAGGCATAGGCGATGGCCACACCTAGCCCTTCGACACACCACAACACATTATTCCAATGCCTAACCTACCCACCAATACCACGAAAGTTGTGACGATTGCTACGAGGTAGGCGAAAAAACCAAAAAGCCTAATGCCAAATGGAAAAATTCCTACCAGCCCCCCTGGACAACCAGGGCGACCAACCTAAGGTCCATAGCAAGGCCAATGAACTAAGACCTTAACTAAAAGGGGGAGTGGAGGGTGGGTGACTCGCGATGAGACGACGAAGGTGAATGAGGCAGAGGAGGGGCTGGTGCCGCAGCAAAAGGCTGCTGTAAACGCCCCCTCGGAGGCACCTGATTGGGTGCCTGCCGTGGGGGGGCGTGGGCGCCAGCCAGGTGGGCGGAAGAGGCAGGGGGCTCACGCCCCCCTGCGAGAGGCGGAGCTCGGGCTCCTGCCCACAACCACTCCCCTCTCTTCCAGGGAGGAGAGTCTTTCTGGGACTTAAAGAAAGAGCTTGTCAAAAGGTCTTTTCTCTTCGAGCTACTTTCCTGATCCAAAATGCTGCCTCTTTCTCTTCTTAACCAGCTATGAGAAATGTTTGTAAAGGTATAGTGACACTTATCCTTAAAATGTACACAAAACATTTAACACACAGGCTGCAAAGCTATAGTTACCGGAGTCAGGTGCTCTGACTGGAAGATGGCCAGACTAGGAGTTCAGAAAGGAGAAGGAAAGAGTGAAGCTGTTTCATCAGATGTGCCATGCTGCTCTGGGTAGATGTAGAGCTCTCCCCCCCCCCCCGTTGCCCCCAAGGTGTTTTCCTGTCAATGTTCTTCTAACTCTTTCTGCAAGCTATTGTGGAATCAGCTGGTCAAGCTTCCTTCTTCCACACTTGGTTTTCTTGACCACAGGCTATCAGCACATGGTCAAAGATACATTAATACTAGGAAGACGCAACCGGCAGTGTTAGCTTCATCAAAAAGTTTGGCATTTCAACAACAACAACAGCAACAACAGCAACAACAACAATTTGTTATTTAAACCCCACCCATTTGGCTGGGCTTCCCCAGCTACTCTGGGTGGCTGCCAACAGAATATTAAAACCATTAATTACATTAGAGCTGGCTAAGGAATAGCACCCAGACAGGCCCTTTCATGACCTCAGTTCTGAATAACATTTCCAAGACCAGCACATACCCAATCTCAGACATTTTCATTCATACCAGTTACAACGGATACATATTACACTGAGGGTGTTAACGACTAATTTACTTTGAAAAAAACTAAAAGTACAATATTGTAAAAATGTAAAGGCAGGTTATTTTTTTAAAAAATAGTTTATCCTTAGTTGTTTGACTTCATATATTATGGCTACTCATAAAGGAATAATGTATGGGCATATTTGACCAAGAAAGAAAATACACGAGATCGCATACATTATAAAAACTTACTTCATTTATTCAGATGTGTCACTCAGCTTGCTAAAGAGAGACACTGTTGAGGGACATAGCCTGGGCCAATTTGGATAGACAGTTTCTGTAAACAAAAACAATGCATTACTGGAGACAGGACTGATTCCTAGGGATGGAGAGAAGTTTGGTTTTGTGGGATTTTAATGGGTTGCTACCTAATTCTCACTTTCCAATACAAATGTGAAGTGCAACATAGGTATACTTCAAAACCCGCACTTCTCTGAATTTTGTGGCGCTGTTCCTTAATGTGTACAAAATGCATATATTAAGGAAAATAAAATATATAAGTGCATTATATTTATTAGGAAAAATGTGGGATTAAGGAATCAGCCTAAACAGTAGCCAGCACAAAATATAGGATGTCGGGGCCAGTAAGAACATTTCAAGACTAAAAGGTGTTGTTAATCTCACTTGACAAAATAGTGTTAGATAAGAGAGTGTTGCCATTTTTTCTTGCCCAAAATACATAAGATGTCTGCTGCAAAATTAGCATTTAAATTATGTGGGGGTTTTGTATAATATGGGCTTTTTTGTGTGGAAATTAATTTTCATGGTCCTTTTTATCCCTGCCTAACTAGGCATTATCATAAATCTATTTCTTCCTATGGTTGATCTGTCTATCAAGTGATAAATACTTCAAAAGGGGGGAAATTGTTTCTTTTCTAATTGTTGTCTACTAAGCTTTCTATTCAAAAAGGCCTTTATTCAACCAGGCTCCAAATATAGGAATCAAACCACTACAAATCCTATTTTTAAAATTCCAGCAGAGAGAATCATTTTCTCAATAAGTAGGAAATAAAGATGTGAAATGTAGTCAAAACAAAAACAAAACCCTACTTAAATTAGCTCAGAACTGCTGGTTTCTGATCGACTAGCTCTGGGGTTGATAACAGTGGGTAACTGATTATCTGAAAATATCATGTGTTTGCATGGTTAAAGAAAACATTTGAAAGTTAGGGATATTTGTGGCCTCACAGGCTAAACTATAAAACTTATCCAATGCCATACTAGAAACACCCCTTTTAAAAGCAGCATTTATCTAACTGATATTGCAAATGAATTACTTTATTAGCAAAAGTAGCAAATATATAAGAAATTTTGTGCTTTTTCTGCAAATTAAATCGCCGGACTAGTTGGGGAGAGGACTGTCCTTCCATTTGCCACAAAAAAAGCAATGCTATAATGGAATTGCATTGTACAGGGTTGATTAATCTCATTTGTAAATATTATTTCACATAGCCCCAGATCTGTGTCCTGGTACTTAAAATGCATACCAGGGCTAGGCCTTTGGGTATATTACAACTCAACCCCTGACCACGGTGACTGAGGACAGAGACTGGCAACATTCAGGTATCACACCAAACCATGGTTTGTTTACATGCTAATATATGAAAGTTCATAAAGCATTTTTGGGAGTGGCTGCCACACTAGAACATCAAACCACGGTTATATATAGTGATGGTGCTGGCAATGGCCCATGGGAGATGGTTGTCTCCAGTGCTTTTGAGGGGAGGCTGGAAAACATACTAATAAAAGTGCCATGGATGCCAGCACAAAATGGTAGCCATGAATTAAAAAAAAGAGGTGCTGGTAAGTACAGTGGTATCTCTGGTTACGAACTTAATTTGTTCCGGAGGTCCGTTCTTAACCTGGAACCGTTCTTAACCTGAAGCACCACTTTAGCTATTGGGGCCTCCTGCTGCCGCCGCACTGCTGGTGCACAGTTTCTGTTCTTATCCTGAAACAAAGTTCTTAACCCGAGGTACTACCTCTGGGTTAGCGGAGTCTGTAACCCGAAGTGTTTGTAACCTGAGGTACCACTGTACTTGTCATGAAAAATAACAACCCTGGTTGTCTCAGTTATAATCCCTCCAGTTCTGGTGGAGGGGGAAGTAGTACAGGAAACTCACATCTTACGCAATGGGTTGATTCCAGGGATCCATGCGTAAATGCATAAAGCCAGGAACCCCTGGAACTGCTGCCCCCCTGCAAGGTGGAGGGCTGCTGACCAGGCTTTGGGAAGGTGGTAGGAGGGCTTTGGCCTTGAGACCACCTTCCCAAAGCCAGGTAATCCCACCACCATACCTGTGTGTGGAATAAACATGGTTAACCTGCATTTTAAGTGTTTCAAGTGTTACATTTTTTATTACTTTAAAATCTTGTATGTGTTTTAATTCTTATATGCCACTTTGGGGGCTGTTGAGTTGAAAGGCAGTATAAAAATAAGCTTTCCCTTACTTTTATAGGTTAGCAGCCCACACATTTCCACCTCTGCTGTTGGCACTAGAAACACAGTTTCATTTTGCTTTCTTTGGCCTTCCCCCCTCATCTCTTCTTTTGCTTCCTAAATAAACTACACACACACACACACACACACACACACACACACACACCACTCTGAATTTGAAATCTTTTGGAAGGCTGCCAAACAGGGTTCCCCCCCTGTTTACTCAAGCTATATTAGGTTAATTGGTTGACAGGGTCTATTCATTGCTATTTGTTAAATATTGATTGGTTTTGCACAGTGCTATTTTTCTCGAAAAAGAGGTGCCAGAACTCACCATGAACAGCTCCCTCGTTCTCTTAGAATGGCAATGGTGACTACTTGAGAAGTGCTGAAACTCACCAGAGAGGTGCTGGAACTGAGTGCCACTGAGTTCTGGCTGAAAAAAAAAGCCCAGTTTTTCCATTGAATCATCGTTGAGGTCTGCCTCTATCTCACCTGTGATAGTTTCAGTCATATCCTTTCCTTCTGTAATGGGGGTGGGAGAACAAATTCCTTGCTTGGTTTCTGTCCTCCCATTGTGTGGGAAATATCTTGCCGCACCCCAGACCATGAATATGTCTAGATACAGTCATGACCTGTCAGGGCTTAGGATGTGGGATGGTGAGACCTCGCCGTCAGTGGTGATAGCAGAAATAGTTCCACCTGTGGGTTCCTCTTTCCTGGGCACAGATTTCTGCAGCTGGAGCAGTAGCAGTAGCTTAAGAATCTAGCACCAGAGTAAAAGGTAAAGGGACCCCTGACAGTTAAGTCCAGTTGCGGTGCTCATCTTGCCTTAGAGGCTGAGGGAGCTGGTGTTTGTCCGCTCTGCAGACAGTTTTTCTGGGTCATGTGGCCAGCATGACGAAGCCACTTCTGGTGCAACGGAACACCGAAACCAGAGCAGCGCACAGAAACACCATTTACCTTCCTGTTGGAGCAGTACCTATTAATGTACTTGAACTTTTGGTGTGCTTTCGAACTGCTAGGTTGGCAGGAGCTGGGACCGAGCAACAGGAGCTCACCCCATCACGGGGATTCGAACCACTGACCTTTAGATCGGCAAGCCCAAGGTTCAGTGGTTTAGACCACAACGCCACCCTCGTCCCTAGCATCAGGGTAAAACTGTACAAAGTCTCTTGTTTTTGCTGCTGCCACCAGAGAAGTAATGCTGCTACATTTACAGTACAGTGGTACCTTGGGTTAAGAACTTAATTCGTTCTGGAGGTCTGTTCTTAACCTGAAACTGTTCTTAACCTGAGGTACCACTTTAGCTAATGGGGCCTCCCGCTGTCGCCGCTCTGCTGGTGCGCAATTTCTGTTCTCAACCTGAAGCAAAGTTCTTAACCCAAGGTACTATTTCTGGGTTAGTGGAGTCTGTAACCTGAAGCGTCTGTAACCTGAGGTACCAGTGTACTGGAATGTTGGGTTTTTGTATGCTGTTACATTGGCCACATGTTGCTGTTTGCTCTTGCTGTTATTGTGAAATTGTTGATTTTGTGGTGTGGGGGAATAGTGGCAGAGCATTTGCTATTCAGGCAGAAGGCCCCAGGTACAATCTTTGATATTTCCAAGTAGAGCTGGAACAGAACCCTGTTTGAAACCCTGAAGGCAGACCTGTGGCAGAGCTTGGGGGCCTCAAATTTCAGCAGTGCCTTGTGCGATGCCAAAATTTGTCCCCCTCCGTGCCTTTTGTGCTCCATTTGAAATCATAATTATGGCATCCTCTGCATACCCCCAAGGCTCTGTGCCCAGTGAGTCTGAACCAGTTGTGCCTCCCCTAAATTTGCCTCTACACAGTATGGAGCCAGGTGGACTGATGGTGATTTTCCTATGTTTATTATTGCAATCCACTTTGAGCATTGTGTGTGTGTGTGTGTGTGTGTGTGTGTGTATGTGTATGTAAAGGTGCAGTGTGTAAAGTGATGCTGATGACAAAGATGATGCACCTTAGCTCAGCTGCTCAGGCACAGAATTGCACCCTAAGTGTTTAAGGCATTCTACAGATTTTATGTCAATTGTTTTAATTTTTATAACGTTATTTCTTTTTCTGAGCCAACTTATATTCTCTCACTGGGGCTGGGGAGAGACCAAATCAAAAAATGCAAAACCCGATTAAAATATATATAAAGACCATCAGATTCGTTGTTTAGGGGGATAATGTCATGGTCTCTCCTTGGTTTGTACCTTGAGGTGCCATAAGGATCTATGACACCTGTAACTTTCCTCCAGTCTACTCACTTAATGTTGAAATCGATACGATTGCTTTAAGCCCATTCAGTGTGCCTCTTCATTTGCTTCCATGCCCTGATCAATAGGAGTTCTGTATACTTTATTATGAATCTGAAAATGGGCTCATTACACTGGAAAATGTTTCCAAGTCAGGCAGTTCCTCTGTGTAAAGATAGATTGATACTATTTTCTTGTGGAAATGGGCTCATTTTTAAAGCAAACCTATGCTTTTCATTGAAAAATGGGCGGACCATATCGATTTATTCTTACAGCCTCTTGTACCACAACATCCAAGCACCAATTTCAGGATAGAAAAGTATTTTTATTTTCAGTTTACATATTGGCAAACTAAATCTCTGTAATTGAAACCAAGTCATGTATTATATTCTTCGGAGTGCTTTTGTAGATGACAATTCAGAATAATAAACTAGTGGTCAGGGGAAAAGTTTGCAAAGGAGATTTAGTACATAGGTTTTTAAAGTTAAAATAGCAGCTGTTGTTTTTTTAAAGTCATACCTATATATTCCAGCACAATAAAATATGGAGATACAAAATACTTTCTGTTTCACCAGATGGCCTAAGAAAAGGCAGACTCTCAGGTTGTGTACATACAACATTTTATTCTGGAATCAATGTAGACCTGGGTTTGGATCCCTTCCAGTCGGGATTCAGGCCTCATCATAGGACTGAAACTGCCTTGATCGCACTGGTTGATGATATTTGGCGGGCTAGGGACAAAGGTGAGAACTGTTTCCCTCTTCTGCTGGATCTCTCAGCGGCGTTTGATACCATCGATCATAACATCCTTCTGGACCATCTAAAGGGGCTGGGAGCTGGGGGGATTATACAATGGTTCCGCTCCATCCTCCTGGGCCGTGTTCAGAAAGTGGTGGTGGGGGGATGAGTGTTCAGACCCCTGGACTCACACATGTGGGGTGCCTCGGGGTTCTGTCCTCTCCCCCTTGCTTTTCAACATCTACATGCAGCCGCTGGGAGAGATCATCAGGGGGTTTGGGCTGGGTGTTCATCAGTATGCGGATGATACCCAGCTCTACCTCTCTTTCAAATCAGAACCATAGCTGTCAACCTGCCCTTTTTGTGCGGGAAATTCCCTTATTCCAGCACCGTTTCCTGCTGCTTCCCGCTGCTATCCTGGATTGTTAGATATCCCGTAGACTGTCCCCGGGACAGGTGAGGCTGCTGATCCCTTATTTTTGAGGCTCCCTGAGACAGGTGAGGCTGCTGATCCCTTATTTTCAAGGCTGCTGATCCCTTATTTTCAAATCTGAAAGTTGACAGCTATGATCAGAACCAGTGAAGGTGGTGAAGATCCTGTGCAAGTGTCTGGAGGCGGTTGGAGGGTGGATGGTGGCTAACAGATGGATTTTGAATCCTGACAAGACAGAAGTAGAGTTTTGGGGGGACAGGAGGCGGGCAGGTGTGGAGGACTCCCTGGTCCTGAATGGGGTAACTGTGCCCCTGAAGGACCAGGTATGTATCCTGGGAGTCATTCTGGACACACAGCTGTCCATGGAGGTGCAGGCCAGTTCTGTGTCCAGGGCAGCTGTTTATCAGCTCCATCTGGTATGCCGGCTGAGACCCTATCTGCCCGTGGACTGTCTGGCCAGAGTGGTGAATGCTCTAGTTATCTCTTGCTTGAATTACTGCAATGCGCTCTATGTGGGGCTACCTTTGAAGGTGACCCGGAAATTACAACTAATCCAGAATGTGGCAGCTAGACTGGTGACTGGGAGCGGCCGCTGAGACCACATAACAACAGTCTTGAAAGACCTACATTGGCTCCCATTACATTTCCAAGCACAGTTCAAAGTGTTGGTGCTGACCTTTAAAGCACTAAACAGCCTCGGTCCAATATACTTGAAGGAGTGTCTCCACCCCCATCATTCTGCCCAGACACTGAGGTCCAGTGCTGAGGGCCTTCTGGCGGTTCCCTTGGTGTGAGAAGCCAGGTTACAGGGAACCAGGCAGAGGGCCTTCTCGGTAGCAGCGCCTGCCCTGTGGAACACCCTCTCACCAAATGTCAAAGAGAAAAACAACTACCAGACTTTTAGAAGACATCTGAAGGCAGCCCTGTTTAGGGAAGCTTTTCATATTTAACAGACTATTGTATTTTCATATTCTGTTGGAAGCTGCCCAGGGTGGCTGGGGAAACCCAGCCAGATGGGCGGAGTATAAATGAAGAAGAAGAAGAAGAAGTTAAGTGATTGCAGGTGTGCTGGAGTATCACAATTGTTCATTCATACAATCAAAGTGAACGCAGATATCTCATTCACACTATACCATTAAAGCACTCTTATACCACTTTAACAAGGGACGCGGGTGGCACTGTGATCAAAACTAATGAGCCTCTTGGGCTTGCCGATCAGAAGATGAGCAGTTCAAATCCCTGTGATGTGGTGAGCTCCCCTTGCTCTGTCCCAGCTCTTGCCAACCTAGCAGTTCAAAAGCACGCCAGTACTTCCTGGCGGGAAGGAAAACAGCATTTCCGTGCACTCTGGTTTCCACCACGGTGTTCTATTGTGCCAGAAGTGGTTTAGTCATGCTGGCCATATGACCCAGAAAGCTGTCTGTGGACAAACGCCAGCTTCCTTGGCCTGAAAGCAAGATGAGCACCACAACCCCATGGTCGCCTCTGACTGAACTGAACTATCCAGGAGTTCATTTACCTTTACCTTTTACCTTACCACGTTAACAGTAATGGCTTCCCCAACAGAGTCCTGGAAACTATAGCTTGTCAAGCGTGCTGACATCAACAGAGCTACAATTCTGAGCATTCTTAGTCCCCAGATTTCTCCATGACTGTAAAAGGGGTATGAAGGTACTTTAACTGTATGTTGTGGTTGTAGCCAGAGAGTACCAGAAAATAAAATCAAGATTAAGATGAAGGGGGCATTATTCTACTTAATTTGCAAAATGTAGACAATCACATTAAAATAACGTTTAAATTCTATTAAACCAAAGTTATAGATATATTGAATGACCAAAGATGGGCAAGTCCTCAAGATCCAGGCAGTGCTGGGCAGAGGGATGCCTCTGCTCCATCCCAAACCCCTCCAGCCTGGCAAATAAAGGGTTTGGATTGATTTTCCCACAGCTTATCACAGCTCAGAGTTTAACATACCATCTGTCCATCTATTTCAGCTCTGCAAAATAATCCACATCCTAAGCATATGTAAAATGAGTAAATTCACTCAACAAAGCTTCTATGTAACTATCTGACACAATTTCCTTTGCTTGAAATTAGACTCAGCCAAGATTTCATAAGTCTGTGAAAGCAAAGTTTACCCAGGCTTCAGATTTAATATAACATTTAATCAGAGTTTCAGCAATGCTAAACTTGAAACTGTTAGTTTTTTATAATGATTTCTGGTTGATTTGCAGAATGAAAGAGAGGCTAGGAAAGGTTTTTTTTAGAAAAGAATCTTGCCAAGGGTTAAATAAATGCTACCAGGGAAGATTCTGCCAATTTTGTAAATGACTTTTCTGATACTATGTCCTCAGCTGATATAAGGAAGAAACATTTGGCTGAGAAACAAAAGTACTATGTTCTCCTTGACCATTGGCAATTTAAGAAAGAGCTGCAAACATAGATTGAAAACATGCATTGCTTGCCTTGCCTAACCCTTCCAGCAATTTCAGATGCATGTAGTGTTATTCAATTATTTAATTCTTTGTTTATTATTTAACACAAGCTAAATACTGCTTGATTGTAAGAAAATGTCTCAGTAGCAAACACCTGTGTAGTTAGTAATTAATAAATTGCCCTATTCCATGCTAAATTTATCATATTTCGGTGCAAGAGTAACACATTATGTATGCATGTGCAAAATTGTATTTTTCTCATCACCTGTGCAGTTTACATAATCCCTAAAATCAATGGAGGTTGCATATGGGGAAATTCATGGGGAGAGCCAGTGTGGTGTAGTGGTTAAGAGCGGTAGACTCGTAATCTGGTGAACCGGGTTCGCTTCCCCGCTCCTCCACCTGCAGCTGCTGGGTGACCTTGGGCTAGTCACACTTCTCTGAAGTCTCTCAGCCCCACTCACCTCACAGAGTGTTTGTTGTGGGGGAGGAAGGGAAAGGAGAATGTTAGCCGCTTTGAGACTCCTTCGGGTAGTGATAAAGCGGGATATCAAATCCAAACTCTTCTTCTTTTTCATGGGGAGGGGATGAAAACATATTTAGTATGCCTATACCATTGATTGCATTACATTAGATCCATCTATGGTGCACCCAGGTGTAAGTTTTCCCTAGTGCTTGTAGTGTCTTTGTAAGTAACAGGCATGCTGAATAAGTTTTTCTGACACTCATGGTACACCCAGGGACATGGACTCACAACATTTTAGACATGCAGGTAGATACTAGAATCCATTTTACAGCCACGTGCAGCAGGATTCCAGACAAGCTTCCAAGAGTTGCAAGAAGAAAATTATAGAACTGTACAGTTGGAAGGTACCTCAAGGGTCATGTGGTCCAGTGCTTGGTAATGTAGGAATTGCAGCTGAAATATCCATTATAGATGGCCATCCAACTTCTATTAACAACCTCCAATGAAGGAGAGTCTCTCACCTTCCAAGGTACTCCTTTCCAAACAGCTCTTAGCACAGACTCTATTGTTCTATTGTGGTTAAAGTGGTACCTTGGTTCTCAAACTTAATCCATTCCGGAAGTCCATTCTGAAACCAAATCGTTCCAAAACCAAGGCGCGCTTTCCCATAGAAAGTAATGCAAAATGGCTTAATCCATTCCAGACTTTTAAAAACAACCCCTAAAACAGCAATTTAACATGAATTTTACTATCTACGAGAGTGTTGATCCATAAAATGAAAGCAATAAACAAAGTATTGCAGTCACACAATCAGTAGCTGAGCTGGGTTCCACACAGTCACAAAAACAAAAGAGCTGCAAAAACAAAAATGCAAAATAGATAGCAAAAACAGACAGACCTCGGTGTGACACTCAAAACGGAAGTGTGGCAATAAAATTGGAAGCATAGCACTCAAAACGGAGCATGATCGGCTTCCGAAAAAGGTTCACAAACTGGAACACTTACATCTGGGTTTGCCCTGTTTGGGTTCCAAGTTGTTTGAGTACCAAGGCGTTTGAGAACCGAGGTACCACTGCATTAATATTGTGCATATGGAAGCAATAGGATGTATAAAAACTGACTCTTCTTGAAATGAAAATTGCCCAGTCCAAAAATATGGTTCCAAAGCTTTGCTAGCAGAACTTCTTTCAAAACAATAATGCTACAGCCAAGTAGTTGCAGAATATCATGTGCTTGTCCAAACACAGGGAAAACGTATTAGAAATATGACATTACTTTGTCCAGAGCTGAAAACCAAGTTGTGGCTCACCCACAGCCTCCATTACAGCTCGTGGCTGTGGTCTCCTTTGTTGGCTTGAAACAAAGACTAACACAAAATGGATGCCCACAGATTAACATATGAATAGAGTGAAACACTATCTCTTTCATTCAACCTAAGTCAAGCACATGAGAGAGATAGTGTTGTTGTTTAGTCATTTAGTCGTGTCCGACTCTTCGTGACCCCATGGACCAGAGCACGCCAGGCACTTCTGTCTTCCACTGCCTCCCGCAGTTTGATCAAACTCATGCTGGTAGCTTCAAGAACACCATCCAACCATCTCATCCTCTGCCGTCCCCTTCTCCTTGTGCCCTCAATCTTTCCCAACATCAGGGTCTTTTCCAGGGAGTCTTCTCTTCTCATGAGGTGGCCAAAGTATTGGAGTCTCAGCTTCACGATCTGTCCTTCCAGTGAGCACCCAGGGCTGATCTCCTTAAGAATGGATATGTTTGATCTTCTTGCAGTCCATGGGACTCTCAAGAGTCTCCTCCAGCACCATAATTCAAAAGCATCAATTCTTCGGCGATCAGCCTTCTTTATGGTCCAGCTCTCACTTCCATACATCACTACTGGGAAAACCATAGCTTTTACTATACGGACCTTTGTTGGCAAGGTGATGTCTCTACTTTTAAAGTAGAGAGAGGAGAGATAGTAGAGGTACACTAACACCTAATCATTAACCTGTTAGGCATGCAGTGAGCTTCGGTATAGCTCAATTGAATTTCCCAATGTTAACCCTTTAACAACACACGTACAGAGCTATTTGCCATTTCTATGGAAAATTAAACAATTATACTTAACAAGTTCTTCCTAATGTTTAGCCGATATCTCTTTTCTGGGTTCTAGACGGCTGGCCTACTTCCCTCAGTTGTGGTAGACGCACTTCACCATGGCCAGTGTTGAAGTGAGATTTAGCTGCCAGTCTAGTCAGCATCTCTACATGGAAATGGGAGAACAACTTGCCTTTAGGCTGCTTCTGATTATCCCAGGTGGATTGCTGAATAGGGCCACAGCCTGTTAAGCAATTGTGGCCATGCATTATTATGGATTAAGGATGACATTGTTAGCTTCATGAAACATTTCAAGTAGGTCAGTTAGGTTTAGTAGTTGTAGCTGAAGCTATCCAACAGAGATTTCTGAAACATGGTCACAAAGAATTTTTAACATTCAAGGTAGACTTCTCTACCTTTTTTAAAAAAACCACCAACCCAAACCATCACTCTTTTCATAGAAGCAGCATATCAATCCTTTCTTGTAGAATTGTGAACTGTAACTCAGATGCGTAATCTCATTTGGCTTTGCTGATAAACCTTTTATTTATTCTGAGATCATTGTTCCTCGGCTGCAGTCAATAGCGCCACTCCTTGTAACAAAATGTTCACCATTATGAAAGAAATGTTCTTTGGTATTGTGTTTCTCTCTGCACCAATAGGAGGAACATGAAAGCTAATTTTTCTTCTTATAGTCTTTCATAGAGGAAAGCTCTATATACTGCTAATGACGCAGGTGACGTGCCCGGAATTTTAAACTTGTGGCACGGAACTAGTTAATGGCAAAAAGCTATTTTAGGGCTGGCGACTGCTGCAAGGAATAAATAATTCATGGGCACTTTCCCTTTATGCCTTTTAAAAAACACATGTATAGAATGCTTTGTTGGAAAGTCACCATTAAGTTACTTGATGAGCTGAGTGTTAACATATCTAATGCATCTCCTTCTTACTGACATAGCTTTTACTAAATTATTTTACCATGTAGGCTCTAATTAATCAACAGAGCTGCATGCTCTTCCCATTCTTTTGAGATGGTCTTCATTAGGTCAGATACATCTTTTCAATGAAAAGCTCCTTTGAGCAGAATGCATGTGATGATTCTGATTCATAAGCCCTTTGCAAAAATTCTACTCATACGGTCATTGAATTTGTGAGCAGTGCTGTGCCACTAATGTGAGTGTGCTGATGTTGCCACCTCCCTGGAAGCCCACACTTAGTGGTGAAACTGCCCCCCCTCCCTGCTACAGCTATTTCTGAGATGGTTCAGTTAGTACAGCATGAATCTCTTAATCTCAGGTTTGTGGGTTCAAGCCCCATGTTGGGCAAAAGATTCCTGCATTGCAGGGGGTTGGACAAGATAACCCCTCCAACAATTCTATGATTTGTATGCAGTGGACAGAGAGCTTTTATTGCTCACATATCATACAGTTTTACTGCTTGCGACAGTGGAATGTATGAACCAGGGATGTATTAACGATGTGCTTGGTGTACCATGGTACTAATGGAAAAATATTTCCATTTTTTGTCTTACATAACAAAACATTTTGTATCGGAGGCTCCTGGACAGTGAGCAGCCTAATTAATTTGAGCTTGATTTGCCACCCTGGATCACAGCAAGATAATGATTCCACCTCCAGGCGATCTCTTCATTGCTGCCATGGCAACCATTGGCTGGTCCACGTATAAGAGGCCCAAACACATGGAGCTGGTCACAAAGTGGATTTATTATTGTGCTTTGGTTCAGGAAAAGGTTATAAATAAATAAAGATGGCATTATAGTAAGAATGGTATTGAGCAATGGTGCTCATTAGCAGCCATGTTTGAATATAGCTAACAGTGAAACCCACCCTTTAATCTTCAAATAGAAACAGAAAAAGCAGTCAGAGCACCCATTTACTTTCTGCCAACTCTACAGGAAAACTGTGGTCATTAAAAAACAAAAAATTCTGAAGAATCGAAGTTCCAATGAGAAATGCAGAAAAATTGTTCTTCATAAAATTCTGAAGAAATTAATATTCCCCAGACACTGCTTCAAGTCCTTATAAAGCAAAGTGTTTGCTGAAACTCTCTACAGGGCAGCGGATGCTTTCCTAGGGTTGATCCTCAGCCATGAATGCAAGTGTGGCCTTCGACAAAGCATGCCATTACTACTGAGCTTCAGCCATGATGTAGCATCATCTCCAGGGACAAATCAATGGGCAGGATCAAGGAGCAAGCCGAGAGACACAACTAAGAACAATCCAGGTCTTAAAGGGGAAATCAGGGGTCAGAAACAAGCAGCATGTCAGAAGTCTCAACCTGAACAAGTCAGAACTGAAGGACAAAGCCAGGAGCAATGAACAAGCCAGACGTCAGGGCCAAAGAACTAGTCAGGGCTAAAGGGCAAGCCAGGGACCAAGGACCAAGGCAAGAGTCACAAGCTAAGACCAAAGTGCAAATCAGAATTAGAGGAGAAGCCAGGAGGCAGAGACATGACACAGCTCAGGAAGGCCATATTGTTTGAACAGTACTCTACTGGAATAAGAAAACTTTGATACAATTTTCTGCTCAGGGTGGAGTCAGTCCAGAACCTGAAAGTAATTCACCGAGAAGGCTACTATCTGCAGCTTAGTTTACCACAAGGGGCTGCCTCACATGCAGTGGCGTAGCGTGGGGGGTGCAGGGGGGGCCCGGCCGCACCGGGCGCAACATCTGGGGGGGGCGCTCGCACTCGCAGCTCTCTGCCCCTACCTGGCTCACTCACTCTCTCTCACTGCAGTGCTGGCTGTGCGAATCCGATCCGAGCCGCCGGGTCGCCGCCCACTGTGGAGGGGAGGGTGCCAGGCGTGCGGTGCGGTGCGGAGAGTGAGCAAGGGACTATCTGGGGGAGGGACAGTGCAGCGGGGTGGGGGGGCACAAGTTACTTGCCTTGCCCCAGGTTAGGGGGCACAAATTACTTGCCTTGCCCCGGGTGCTGACAACCCACGCTACGCCACTGCTCACATGGATCCAACTGCTCTTGGTACTATGAGCTATTCTATCCTAAATTAGAAGGGAGAGCTGCCAGGCTGCTAAGGGCAGTTTATCTGCTCCTTGAAGTGGATGGGAAGATTCCCACCCACCCAAGTTAAAAGAAAAGTGGGAGACAAGGTGTTCATATGACACAATGCTTGTCTAACCTTCATCCTGCAAAGACTCTTTTTCAGGGCATTTCAAACTTCACACCTTCTCCTTATCTAAATTTCAATTATTATTTTCCCTTCTATTTAGCCCCAAATGTACCAGGTCCAACATTATTCCAATTGTATTATATCAGAGTTCTGGAAACTTAGCTGAACCTCTTTTAAGAAAGGGAGCAGTGTTGTGCTCTCTTTCATTTAAGAATCAAGAAGCCATAATTCTACATAGCTAGCAGCTTTTATGCTTCAAAGCCCCGGTAATTCAGTTGGCTCCTCTAATAGGATTATATTTCATAGAAGTTGAATACACCCTTTATGCTTGTGTTGCTCCACAGAGAACATGCAGATTGGGATATTGCATAGGGAATGCTGGTTGTGTGGGCCATCGTAATGGTAATGAGATTTGAGTAAGTGTGTGGTCCTGTAACTTGAGGGGTGGTTTATGAAATGGAGGACACCGATGCCCATATTCAACGGTACCTTCATTTGTAACCCCTGTGATAATTGCTTTAGTACTTTTCGGATTTGAATATTATGAATTCAAATGATATATATTTCTCATAATGCCTTTGAAAAAAGGGAGTGAGGTGTTTATGAGTGAAGAGATTATGCAAAACATTGTTTCTGTGTAACTGGCAAATAATTGTGAAGCTATTGTGAGGGTTTTTCTTGGGGGGGGGGGTGACCTGGTGCCCAACTGAAGAAGCCCCATATTGATTCAACTGAATATTTGATGATTATGGAAACTGTCTGGAGAGGGCAAGTCTTCCTGTTTCCCTTAATGAAGAAAGTGCATTTATATGGCTGCTGAGGCCAAGTCGCTTTCATCCTTGTTGTTTGGTTTAAAGCCAGTGCAAAGACACAGGGCTATGTTGAAACCCTGACAAAAATTATTTCTGTGCTGTTCTGCTCAGCATTTGAATGCTACTCTCTGCATATGGATCAACCTTATCACATTAGGATTCCCTTGGCCTAGCTATCAAATCAGATGTTTGTGTCCTTGGCATGGAGTTTGTACATAATTAGGTGAGGTTTCAGCCACCAAATGAACTGGAAAGAGCTTTTAGTAGCCTCTGCATTAGTGCTGCAACTTGTAAAGCAGATTTCGGCAATGAAGTCTGGGCAAGCGGAAACAGTACCCATAAGGAAGATCTTTGAAGTATGGATTCAGGAGGCAATTGCATCCCACTGATGCAGAATTTAAAACCAAGTCAGAAATATATTTTTAGTTGACTTAATTTCATAAGCTAAACTAATCATAAAATTGTGGTAAATCTTCCATCAAAACAGCTTTCCAGTTAAAGGAGGAAAAAGGGTATTTGACAGTGCAATCCTACTCATGTCTACTCAGAAGTACATCCTAATGAATTCACTAAGGCTTACTCCTAGGAAGTGTGTACAGTGGCACCTTGGTTCTCAAATGCCTTGGTACTCAAACAACTTGGAACCCAAACACTGCAAACCCAGAAGTAAGTGTTTTGGTTTGCAAACCTTTTTCGGAATCCGAATGTGCTCTATTTTGAGTGTTACGCTTCCATTTTGACTGCCACGCTTCTGTTTTGAGTGTTACACTGCGATCTGTCTGTTTTTGCTATTTATTTTGCGTTTTTATTTTTGCAGGTTTTTTGTTTTTGTTTTTGTGACTGTGTGGAACCCAGTTCAGCTACTGATTGACTGATTGTGTGACTGCAAGACATTGTTTATTGCTTTCATTTTAAGGATCAATGGTCCCATCAGATAGTAAAATTCATGTTAAATTGCTGTTTTGGGGGTTATTTTTAAAAGTCTGGAACGGATTAATCCATTTTGCATTCCTTTCTATGGGAAAGCACGCCTTGGTTGTCAAACGCTTTGGTTTTGGAACAGACTTCTGGAACGGATTAAGTTTGAGAACCCAAGGTAGCACTGTATAGGATTTCAGCATAAGAAGAGAATTCACTTTCTGGGTACATGGGTTCATTGCTGTCACAATCATATACATGTTTATTCAGAAAGAAGTCCCATGGTATTCAGTGGGCTTACTCCTATGTAAGTGTACGTAGAAATGCAGCCTAAGCTTTTCTAGTACTCTGTTTGGAAACTGATTCAGCACTGCTGAGTTCTTTCAATAACTTTCAAATCTAATTACAAATGTTCTTTAGGAGGGGGGAATGAATGCTTGATTCCATGCTACAGACTCACAAGTTATTTAAAGTGGAGGAGAGCATAGTAGCAACTCTGGGTATTATTAAATAGGACGAGAATCAGTACAGATTTGGTCCTGCACATTCTATGCCAGACACTGGAACAGGTCCTGTGCTATAATTACCTGCCATCTCTTTTATCCCCACTTGTTTCTTACAATAGTTGCGTGGCAACATGGCTGTAGTTGTTAAATTCACATAGGATTTTCTCCTCAGAGCGTTTTATCTCAAAAAATGATATGGAACACAAAGCAGCTAGGACTGTCTGACAAACTTCAAAGGCCTTCTTTTCATCCAATTTAACTTCAAAAATTGAATTCAGTGTGGCACCACGGATAAGGTGTTACATTTTGACACGGACAACCTGGGTTCAAATCTCTATTCAGATATTCAGTTGGATAGATTTAGGCGGGTCACTGTGTTTTTTTTTTGTGTGTGTTTTTTTGGGAAGAGCTAGCTGAAAAGAAAGTTTGCTTAGTTGATCTCTACAAATTGATCTCTAACAAACTGCCATGCCCTTGGATCACGGTCAACAACTGATCACATAATACAACAAAAAATAGGGGAAGATATTATTTGCAGAATGTGAGTTGAGGTGACTGTGTATTCCAGAATGCCCTCCAGAAGTAGAACTATCTTAGAGGGCACTTACAGACTGCCACTGTTTGACCATTTCCATGTGGGATTCAATAGCATCCTGTCAAATTCAGACTGAAAAGCTGATTTGGAGCCAGTGGCGTAGCGTGGGTTGTCAGCCCCCAGGGCAAGGCAAGTAATTTGCGCCCCCTAACCCGGGGCAAGGCAAGTAATTTGTGCCCCCCACCCACTGCACTGTCCCTCCCCCAGATAGTCCCTCGCTCTCTCTCCGCACCGCACCGCACGCCTGGCACCCTCCCCTCCACAGTGGGCGGCGACCCGGGGCTCGGATCGGATTCGCACAGCCAGCACTGCAGTGAGAGAGAGTGAGTGAGCCAGGTAGGGGCAGAGAGCTGCGAGTGTGAGCGCGCCCCCCCAGATGTTGCACCCGGTGCAACCGGCCCCCCCTGCAGCCCCCACGCTACGCCACTGTTTGGAGCTCCTGAGAAACAAACATGCTTCCTCAAAAAATCAGACATCTTGCAGTAAGGAAAGTGGGCAGCTCAGTGGTAGAGCATTTGAGTGCAGTAAGGAAAGTGGGATATAACACTTGTAGTTCAACAACATCTGTAGGCCACCATCTTGGGCATGCCCGAAGTAGCACAGTCTTCAACATAAAGGGTCCGCCCTCCTTTTCCTCCAGATTCTCTGTGAACACTCGTAACATCAAAAGCAAACCTTCTCCTCCCACCAAATCCCTTTCCTGAAGTGCAACAAGAGAGAGAGAAATGGGTTAATGATAAGATTTAAGACTAATCCCACCCCTCTTACCCCCAATCCATTTTTAAACAAGCTCTTAAACTTTAAAGAGATTGGCCAGAAAAATTGAGGATGCAGAATAAAGGTCAGGCCTTAGGTTGTAAAGTGTAAATTAAATCTGTTGTGGGTACAATTAATTTATGCTAGTAGTGTTGGAAGGCAATTTGCTCTGCTGGATGGAAGGCATAAAATTAACTTGCATCACTGCCCAATGTATCAGACTATCCCATTTGACCTTGTTATTGATGAACTGCAGGGAATGTTTGTGTCAAGTAGAATGTTAATCTATGAACACCCTGGGTGGGAGAAACGCAAAGACAAAGTTGACTTTGTCTTCTTAAAGTGTAGCCCTTTGTGAAAGCAAACACACATGGAAACTTTATTTTGCTTATGGGCAAAAACTGTGTTTTGATGTTGTGAACTGCCCTGAGACCTTTGGATATAGGGCAGTATACAAAATAATAATAATAATAATAATAATAATAATAATAATAATGTAGTTACTGCAGCATACTAGAGTTTTGGCAAGCAAATCAGTTGCCTAAGTAATTTTATTCCCTGGAAAACTACCCTTACATTTCCTCTAAGTTACCTGTTTTGGTTAGTCAAGATGACCACCATATTAGGAGGGCTAAAGTACTTTTTATGCCACCACTCTTAAATAGTAGATTTTGGACTCCCTGTGGATTGTTTTTTCAGTCCATCTCTACATGGATACTTTAACTTGGCTGTTGTTAATGTAAATCATTTGAAACTGTGCTCAAGAGTATTCTAGCCATCTTGCACCTGGCATTGCTCAGAATTTCTGAATAAAAAACCCCACCAAAAATCAGAGCAGTACTTAAAATAAGTGCAGTTATGTAAGGTTCAGTCCATCAACTTGATTCCAAATGGCATTCTTTTCATTGAAACATAGATTAAAACCTGCTTCTTGAATTTAGGAACAATCATGCATAATTTGGTTACAATATCTTAAGAGGTGCCCCCGTACATAATGGGCAAGCAACTTTCCAAAATATATACCGTATTTTTTGCTCTATAAGACTCACTTTTTCCCTCCTAAAAAGTAAGGGGAAATGTGTGTGCGTCTTATGGAGCGAATGCAGGCTGTGTAGCTATCCCAGAAGCCAGAACAGCAAGAGGGATCGCTGCTTTTACTGCACAGTGATCCCTCTTGCTGTTCTGGCTTCTGAGATTCAGAATATATTTTTTCTTGTTTTCCTCCTCCAAAAACTAGGTGCGTCTTGTGGTATGGTGCGTCTTATAGAGCGAAAAATACGGTAATAGATTTATTGTAAATGTGTATAATGTATTTCAATCTCCCATATTGTAAACTACTTCAAGATCTTTGGCCAGTTAGCAATTTATAAATGTACTGAATAAGAAAATACAATATTTTTACATGAAAATGGATAGGCCTGAAAACCAGAGTCATCTGTAGCTATGCACACCGCCTATGTAAATCTGCTGTGGACAGCTCCCAGATGAAAATCCCTTCTAGTTCTGCTAAGAGAAGTCTTATTGTCTGTTGACTGACACTGTTTGGTACAAGGCATGGTGTCCATAGAACAACATTACTACTGCAGCTTAACAACAAAGCAAAATAATGAATCCTAAACATTACGCTTTAATTCCAAGCTAATACTTTGAAATTTTATTTTCCCAGGATCATCTGTGGGCTGGTTTCATTCTGCTTTGTGTTTGCATTTATCTCTGCTGCTTTTATGCTTCTCTTTTATTTTGCAACATTTTAATGTTTGTTTAAATTTGCTTCATTATCTTTTAAACTTTTTTTTTGTAAACGGCCCTGAGAATCAGCTGAAGGGTATAAATCCCTTAAATGAACAATTGTGTTATCGCTAATGCTTTATTCACACAACCGTTGTCAGCTTGTGAGAGGTTTGCTGCTGTTGTTTTTTCGGTCAGCCTGCAGTGTCTTTCAGCCATGCTGAGCTGAGCTGGTTGTGTAGGCTGTCAACTGCACCTGCTAAACTCAGTATACATAGGCTTTGGACAATCAATCACAACTGCCCTGACAACATTCAGACAGCCACCTCTCCAGATGATGGACTTTTTTCTCAAGGTGTCCTTGTTTTCTCTAACTATTTTTATCAAGGGTTTTTTCTCTCACTAAACCTTCACATTTGTCATCACTTGGAAACACAATAACCAGGGGCAATGATTCCAGAACCTCCCCAAATCACGGCAAATGATATGGTCTGAAAGAGCGAAACAATAGATGGTACTCAGGAGGAAAACGGTAGAGAAGGGGTGGAGAATGCCTGAGACCAAACTTCCTGGGGCTTTATACTATTGATTGGCATGGCCAGAGGCAAAAAGTGGGTGGGACGACAGACTTGACTCTTGCCTTTATACAGTAGGCTACATTCAAGCCATGCCATTTAGAGGTTTGTTCATACACACCTCTCCATCCAGGCAAGTAAAATGCATGGTCAGAATCCAAGGACACCTTTCAGCCAGGCAAAAGCACTTGAGGGAGTGGACCAGGGCTAGTGAGGAGTGTGGCATTGGGAGAGGGTTGGGCTGCAGTGAGTCCCAAGGGCCAGGCAGAGAAATCCGGAGTGTTCACTTGGCCCCTAGATGTGAGGTTTGCTACCCCTAATTTGGGAGGTGTTGGTAAGAGCACAAGTCCAAGGGTTGTGGGTATCTGGCATTATGAAAGTGTCCAAAAATGGAGTAGTGCTTTATTGGCTGAAGCAAAGCATGCCAGAGTCTGCTCAGTGTCTAGATAGGAGTTCTTGATCAAAGAAATGTGGCATAAATTATGCCTACATTGAAAGAGCCATTTCAATTTTAATATGGCAACCCTATTCTGATTGGCTGTCATTAAAGGCTTTATCCCTAGCGAAGGCCCGCTGAACTTCAGGGGTATGAGGAACCAGCAGAGCTGTGCCATCATAGGGTAGCAGTGACTGAGGTGGCAAAGAAGAAGTCAGGCAGTCCTTAAGGAGTCCTTTGGACCCAAGTTCTTTACAGTTTTGTGAATGAATACATGTACCTGGAACCTGGATTGATAGCAAGTCACAACCAGAATAGTTCTCACAGCAGTTGCCGGTAATCTACTTCTATGAGCAGTCTGGTCACTGCATTCTGTACTACCTGTGATGAGGCTGTAAAGGTTCAGGAAAGATCACAAGCAGGAGGTGGTCTAAAGCAATCCTGACTACAGAGGTCACTTGGGCCTCTAGATGTATCAAGGATGGATCCCCCAGACTGAGGACGTGCTTCTTCAGAGGGAGTGCAATCTTGCCCAGAACAAGCAGTTGACATATATCCCAGGCCACCCACAAGGCCTTTAAACTCCCAAGATTCAAGCTCATTTTATTGACTCTCATCCAGTCTACCACTACATCCCAGGTACCAGTACAGGGCTTGCACAATGCAGTTACCTTTCTCATGGAGATTGAAAAGTCTGAACTCTGGAGCTGAACGCAAGTCATCCTGAGACTCAACAGTTATGATTCTGAACACTGCACTGATGCTTTGTTGTTGTTGTTGTTTAGTTGTTTAGTCATGTCCGACTCTTTGTGACCCCATGGACCAGAGCACGCCAGGCACTCCTGTCTTCCACTGTCTCCCGCAGTTTGGTCAAACTCATGCTGGTACCTTCAAGAACACTGTCCAACCATATTGTCCTCTGTTGTCCCCTTCTCCTTGTGCCCTCAATCTTTCCCAACATCAGGGTCTTTTCCAGGGAGTCTTCTCTTCTCATGAGGTGGCCAAAGTATTGGAGCCTCAGCTTCACAATGCTAGGTTTGGCAAAAGCCATAAGACTTGATAACCTTCACCTCAGCCTTCTATTTGTTGAAAAATAATTCGTTCTTAATAGTTATGAAGTAAGTATTTTGAAATCGTTGTGGATTTAGTCTTGTATCCAAATGGAACTGCTGCAAACCTATAGCCGTTGATTTTGACCTATGGGGAAGTAAGAAAGCTTTCCTTCTTGCTCCCTTATAACAGTTGGCTGAAGACTGAACATGACCTGTCAAACTTGGTGAGTTGACTGCAGTTCTACAGTTCAATTTACTTTGAACTGGGAGATGTCAGATTGCTTTACCATGTGCCAGTTCACCATACATGACCTCCAAATTATCCCATTTATGTTGAATGATTCACTTTTTATAGGTACAATTACTCTATTTCCCACTCCTGGCCTCATCACTTTGCTTCCTGCTTATTAACAGCACCTAAAAAATAGTGAGAGCTGGACCATAAAGAAGGCTGATCGCCGAAGAATTGATACTTTTGAATTATGGTGCTGGAGGAGACTCTTGAGAGTCCCATGGACTGCAAGAAGATCAAACGCATCCATTCTTAAGGAAATCAGCCCTGAGTGCTCACTGGAAGGACAGATCCTGAAGCTGAGGCTCCAATACTTTGGCCACCTCATGAGAAGAGAAGACTCCCTGGAAAAGACCCTGATGTTGGGAAAGATGGAAGGCACAAGGAGAAGGGGACCACAGAGGATGAGATGGTTGGACAGTGTGCTCGAAGCTACCAGCATGAGTTTGACTAAACTGTGGGAGGCAGTGGAAGACAGAAGTGCCTGGCGTGCTCTGGTCCATGGGGTCACGAAGAGTCGGACACGATTAAACGACTAAACAAGAACAACAAAATAGAAGCCTTATTTCAATTTAATTCTGAAGGAAGATATGCTTCCAATATCTCCAATATCTCCTGCTTCCACTCCGTTATGTTTATCATATCCTGTCAGGTCTTAAATTCTCAGTTCCTTTTTTTTACAAATTCCCAACATCTCAGCAAATGTCAACCCATACAAATGGCAAACTTGTTTTCCGCATTTAACTATATGACCAGCTTATTTATGCAAATTCAGTGCTCTGCTTGCTAAGTCCATTTAGAATTCTCTCCAGCTGTGATTCAATAGTACCAGACTGATGGTATGCATGGATTTATATAACAACTTTTGTTGAGCTATTTCTTTAAAAAGTAACAGGTTTACTCATAAGTGTGAGTGATCACGAAAGAGGGATTGGACGTTGCAATCTGGCTCGAACACTTTGAAATATTTTTGAACACCACTTCTGCTTTCAAGATAAACCTCGTTTTGATGCAATTTAATGTGCAAGTGTTTGCAAAATTGCAACGTAACATTATGCAGCAGCTCATTACAATAATTTCTGAGTATACAATTTTCCAGAACTATATTGGTATGAAATTTATGACTTTTTGTTACATCATTTTATGAAATACTTAGGTCATCCAGAGGCCACAAAACATTTGCTAAGCTATGAATCTCAAATCTCAAATTAATATTAAACACAGCATCATAAAACTGCATAAAATATAACTATTTTGACTCCGTTTATCAGGGAATGAGTCTGCATAGATGAGACTTGCTTTATATTATCATATACATAGCAAATTATCGCAGAACAATTATTACTGTCCATAGAAAATCTCAAGAGTATATTTAACAACAGAGATGCATTATGTGTTGGCATTCACACAACTGTTGCATTTAAAACAATAAAGGAGAGCTATCACTGTAGTGAATCCTATAGGAATTCTTATCTCCTCTGTGATATATATTTCTCCTTTAAAAGTCCTAGGAATTATACAATTTTACAATTCTTGGTAATGGGCTGGAAAATGTTCTATGTGCAGACCTAATTTGTTTCCCCCATCTTTAATTCCAAACTCCCCACACCATTCCAATGCTCTACAGGGGGCAAAACATTTTTTTTTAACAACTCTTACCAGCAAAATAAAAACAGGTATGGTTAAGATATATACACTTGGGAATGCTCATAATTTGTATTTATCTACTTGCACAAAATGTCACATCTGTGTTTCATTGGCCCAGAAAACTATATATATATATATATATATTTGCTTTCGTAGATTTTCACGGGTACAGGAATGCAGGTTTTGGTGTCCTCGGGTGTCTTCCCGTGTAAAAGTTGGGGTGTCTAGGCGACGTTTCGACGAGGTCTCACTCGTCATCTTCAGGCTGGTGCTTTCGGCTTCTTGTTACTGGAACAGAGCAGGATCTCAGTGTTTGAGTTCCTATAAATACTGTTGAGGAGGTGTGGTGTATAGCCTCCAATGTTCTGGGCAGAGAGGAGGTTCCCAGGCTAGTGTGCCTTTTCTTCTTTTGTTCCTTAATTACTTGAGGGATATCTTGAGTGATTTATATATATAACTGGGTTGGCCAATGGTATCTGGTGAATTTAAGGCAGAAAGGAGGGTGGCACTGAGTCACAGTACAGCAGAGAAGAAAATGTTAAATTGTGCAGCCCAGAACAGCAGAGAGACTGTGGTTGCTGGGCATGGGTATCAGCAGCAAGAGACTGATAAATACCAGACAGGAATGTTTCACATTTCCGTTTTTCCCTCATAGATCTATCTATGGTAAAACTAAGGTGGTTATTGTGATGGGGAAAGAGATTAGAGAACTAAATACTCAGTCCTGCTGATGTTGAGGTTCCCAGGAAGTTGCACGATGGGCTTTCTGCTTCATGGCCAATCCATATTAAATATGGAAATTGCTGCAGATATGCTCATTTTACACTCTGATAAACATGACAGCAAGAGGGCAGTTGTAATCCAACCTTTAAGCCTTCAAGGTGCCAGGCAACTCACTTTATTATATGTGCGCATCAGATCATGTCTATAATAATGTCCTGTGTACTCATTCTCTGCAGGAAACAAGCAAGCCATTATAAATGGAGCGCTGGAGTTGCCTTTTTCATTTTTTTTCTCTCCCTTTCTGCCTTGGCTCACTTGCTCAACTAATAATAATAATAATAGTAGTAATAATAATAATAATTTTTATTATTTATACCCCACCCATCTGGCTGGGTTTTCCCAGCCACTCTGTGCGGTTCCCAACAGAACACTAAAAACAGAATAAAATTTCAAACATTAAAAACTGCCCTAAACAGGGCTGCCTTCAGATGTCTTCTAAAAGTCAGGAAGTCGTTTATTTCTTTGACATCTGGTGGGAGGGCATTCCACAGGACGGGTGCCACTACCAAGAAGGCCCTCTGCCTGGTTCCCTGTAACCTCACTTCTCACAGTGAGAGAACTGCCAGTTCCCTCGGACTGGACCTCAGTGTCCGGGCTCTCAGATCTTAAGGCACCTTATGTTTATTTCCCCCATGTGTCTTGTGAGATTTAAGTAAGCATATACTTCTCTCTGTAACTCTGTAGGTGGTATTTTAAGGCAGGTCTGGATTCAGTGTAGTCTCTGGGTGACTCACCTGGTGACCTCCTGGGTTCTGGGCCATATAGGGGACCCTGGAAATGCCACAGCCAATGAGTCAAGCATAGGACCTGTATAAAATGATTTCTAGCTGAGTAAAATTTGAAAGATCAAGATAATCTTATAAAACAGATTTCCCAGATCTTCAGCTGTTGAGTCTATAAGATGGAACATCTAGAAGTTTGACTCAGCAGGCACACGAGTTAGAGCAAAACTTGAGAAATGCATTGTTTTTCTCAAAACAAAGTTACAAATCAACTTTCATGGCTCTAGTAGGCACCAATGTCAGTTTGGGACGCCACAAGAAAGGATGTGGGCCAATAATGTCTTGCTGTTTTTTTGACTTTGCAATCTGACTACAGAAATTTACTTTTGTGCCAATAGGCATCACTAACAACTCACTCAACTTCCATGCCAATATGGCAATTTGCATAGCATTACCCAGAATGCTTCACATTGTGATTTTGCTTTGAAAACAGATTTAATTGAGCCTTGCTGAGCTGCATTAATGTGCCTGTTTAAATTGAGCAAATCTAATTAGCTCGCATGAAAGTTATGCCACCTCTGGTGCTGCAAAGCTAATGCAATTAAAATCTGTTGGTTGTAGTGAGCATTGTAAACACAGATTGACTGGTGGGAAAGTTCAATAGCCACTAGAGGATGGTCCGTTTTTGCAGGTGCATTTTTCATGGTACCTAATATATCCATTATTTTTAGCATCATGTAATCTGAAGTATCCACTTAGACTAAAGAATCTACTAAAGACTAACACATTCCGTCATAAGCTTTTGTAGGCCAGAGCCCCTTTCATCAGATGCATGAAACAGGTATTGGAACAGGTAGGTGTATATATCCTGAGTAAAGATAGAAGCATTGTGTTTTCAAACAAAGATAAACTATGCAAGTGAAGAATGTCACATACCTTGCAGAACACAATTAAGACAGAATCCAATCAAATGAATAAAAGATAGAACTAAAATAAATGCAGGATCCAAATGAGTGTTAGGAAGCTGGAAAGCTGAATGTTTTTAAATCTGAGGTTTTAAAATTTACAATCCTTTCCCCCTCCCCAATATATTTTTTTAATTAAATTATCTGTTTTACAATTTAGAATATTCATTTGAACAACCTTAAAATATCAGTGGCTTCCCTTCTTTTCTTTCCATGGTTCATTTTGCATAACCTAAATCCCTGCATACTTTACATAAACTAAACCATTCAGTATTCCATTATCACATCCATCAAAACTTATTTACTCTGTTGAGTTTATCTTAATGCTTCCAGCATTTTCAAGTGTACACATTTTCCTCCCATATATTCAATAAACATTTTCCAGTCTTCTTTAAATGTGTGTTCTTCTTGTTCTCTTAATCTCTATGTTAGGTGCAAGCTGTGCACATTTCATCAGTTTAAGTCGCCATTCTTCTTTAGTTGGAGCCTCGCTTGTTTTCCATTTTTGGGCTAACAAAACACGGGCCACAGTAGTGGCATACATAAATAAGCTTTTTTGACACCTGAGAATTTCCGTCTGAATTATCTCCAACAGAAAGGACTCTGGGTGTTTTTTTGAAAAAGTGTTTTTGAACATTTTCTTCAATTCATTATGAATTATTTCCCAATACCCTTTTCCCCTTTTACAGGTCCACAACATATGGAAGAACATACCCTCAACCTCATTCCATATCCAGCACTTATCTGATGCAGTCTTGTACACCTTAGGAAGCCTACTCGGAGTTAAATACCATCTGTAAATCATTTTCAAGTAGTTCGCCTTCAAGGAATAACATGCTGTAAACTTCAGATCACTCTTCAAAAGTCCCCCCCCCAAAAAAAAAACCCAAATTCAATATTTTACATTTCAAAACACATTATTGCAATCACCCATTAGTGCCAAAATCCAAACCTACCTGGATATTTTTAAATTATGCAATTTGCTCATAGAAATGTGCAGTGTATTTATTGATTGATTGCTGCAAATCAGCCATAGAGGGAAGGTCCATTCCAGAGGTGCCAGGTTGCCCCCCAAGACTGAGGGGCCCCAGCATGCATTGTGTGTGACATCACCTGTGCCCACATGTGATGTCACACGCGAAATGTGCATGTGCGCAATATCATGACTGAGTGTTCTGGAGGAGCCAGCAGCTGAATCTGGATTGGAGTGTCTGACTAAGACCTGGGAGACCAGGGTTCAAATATCCTCTCAGTGTTGTTATTGGGATTAAACGAGGTGCAGAAAAACCGTGTATGCCAACTTGATCTCCTCAGAGAACAAGGTGGGCTACAAAGGCAACACATAAATGAAATTAGGCTTAAAATGGTTGCTGGCGCTTGAGTAGACCTACTCGATTGGAATAACAGTCTGACTTGGTATAAACCAGATTCCTGAGTTATAATTTTGTACCAGGCTCAGGGCAAGGTGGGGAATGAAGACATCGTTTTCACATATGAACTTGTTTTTAATTGTTTTATTGCTGAAAGTCTTTTTACTATGAAATCACTTTGAGATATTCTATGAGAAGTGATTCATAAATGGAATTAAAACAAAATAAAATATGATGCTTAGGTACTAAACTGAGCTGTGTTGCTATTTGGCAGCTGCACAGCATGCTGAGAAGTTCATTGTTAGGCTTGTGCTAAAGAGTTTGGAAGAAGATCAATGCATTAACAAAAATGACTTTTTAAATTAGGGAATCCTTGTTAACATAATTATTTGCCGTATTTAGCATTATGTAGTAAAAGCGACCCTCGTGAACTGCAGAAAGCATACTTGGCTACTCAAATATTTTTTTCATGTGGCATGGCAAAAATAGAAAGGACAAAAGGAAGCAAGGGAAGGGGGAAAGGGATCAGAATAAATGATCATTTCTTACATTTCAGTCTCTTGATAATATTTAAACCTAACTTGCATTAGGACTTTCTGCTATATCAGGAAGCACCATCACAGAATGGATTTAAAAGTGATTACACATTTTAAATTACTCTTTGTTCCTTTTAAAAATGGGGAAAGATCTAATCATAATCTGAACATGTTCCAAAGCATTTATAGATGACTGATTCAACATACCACATTTCATTTTGTCTTCCTTCTACATGGGCTTTGCAGTATGGAAATAAAGGTTAATTTGCAATCTAACCTATATCAGACAAGAGTTGATGGGTGGGGGGGAACCCTGTTTGTTTTTATTTGTGGCTTCACTCTTACCCTTCTCTTACCTTAGCACATAGTCTCTCTCGCTTCCTTTTCCATTCCAGATAGGAAGATCCCATCCCACAGTGTGTTTGTTATCTGTATTCAATACCATTTATTTACCCTTCATCTCTCCATGTCTCAGAACAATATTTTCCGTACCGCAAAGTGATGTCTTCCATAAAGTGATGCTAATTGATGGAAGTTCCCCGCCCGCCCCCCCGCCGCTACTTTTGTGCTTTGTGATTCCAAGCATGGCCGAGGTGTTATTCTTTGTAACATATTTTTTAACCCCCATCTAAGAGAGAATCCCCAAGACTAGTTTTTCTGACCTCATTCGCAAAAAAATTACACGCCATGTGCACACACATAGATCATACCCACACCATATACTTAAAGCACACAGGGCCGTCTTTGGCATATGTGCCGCCGGGGTGCAAAGATTCACCCAGCACCCCCAAATTTAGTTTAGCTGCCTCCAAATTAGCTTTTATTCAGCTTTTCTGGGGAGGAGAGAAGCCAAAGTTGTTGATTAAAGATTAAAAATACATTACAATGTCATACATTGGCTACCTTCAGATGTCTTCTAAATGCAAGGTAGTTGTTTATCTCTTTGAAATCTGATGGGAGGGCATTCCACAGGGCGGGCGCCACTACCGATAAGGCCCTCTGCCTGGTTCTCTGTAGCTTTGCTTCTCGAAATGAGGGAACTGCCAGAAGGCCCTTGGCGCTGGACCTCAGGGTCCGGGCAGAACAATGCGGGTGGAGACGCTTCTTCAGGTATACTGGGCCAAGGCTTTTGTTTCCTACGGAGTAACAAAGTGATGGGGGGGGCAGGGATTTTTGCTCCATTGCTTTTCGCTGCCGCCGATCGAGAGGGACCAGCATACAGTTGGTAATTTGGCACCCCCCAGAATTTGGCACATGGGTGCCCCACACCCCTTGCACCCCCAGGTAAAGACGGCCCTGAAAGCACATGTGTAGCACAGTTGTGGCTTCCCCCAAAGAATGCTGGGAACTGTTGTTTATCCCTTACAAAGCTACAATCTCACAGCACCCTTCACAAACTACAGCACCCATGGCTGTGTTGTTGTTTTTTTTGGGGGGGGGGAGCTACAGCTGGTATAAACCAGTCAGGCAAAAAACTATGTTAACTGAAAACAGGTAACTGATGAAGGAAGGCTGCTTCAGAGTGCAGGAGTTAACTGTGAAAAACTGCTGCTTCCATGCCTTTGCAGTTCAGGACCATTACAATGACATCCCAGTCCAGATCATTTGCTATGAAAAAGTTGGTTTGGGGACAAAAAAATGTGCACATTACAATGACACTGAGGCTAATAGCTGGCGAGAAAACAGGACTCTCTGTGCACGGGAAAAAAAAAGAAACATAAAAATGAATCCATTAGAGCTATTGCAGTCTACATGACCACAATAACCAAAGGAAAAGAAAAATGAAACCTAACACTTATTGCCACGAATGCGGGTTCCCTTCAGGACCCTATTAACACTTCTATATATCAACCTTGCACGTAAGTATAAAATTTATTTCAAAGGCATCACAAGGTATAATGAACATTATATACTAGCCAAAAGGAGGTAACAATTCACATCTCAGGTAAAAAGTAGCAAATCATATACAGCTAGAAAAGCCAGATCTCTGCTTAGGAAAGTGAATTTCAAGTATCCTGTAGATTCTATGCCCCCCTCGCACACTCTCATTTAGCATGTGCTATTTGTTCTTTTCAAATGGAGTCTGAAACAGGCCCCCTGCTAGTTTATGAATTACTAACCATGACTTATCGCATTAAGCTGATAGAGCCTTGAGAACATATCTACTTTGTACACATGTGTACATACCAAGATAATCTAATTGTAATCATATATAGCTAGAGCTAAAACTACACTACCCCACTACCAAGAAGTGACCCTGATGTTTGCAGAGTTGCAAAGAAAATCTTAATAATAATTAAAAAAAGAAACTGGGAGGGAGTGAACAAACTCCAAAGAGTGTCAAAAATAATTCAGTGGCAGAAAATGTTAGTTGATTGGGTAGGGGCGGAAGGAGGGAACAGAATGCAGGAAAGAGATATTAAATGGATAGATATGATTGCATTTGTTTTTATTTAATTTTTATCTAGTTTTTTAAAGGAAAACTTATTGAAAGTTGTTGTACTTTGTATGTAAAACATTTAGAGATTTGTATTACTTTAAGTAGTATAATAAAGAAATTTGAAAGATGTCAGTGGGGAGAGACCACTCTGAATAGATCGCTTTCTGGTTCACACTGAGAAGCTATTTCTAAATATCCCAAGGGATGGAAGAGAGAGCACTGGTAGACATCAATGGAGAAAGCAAAGAATTTAATGCAGCTGAAAGTGGGTACAAATAGTAGTAGCAGAGAGAGATAGTTCTTAAGCTAACTCAGTTCTTATTTAGCATGAACACATTCCCCCCCCCAAAAAAAATGCATGCCCAAACAATATTGCTATCACAAATTCCAAAGAGTGATTTGTACACAGCCCACAAGCACACTTCTCAGGATCGCTATGTGTGCCCGCACTTTAAATGTATGGTCTGCCCTATGATCCTTAGATGAAGGATATTTAATAAATAATAATTCTACCAATTAAGCAACTGCAGATTCCTGCTCCAGGGGAGCTGTTTGCTTTGTTCAATTTTGGCACATGTGTTTCTAGATATATTGCATAAATGCTGTAAGTTGCTTTGAGGACACAAATTCCAATGACTAAATGGGATCTTCATGTTTAGAGGAACTAAATTTTGAAGAATTGCATGATCAGAATTCTATTTTATTTTGACGCATGGTTGCAATTGTGAAAGTTTTGCTAATAAGGAAACACCGAGCAATGTTCAACAGCAATTTTCCTGTCAGCAAAGGCTATTTCTTTGCCTTTTAGCCACCATCAAGGAATTTTATTTTTTATTTTTCGGGAAAAGTGGCTTTGTAGTTGTTTCCACCATTTATAGCTCCCACATAAAGTCTTTTCTGCTGAGCTCTGCTTCTTTTGAATGAGGGACTAGCTGTTCCAATGAACAACCATGATCTCCCCCCCCTTTCTCTCTCTCTCTCTCTCTCTCTCTCTCTCTCTCTCTCTCTCTCCCTCCCTCCCCCCCCCCCCAGCAAGTTCAGGCATTTACAAGCTGTTTTCACAAAAGTCTAGCAAATAATAATTAGAAGAATTACAGCATTTAACCTTTGGGAAGAAAAGTTGATTTCTTTAATGACAAACATTTATAATTAGATCAGACTACCTTGCATTCGCTAAACAGCTGTAACTCAAGGAAAATGTAATTTCTTTCACCAAATAGCTAATGATCTGATTTAAACGAATCAGCATAGCTGCAGTCACAAACATATATCCCAGTTATTGGTAAACACAAAATTTGATAACCTAAGGTACGATCAGACTTGGAACCCAATCTTGTTCAGCTAAGAATCTTGACACTACTACTGATCAGCTACAATCCAGCACAAAACATGTAGAACAGTCAAATCTCTGTCTAGGAAGTCCCTCTTTACAAACCTGTAGTCCTACTGAACATCAGTTTTTTAGGAAAAATCCCTTTGTTCTTAAAAGGGCTGTGAACATGCAACTCAAGTTAAATCAGGATGGAGAACTGAATGAATCACATCCACTTATTCCCCCCATCCAGAAAGAGATCATCTGCACGCAACCCTGCTTCCGTATTTTATTTATTCATTTATTTATTGCATTTTTATCCCAAGGAGCTGAAGGCAATGTACTGGGTCTACACTCCTCCATTCTTATCCTCAAGAAGATCAAACCTATCCATTCTTAGGGAAATCAGCCCTGAGTGCTCACTGGAAGATCCTGAAGCTGAGACTCTAATACTTTGGCCACCTCATGAGAAGAGAAGACTCCCTGGAAAAGACCCTGATATTGGGAAAGATGGAGGGCACAAGGAGAAGGGGACGACAGAGGACAAGATGGTTGGACAGTGTTCTCAAAGCTACCAGCATGAGTTTGACTAAACTGCAGGAGGCAACGGAAGACAGAAGTGCCTGGCGTGCTCTGGTCCATGGGGTCATGAAGAGTCGGACACGACTAAACGACTAAACAACAACATTCTTATCCTCGCAATAAGCCTGTGAAGTATATCAGGCTGGGAGAGGATGATGGGCTCAGTTTCACCCAGTGAGCTTCACGTCCAAATGGAGATTTGCACCTGGGTCTTCCCAGTCCTGCATGCTAGCCACTTTGCCACATTGGCTCTCATTGTGTCTTCCCTAGCTGAATTAGCATCTTCATGCACATAGCACTTGTTACATGTGTGTGTCAGAATACTCATGTGTGTCCATTCCACATATGGCTGCTAGAACATATTCACTAGAGAGAGAAGAACTTGTATGCTGCCCTGTACACAAGCTTAACTAAGCCTTTCCATAAGAATATGCTCTCACGCCAAACTATTCAAAGAGGGTTGTTTATTACAAGAAATAAAGCATACATTGAGTAAATGTGAAGTACCTAATGCAGAACGGCATTCACATAAAACTCATGGGCACATTAAAGTAATATCCTGACACATTTGCCAGTCTAAAGAAATACAGAACCTAATCTGGAAGAGTTGGGCTCAGTCTTGCGAAGTAAAAGAGGCTGAGAGAAAAGTATTCTTCAGTGGTTATAGTTTCCTAGTTGCTTTGCATGGGAGTGTGGGCACACTGAATAGCCTTTCTTTTAAAATATTTAACATTTTATTGTTTTGTTAACAAAAAAAGACATGCAAACGTAACAACAACAACCAAAGAATAAAAAATGTAAACCATAAAGCATCAGAGCTTGAGTGCCGCTCCCAAGGGAAAAGAAAGTATTAACTCAACAAGGATTCCCTTGAAAAATAATCAAGATACAGTCGTATCTTGGATCCCGAACGCCTTGCAAGTTGAATGTTTTGGTTCCCAAACACCACAAACCCAGAAGTGAGTGTTCTGGTTTGAGAACATTCTTTGGAACCCAAATGTCCAATGTTACTTCTGCAGCTTCTGATTGGCTGCAGGAACTTCTAATCGGAAGCCACGCCTTGGTTTCTGAACATTTTGGAAGTCGAACGAACTTCTGGAATGGATTCCGTTTGACTTCCAAGGTACCACTGTACATTAAGAATAGCAATATTATCCACATTTGAGTTCCATCCTAATTGAGAATGAAGGTTCTATAAAGTCTTAGATGAGCCAGACATTTGCATATACAGTGGTACCTCAGGTTAAGTACTTAATTCGTTCCGGAGGTCCGTACTTAACCTGAAACTGTTCTTAACCTGAAGAACCACTTTAGCTAATGGGGCCTCCTGCTGCTGCTGCATCGTCAGAGCCCAATTTCTGTTCTCATCCTGAAGCAAAGTTCTTAACCTGAAGCACTATTTCTGGGTTAGCAGTGTCTTTAACCTGAAGCGTATGTAACCTGAGGTACCACTGTACGGAATAGTCTTTCTTCCTTGCATCTGCAATCACGAACACCTGTAGAGAATGAGTCTTTACTTAAACACCCGAAGACATCTAGGCAGCTCTGAATCCCAATTGCTCAGGGTTCCAGGTTGCATGGGCACTTTTGTGCACATATACAGATGCATGAAGGCCTACTCACTACAAATGTTTGTGCTGCATGTGCAGATACCAGGGGATGCTCAGTTTGCCATTACTCCCCACTGCCTTGTAGAGCAACATGAGAGCTATAAGAAGGCATACAGTGACTCACCCAAGGTGAGCTTCATGGTTCAGCGTAGATGAACTTAGGTCATCCATATTCCGGTCTGGCTATGGCTGACTGTATCCCTCCCCAACACCTTATTTATGAAGTTAAGAGAAAATACAATTTTTCAGCCAAGACCTGCTTTTCCATATTGATGCTCGGGACAGAACCCAACTTCCATATGCAAAGCGTGCCCTCGTACTGCTAAACTGTGGCTGTTTCCCTTTGGGATTAGTAAAACATAGTACAACTGCTATGTCCTGAATGAAAAAAAAAAAAGCCTTATTATCATTTGGAAGTAGAAAAATGATTACAATTTTTATATATGGGAAGCGGCTTTCCAAGTATCTAAAGTGCTTCTGCATGAAAATATTGATTTGTTTTCACATTTGACCAAAATTTTCATCTTTGCTGCCAGCACAGAACTTTTCAAAGGGCAATTGGCCAAATCCACTTTCTGGAAGGTGCTTTGAATACTGATAAATCTGTGTGATGCAGAAACCAGTCATTTTCAGAGTAAGTGCTTTTTAGCGTGAATTAATGGATAGGGTTTTGTTTGTTTGTTTTACACTTAGAAATGGCTTTCTTAAATATTTAAACTTGAATTAGAGATTCAGGATGACCTCATGACTAGGAATGTTTATTTGCAAAGCAGCTTTGGAGCAGAAAATGGGCAATGTCCCTCCTTTTGTATCGAAACAGGAGCTGCCACTTCTCTGCAAAGTGTTGTGAGGGAGCAATTTGCAGTGGTGAGGTAGGGAGGGAAGGGGAATTACATTATCCCTTTGCACTTCCCCAATCCACTTTTCCAGAGGAAACACACCTGTTGTCAGGATTTACGATCTCCCTCTCACACCATGAGATGGCAGGCTGGTGATTTTACAACTTTCAAATTTATTGCTATTTACACAGCAGCTCGCTAGAAGGGTCAGTTGAGCCCACCGGGGGCTCATTTCCAACAGGAAATACGCCATCGGCTCCTCCTCCTCTTGTGGTCTTGACACCAAGCCTGAACTCTGTCCAATCTCTGAGAGTGAGAGGACTCAGGAACAGGCCATTCAGCTTGCACCTCCTCCCCTGAGAGCATGTCTGTAAATTGCGGCTCCTCTGCCTGCCTTACATCGTCCTGGAAATTTATGACTGGCATTCCAGGAGAGGAGGGGCTCGCTTCCCCCTCTGCCTGTGAAGAAAGCAAGCCTCCATCTCTTTCTGCCTGCCCCCCTCCTTGGTCCTCGGAGCCCTCACTTTCACTCTGGGCAGGAACATTCCTGACACCTGTGGACCCACTGTGGGGTGGGTGCAGCTGGGCGGGGAGTCTATGAGTGGACTGAAGGAGGAAATTAGTGGTTGCAGGGGAAAGGGTTAATTAAGCACCCATTCCCTTGTCCGTTCTTCCTGAACTGCCTTTTGCCTCTTCCAAATGTCAATTTCACAGAGCAGGAGTGATAAGGGTTTTCGGTTACCGTTTAATACCTCGGCTTACATACGCTTCAGGTTACAGACTCCGCTAACCCAGAAATAGTACCTCGGGTTAAGAACTTTGCTTCAGGATGAGAACAGAAATCGTGCTCCAGCGGCGCAGCAGCAGGAGGAGGCCCCATTAGCTAAAGTGGTGTTTCAGGTTAAGAACAGTTTCAGGTTAAGAACGGACCTCTGGAACGAATTAAGTTCTTAACCTCAGGTACGACTGTACGTCATTCAAGGCGACCACATTTCTTTCTCTTGTAGTAATGGCAGATTCAAATGTCTTTAAAATCAAGAGTTGTTTGAACATGTCATCCTCTGCTACTGTTTGTTAAGGGGCCGAACAATCCCACTAAATAACCTTTCAAATGGAATGTTTCCTTTAGCAAACAATGGCTCTTGCCATCAAAGTTGTCCTGCAAACCTCTCCACTGTAATAGGCTGGGTCAAAAAGCCAGGCCTACTTCACCCCCTCCCCCCAAAAAGTTATGCCTGTTAGACAACTTCTGGAATTATTGTCAAGTAGTTGGATATATTTCTAACTCATTATCTCTAAGAGTCTTTTGAGTGCCAAAATTATAGAGCTGAGCCAGCCTGTCAGGCATTTAAGAGACAGGGTGCTTATTGTCCCTTTAAAAAAAATCAAATTCAGATAACTGAAGACAGCTGAATATGACTATTCCACTGCACAGATCATGTGTCAGGTTCCATGGATGACTGTAGGAAGGATCTGCAAGCTCAAGCCATTACACAGCTGACAATGGGGATGTATTTATTGTGAATGTGGTTAGACCACATTCAGTGGCTAGACCACACTCAACTTGTATGGACCTGGGGACTTTCAAGAGAGTTATGGCACAAGCCTAACCTCACCACCACCAGACACTCCAAGTGTCCTTATTTTTGCATGGACTCTTGTTGTTTTCCAAACAGTTCATGGTTCTTTTCTTCCTGTTATTCTCACTGTAACCTTGTGTGGTTGGTAAAGCTCAGAGCTCACTCTGCCAGTAAGCTTCATGGCAGAGTGAGAATTGGAATCCTGGGCTCTGAGACTCCATTTATCACTGATAGGAGAATACAGTACAGTGGTACCTCGGGTTACAGACACTTCAGGTTACAGACTCTACTAACCCGGAAATAGTACCTTGGGTTAAGAACTTTGCTTCAGGATGAGAACAGAAATTGTGCGGCGGCAGTGGGAAGCCCCATTAGCCAAAGTGGTACCTCAGGTTAAGAACAGTTTCAGGTTAAGAACGGACCTCCAGAATGAATTAAGTTCTTAACCCAAGGTACCACTGTACCACTGAGAGCCAGTGTGGTGTAGTGGTTAAGAGCGGTAGTCATGTAATCTGGGGAACTGGGTTCATTTCCCCGCTCCTCCACATGCAGCTGCTGGGTGACCTTGGGCCAGTCACACTTCTTTGAAGTCTCTCAGCCCCACTCACCTCACAGAGTGTTTGTTGTGGGGGAGGAAGGGAAAGGAGAATGTTAGCCGCTTTGAGACTCCTGAAGGGGAGTGAAAGGCGGGATATCAAATCCAAACTCTTCTTCTTCTTCACTGTACAGGAAAAATAAGAAGCATATACAGAATCAGGCCATGGCTCACTATTGGCTACACTGACTGGCAGCAGCTCATAGTGGACGTTTTCAGACCTACCTAGAGTTTCTGTGGATCAAACCAGGCCCCTTCTGCATGCAGGGCAGCTGCCCTGTCACAGAGCTATGGTCCTGCCTCCTATGCACAGGAAGTCGGTGTCTCCTGAAGGATCTGCCAACATGGTAAGAAGAATTTATTCTGCACATATCACTAATCCAAAATTAGGGGAAGCCCTCACGGGCTGTGTCAAGCAGCACAGCACAGAGGCAGGCTTACAGTCTCCGTCGGAACGATGCCAAAGCGGCTGTGTTCAACTAGGGCAACCCATTTGCAACTTCCTAGCAGGATTTGTAGAGCTACTTTGAAGTCAAATCGACATCATTGCAAATGCAATCAGAATTTGTCATGTGTATTAATGGTAGAAATGAATAAACGACAAAAAAGCCAACGTGAGGAGGCAGAGAATTTCAACCGTGGAAAGCCAACACAGTTTTTGCATTCTTCATTTCTAGCCAAGAGGGTTTGGGGGGGGGCAGCATAATAAAATACTGGAGAGGAAAATTATGCTACTGGGTGGGGGGCGGGTGGGAGAGAGAGTTAATTCCATATCAAGCAACTGAAATGAAAATTTAAAATGCTGTCTCTTAGATTGCGGAGCAATTATCTAATCCTTGGTGGTGTGGGGATATTAAAGACAAATATATATTCTCTGCTCTGGAGATCCAAGTATCCAAAATAATGGTTCAGTGGAGTCTTCAGCCTGGGTTAAGAACTATGCTGCAAAGGTGGAATCCTTAATGGCTGGTTACCCGCTGGCTGGTGGGGAGAACAGTGGTTGCTTTTTTGTTTTGTAGCTGTGTGATTTGTGCTCGCATTGCATTGTGATGGTCATTGGCTATAAACAATAAACATGATTGATGGGATTGAGTGGTGTTTGCGGTCCAGTGGCGGAGGGGCATTTGTGTGGTTGGGGAAAGACAGCAGTTCCTTCTCCATCACCCATGCTAGCCGCTGGGGCTCGTCATGGTTGCAGCCAATCACGGGTGAACATGTGGGTGTGGTTTAGGGAGTGGACCAGAGGGAAAACATCTCCCCTCTGGTCTGCTCCCTGGCTGTAAAAGCCAGCTGTGCCCAGGCCACAGCCTCAGTCGACACCCAAAGCACAGCGGCGGCGGCGGCAGCAGCAACAGCGGCAAAGGAGGTGGCCACAGGTAGGGCCTTTGAAGCAGCCAAAGACTTTGAGGCGTCTGGGCACTCAGGTGAATGGTGAGAGGTTTCTTTCTCTCCCCTTTTTGCCGTGGCACCGAACAAAGGGCACTTTAAAGTGTGACTCACAGGAAAAGAAGAAAAGAGGCAATTTTCAGTGCCAAGAACTTGGACTGAATGAAGCCTTCAGGTGCTCAGGCCATTGCGGTGACAGGCACGACGTGGGTGCAGGGGAAATCCTCACCCCCATTGGGGAGCACTACACCACAGGGAGCAAACACTCCCCACTCCTGTTCCCACAAGGAAGTGCCACGCCACAAAACACACAGGTGAGAAATACTTCCTACTTCCTGCTTTCCTACAGGAAGCACCACGATGTTGGGTGGAGACACTCGCCTGACACAGGGGAGGGCTGGCAGGGCAGTGGGGACACTCACTACCCCCTTCCCTATAGGGCAGTGTATCAGGGCAAGTGGGGTACCCACTGCCCCCTCTCTCAGAAGGCAACAGAGACACACCCCATCCCCTCCCCCTAAGAGCGAGCGCCTTTAGGGTGGTTGATACACCACTCTCTCCTCATTCATCGGAGCCACCATGTGCTTCAGTAAAGACACTGTGTAGGACAATTGCCCCGTAGTTGAGCATTGCTTTGCATGCAGAAAGCCCTGGGTTCAATGCTCACTATCTAGGACTACCATACGTCCAGAAAGAAGCCTCTGCCAATCTGTGTTCATCCACTCTTAACTCTTTTTGCATGTTACCAACTGCGCTGGGGAATTCTGTCAGCCCACACAGAACCAATGTAAGCATCCCAAGCTTCGCAAGGATCACCTGGGTGGGCATTGCTGCGGCCTGCTCAAATCACAAGTGGTTGTCCTGTATTGATTGCAACTTCACCTTCGCTTCACTGTGCCTGGGCCCTTCATCCAAGCAGAGAAATAGAACTAATGGAAAGAGCCCAAATGCTTGAGACTTCAGTGGGCTATCTGTAGGATTCCATACCCCTGAAATGCTGAGGGTAGATAAAGAAATAAAGCACATGAGAAGCATTAGTTCCACAAGTGCAGACTCATTTCTCCAATAGAGCCCTGGTTTCCCCCTCCGGATTCTCCCAGTTCTTAGTCAATTTAAAAAGGAGTAAAACTGTTTTATTGCTTCTGTTGAAATAAATATTGTATACCAGCAGACATGGCTATTAAGGGTCATAAACTTTAAAAGCCTGGCATCAGGGGAAACAAACACAAAAAAGTTAAGATTTGTGCCTATCAGTCGACCATATACTCAGTTCCACTTTGGATATGAAAAGCTAGTGACTGCATGGACACCAAAAGTTCAGTTTTGTAGCCTTGTTTTTTTAAAGGACCTGAGAATTATGACTATTTGTTGTTGTTGTAGTAAGTTTCTAGCATTCCTAGCCACAGGTTTTAATAAGTGGTGTGAGAAGAAAAAGAAAAGTAGTCCTCATTAGTGAATGAGCTGTCACACTCTGTTTAGATAAATATATACCCAGCATTACTGATGTGTGCCTGACATTTCTTGCAAAACAAAATTAATAGATGCTCTGCTCTAACAGCAGAACAGTTTGAAAATCAGCTTGGCATGTGTAGATCCCTAACTGCCTAAGGGTTATCTATAAGAAGTTAAATATTTCCTTATAAAAGATCTAATCAGATCCACTCCAAAGCTTGAGTGATGGTTGTTTGGCACATCTGGCCTATTAATGATGAGAATTCATCCAGTGCAGCAACTTCTACCCAAAGTAACCAGCTAGGTGCTTTGGGGAACCACAAGTAGTTCTACCTGAACATTTCTGATACAAACTGGAATGCATTTAGTAAATTATTCTGACTTTCAAAAATGGCTTCCAGCCCAATCCATGGCTTACTTAAATTGAAGTATGCTAATTTAATTCAGTTTAGTGGAATTGGCTGTGTGGTTGAGAGAATCCTGAAATCAACCTAGAGGAGAAAGTATTTTTATTTATTTTATTTTATTTTATTTTATTTTATTTTATTTTATTTTATTTTATTTTATTTATTATGTTCATGCTACATTTATCTTTCAAGGAGCTCAGGGTAGTGTACATAGTTCTCCCCCTCCTCTTTTAATCCCACACAACAACCTTGTGAGATAGGTTAGGCTGAGAGGTGGTGACTGGCCCAAAGGCACTCAGTGAGTTTTGTGGCTGAGTGGGGATTCAAACCCTGCTCTCCCAGGTCCAACACTCTAACCATTGCACCACACTGGATCTGTAGAGGTGAAATTGGTTTATGTGTACATGTTGTTCCCATGAATTTGAAAATCTAAGCACAGCTGGACCACACAACCATCACTGGTCTATATTTTAAAACCACAGAAGTTGTGCAAGTACATAAGCAAAAGGTTGCAATCGTATACCCACTTATCTCCGGAGTGGAGGATCCAGTTGCAGACATGCATAGGATTGCTCTGCAAGTATTTTAGAGTGGGACCTCTGGCTCTCCAGTCCCATTAGTCCCAGTTAGCATGGCCAATGATCAAGGATCTTGAGAACTGTAGTCCAGCACCAGGTTCTTCATCCCTTCCTTCAAGACTTCACTCTCAAAACTTGGAAGCACTTCACTTAATTGACAAAGATAAGTGTAGATAAGATCATGTCCTGCAAATCTGTTCTTGCGTTCTTAATGCATTGCTGATTGACACATGTTTAACTCACCGGACGCTCAGAGTTGCTACAGTATGATCACACAACAGCAGATCCGTTGAACTTTCCTGCACATAGTCAGGAGGTAAGATTGACCAAAAGGTAAGATTGCTTGCTGAGGTAATTAAGGGAGGAGATGAGGGGGGCGGAATGGATTCCAGATTAAGCTTGCTGAGATCTCTGCCTTTTTCAAAGCTCTGCCATCGTTTAACTACAGAGTGTGAAGCCACGATTCCACTGCCAAGAACGAAGCACAGAATGATTAATACTGCTCTAATAATTGCTAAGGAGGAACCTGCAGCTATCAAAGCCAAACTGACTTAGATTCTCTGAACTGGCTCCCCCCCAACCTCCCCCCCACCGTTTTCTTTTTAGATGTCATATGCATACATGAGCATGATAACCAGTCCTTAGCTTTGATTTGTTTTTCGCAGCAATTAGCCCACCTTCAACCTCTCCTTCTTTCCTCCTCTCTCAGAATTCAACTATTGTCATGTCCAGGACAATCTACTGCCTCACGCTCACATGGCTCAATTAATGAGCAGAATTTTTCAGAAATATCTACTATACCCTGCTACAGTATTAGGCCTTTACAAAAAAAGGATGTGTGTGTTAGAAACTGGGTTTCTAAGGCTGCAATTCTGTACACACATGCCAGGGAATAAGGCCCATTGAGCTCAGTGGTGGGCAGAGGCAGAGACAAATGTTCACAGGGAAATGGAATATAAATTCACCTTTGTGCAGGAGACTAGTTTCTGTACACAGAGAGACACTTCTCTGTCCTCAATTCAGGCAAGGAAGCATCATTTTCACAGGTCAGTGACATATCCCAGCCAGGCTAAAACAGTGGGGAGAAGCATGGCCAGAAGCAGGCATGGCCAGGGAGAGGATCTGGCCTGGGGAGAGTCCTAAGGGCCAGATAGAAAAATCTGGAGGGTTGCATTTTGCTCCATGGCCTGAGGTTGCCCACCCCTGCTTCAACCACTGCACCAGACTGACTTCTAAAGCATGCAGATATTGTTCCCCTCAAGAACAAGCCCCACTGAAATGACTGATAGCCCATCCAAACTCAGAGTATTAACCGTATATTGCAGCCTTTGGAACATAGGAGCCAACTCCTAGGGGCCAAAGTTCCTTCGCCCCCCCCCTCCCAAAAAATATTTAAGGGGGCCAGGGCCCCCAAAGTTGATGGGCTTTGCCATTCAAATAGTGTGTGTGTGCCGTGTCATGTGAGCTTACTGTTCCATCCTCCCAAATATTTTATTCAAGTTGGCACCCCTGCTTTGGAATATTACTCTTTGACAAAATGCTCATATAAAAAACCCGAGATTTTGATTACCAGAAGTCCTTCTGATATGAAGAATTTGCCTTATTTTCATACCTGAATATTTTATTCACATGCAGAACCACTTATCTTCTCCTGCTAGTTCATGTCATGACGCCTACTCTCTTCCTTTCCTATTTGCCTGTGTATGGCTACCCATTCAAAGTCCTTGATACTTAGGCATTTTGTATAACCTTGAATAGCGCAAGCAATTTCAGGACCATTCATCAGCAGGGGTCTTTTTTGTTGCCATCCTGCAAAAGTTGTTTTGGCAGCTGAACACGTTGTTGTGGAGCTGGGAGAGACTTTATAATAAGCAACCTCAACTGAATGGATTGATTTGAAATATTCATTTTCGTTCTGTTTGGGACAAACTGAAACACATGGCAGGTGCTAGCATCTGAACTGCAGAAGTTCCATTGTTAATGAGATTAAAACACTGACATCCAGTAGGAAATTATCACGGACCAGTGTAGATGTAGAAAATGCTGAATGACACTACTCATGTAACACCTTTCATTACCGTTAAGAGACTAACATTCTGGGGGCAATCATTTGGTTTTCTGAAAGATGCTTCCAATTTCTGTCTGTCTCTCTGTTGCAGAAACAAATATTTTACTTAATCAATACATTTACAGGGATGGGCACCCAATTCCCCCATTCTGTGAGTGCAAGGTTTTTCCCCTCCGTCCCTCTGGGTGCAGGCCACACAATCCCCAAATCTTCTCTGGGGGTTGAGGGAACTGCAGTAACAGATTTAGGAGGTTCATGAAGAGGACAGAGAGTGTGGAGATTCCATTGCACATGGGCAAATCCTTGCACCGATAGAACAAGAAATGTAATGCTACATTGGATACAAGTCCACGCAGTTACTGCCCAGGACTAAGTGGGTCTGCAGGACAGATAAAAAGCACCTCCAGTGCTATTTATGACAAAGGGGTCATTGGCTGCCCTGGTGGCAACTTGTATGTCCCAGCTCTCACTGTAGGGAGATGGTTACACTTATTTTTCTGCCAAAATATTTACGGTAATGCTCAAATTGAGTATGATACATAAGCAAAATAGGGTTCAGAGGCACAACAGGTGCTGTGCAGGGCTAAGCAAGCAACATGTTCCCTCGATTGCCAATATATGGGGCTGGCACACTTTCAGTGCAGCGAGTGGGACTGTGCTTTGGGCAAGCAAATGGGCAAGGCTTCTAGAGGGCTGGACCTGAACTGTCTGCACAGTCATCTCTGTGATCTAGCCTATGAATGAGGCAACTGGGACAGCTCTGAGCCAGAGTGAGTGGCAAAAACATCCCAAGAGGATGAGGTGGGGCAGGCTTTGGCAGCGTTCACACATATCCTTTCTCACTTTCACCTCTGTTGCTTTAGACCTCCCCCCATGTATGTATATGCTTGTGTTGGAGTAGAAGCAAATTGAACAAAGAGGCTACTGAAAGCACAAAGGAAGCTGATGACTCTCTGTCTCTGTCTTTATATATATATATATCCTTAGAAATCAGGTTTATTGTTCTGAGAATACAATTACAATAATTCCAAGATATGGGGTGTGTGGGGGTGTTGAAAGCACTTCCCGGTTATGTTTCAAATCCAAGGAGAAGTAAGTTATTCAGCCATTTGTTATGACTCTCCCAAGTAAGACTACTTGATAACAAATGCTGGAAATTATCTGAAATGTTTCTTGATAAGGCACTTTAGGGATGCTTGCGGAATCCGATTTCCATGAATTCCAGTGCAAACTGACCCTGATCTGCGGCTTCCATTCTTATGTGAGAATGTGAATATAATTATCCTTCAGATTTCACACTTCTCTGAATTCTACAATGCTGTTCTCAGCTCCAAAATGCATTTATAAATGCAAATTTTGTGATAAAATACCTACATACTTATTTTGTTATAAAATATGTATTAAAATATTTTATGCAGGTTTTTTTTTTAAAGAAAAATAGTGTAATGTTAAAACAGGTCAGAACAGACTTATGAATGAATACATATGAAATAGGCATGAATCACTGATCGAGTGCTGTGTCCATCCCTAGTTGGTATAAGTTGGGACATCCACTCAACTATGTTCTCCTGCTGCTTCCTACAGCATAACAATCTTTGAAGTAGGAAATAGACTACAAAATGCTTCCTTTCCTCCGATTTAGACGTCTGAGCCACAAAAGGTGATAGGTTTTTATTACAAATTCTGATGATATGCCAAAGAAAGCTCTCTGTGCGGACGAGGTTCTGAAGAGCTCTGCAATTAAGGAGCAGTTCGACATAAGCTATTACAATTGTGAGGCTGTAAGACGACAAGAAGAGTGTTGGCAGTATTCTCCTAGCAATCATTACAGCCAGAGCAAAAGAAAGGAAAAGCTGTAAAGTGAATAGCTAGTGAACACGATAATGAACATAGCTGGGGAGCGTGTCACATTCCATTGTATGCATCCTTGAAGGTCTCTCTTCTTGGAACATGCCTTCTTCACACACAGATTCAGAGAGCAGATGCATTTTTAATGTGGTTGCATCTTATATCCCCAAACGCAGATTTCACTCTTCTGTCATGGTTCATCGTACCTGGACTTTATGGCTACCTATTGCGTTTTCAGGGGTTTTTGAATGCCGGCAATTGGAGCAAATTTCTATAAACCTGAACCTACTGGTTCATCTTCCCTCAGCTCCTGCTAAAGATGAATGCACCTTTTAATGTTTTCCATTTTATGGTTATGGCAAAGTTAATTTCATTTAATGAAATCCAACAGCTAGAGTTATTCACCAAGATTACAGCTGTGCACCTTATCTTCCTCTTCTCTTTTTAATGAAGGGCTTCTTCTTCCTAACTGCTAATACAGTCTAATGATATGAGAGAAAGGGAGAGAGAGATCCTTCTTGAAAGTTTCCCCCGTTTGTTTATATTCCTTGCCTCTGTAACTGTTCAACAGTTTAATAGTCAGTGATGTTCCTACCCCTTCCTTACTCTTGTTAAATCTCTCTCCCCCATCGTTTGTCTTAGGCTGCGAGGCTCAGATGTTTCATATGCCTGAATTGCTGAAAGGTTACTATTAGCTAAGTGGATATGCACATATTTAGGAGGCATTTCGGGATAACCATGCTTGGATGTTGTGTACCGCTGCATTTTACAGCATCTGCAGGAATTATTTCTGGATTTTCCCTGAAACACATCAAATACTGGAGATAATAAACAGGCACATGGATGGGATAAACAAATCCCACAACTCTATTTGAAGAAAGTGAGGTGTTCCAGTCCTTTACAGTTTGGTGGTAGAACTGACCACTGCTTTGTCCATGAGTTGATACATGCTACACCACCATTCTTATTCCTCCAGATGGTTAACAGAGAAAAGGCCACCTCTTCTTTCCTTTCTTGGCCTATTCTTGAGCCTAGCAATGAAACAAGCCTCATATTACTGAAGGCTGCTTTACACACAGAAAGCAAAGGTTCATTTTCTCCCTTTCTTCTAAGAATTGCATGGAGAATCTGTGTGTAAACTGAGATATTCATGGATACAGCCAAAAAAGTCACTTGTAATAATAATAATAATAATAATAATAATAATAATAATAATAATTTATTACTTATACCCCACCCATCTAGCTGGGCCTCCCCAGCCACTCTGGGCAGCTCCCAACAGAATATTAAAAACACAGCAAAACATTAAAAACTTCCCTGCCTTCAGGGCTGCCTTCAGATGTCTTCTAAACATCAGATAGTTAATGGTAGGGAAGGGCAAACAGCTGCAATCACATTCCACTGGTGCTCTACCATAAGTGCTGAATCCCAGTTCTCTTCCAAACTCCACTCACTTCCTTGGAAATTGACACACTTCCCATGCATCCGTACACACAGTCACTATCATCAATTTGGTAAAGATCGGTGAACCGCTGCCTTTCACATTATGAATCGGATGGCAATTATGTGTCATCTGAGAATGCTAAAACAAAATTACTTCTTTTTTTTAGAGCCCAGAATTGGCTCACAATTTTTATTATGCACATGTGATTCTTTTCCAGGGAACACACACATTCTCACAATGCCATTTGGGCACTGTCTGATGGGACAAGGAAAGGTATCTCAGTTGCCGGAACAACTGAGCAACATTCCCTTCCCATCGTGCATGACAACACCTTGAATGGTTGCCAATCTATGTTTAAAATCCTGGAGCGGAGAGCGATGCTTGGTCATGTTATGTGCTAGAAGGCACCCAAGAGGAGGAACTGAGTTCCTAGGTATAAGCAGAACCAGATCTAGGTTGGTAAGAATGTGGGGGTTTGGGCAGTGGTAGTAATTGATGCAGAGAGTGAAATTGTGAAAACTAGAGTTTGTGACAGGAAGGGAGGGCTGTTGTTTGAGTAAGAGGGAGGAAAGGTTTTCTGTTTCGTAGGGTTGTTGTTATCCACTGTGTGTGCCTGCCTTCAAGGTGAGATAGTTTCAAAATTATTTTGTATTTTTAAAAAGTTCAAGATGATTTCAACACCCAACAAATGTTTATCAACACAGTAGTAATCTCATGGAATGCTTGCTCTGAGGAGGCAGGCAAATAATAACAATGAACACCCACACAGAGGCACTTCATATTCGTAATTACAATTAAAAGTCCATTTTTCTAGAGGCAAGGGTGACTGCTGCAAATTGCATTTATATAATGTGAGCTCAGTAAACTCACATTGCAAGCTATAGTTTCAAAGTTTGTTTTTTTAAAAAAAATAACTGCCCTCTTAATGATACCTTCTACAAAGAAGCAAAGGGTGGCATTCTAAGTGATGGCTTGCACCCTCTGTGATGAAATTCCTTTCCACACGAGACTTATCAAAACTCAAGCTTCGGGCATCTTTGAGGGATTTCAAGAGAGCTCATTATTCGGGCTGACTTCAGGATAAAGAGGATGCTGTGCTTCTTTCTATTTCTTTGTGATTATTTTTAGTTTTCCTGTTTGTGTACCTTGAAGCTGAGCAAAAACAGAGCCTCCTCCTCCTCCTCCTCCTCCTCCTTCTTCTTCAGCGATCACTCATAGCTGAGTACGGTTGTCTTCCATAAACACAGTTTTAACAATGAGTCCATAAGTGACTGTGGAGGCCAATTGTGGATCCACACGTCCTTCCACAGTGGGGGACATAGGTTTCCGGGCGGGAGTTGATCACAGTGTGGATTTGCCAAGCGTGCCTTCCTCTTAGCACATTTCTCCCTTGCATCCTGAGTTGAAGTGTCTTCAAAGTCCATGACACCTTTGGTAAAGGCTGTTCTCCAATTGGAGCGCGCACAGGCCAGTGTTTCCCAATTGTTGGTGTTTATACTACATTTTTTAAGATTTGCCTTGAGACAGTCTTTAAACCTCTTGTTGATGACCAGCATTACGCTTTCCATTTTTAAGTTCGGAATAGAGTAGTTGCTTTGGAAGATGATCATCAGGCATCTGCACAACATGACCAGTCCAACGAAGTTGATGTTGAAGAATTATTGTTTCAACACTGGTGATCTTTGCTTCTTCCAATACACTGATATTAGTTTGCTTGTCTTCCCAAGTGATGTGTAATTTTTTTTGGAGACACCATTGATGGAATCTTTTGAGTAGTTGTCTTCCCAAGTGATGTGTAATTTTTTTTGGAGACACCATTGATGGAATCTTTTGAGTAGTTGGAGATGGCATTTATAACTGGTCCATGTTTCACAAGCATACAGTAAGGTTGGTAGTACAATAGCTTTGTAACAAGCATTTTGGTTTTCCTGCAAATGTCCCAGTCCTCAAGCAGTCTGCACTTCAATCGGGAGAAAGCCACAATCAAAGAACTCAGGCAATGCTGGATTTTGGCATCAATGTTGGCCCTTGTGGAAAGATAACTGCCTAGGTAGCAGAAGTGATCAACGTTTTCCAATGTTACACCATTGAGTTGGATTTATGGCACTGCAGAGGGGTTATTTTGTACTTGTTGGTGCAGCACTTTGGTTTTTGGATGTTGAGTGATAGGCCAAGCTTTTTGTAAGCTTCTGCAAAGATATTTAGGATGGTTTGGAGGTCATCCTCTAAGCATGCGCACACTACATTGTCATCAGCATACTGAAGCTCTATGACGGAAGTTACAGTTACCTTACTCTTTGCTTTCAGCCTGCTCAGATTGAAGAGCTTTCCATCTGTTCAATATATGATTTCTACTCCGGTGGGGAGTTTCCCTTCAGCAAAGTGTAGGATCGTGGCAATAAAAATAATGAATAGAGTTGGGGCAACAACACAACCCTGTTTAATACTTGATCCCACTGTGAATGGTTCACTTTCAGAGCCATTGTTATCTGCGATTGTTGCTGTTATATTATCATGAAGGAGCCGAATGATGTTTACAAATTTATCTGGGCAGCCAATTTTCAGAAGGACAGTCCACAGGGCATTGTGATTTACTGTGTCAAAAGCCTTAGTCAGGTCAATAAATGCCTCAGACACAGCTCAGGCGATACTGGATTTCAGCATCAACAAATTGAAGCTATGCCACTTTTATGCTGATCGGTTGCTGCTGACCCTTTACAGGGCCTCCTTGGTTGTGGTTCCCCATTTGTGGAATGCCCTCTGTGGTGAAATGCAGCTGCCTCCCTCATTGTTAGAAGTCAGGAGGATTTTTAAAACGTTTCTGCTCACCCATTTGATGACTGAAAAATGCTGTTCCTGGCAAACTTGACATTATTTGCTGTGAGGGTATGTGACTGTTCTTAAATGATTTTAGATGTTCTCAATGCTTTTAAATGTTTTTAGATGCTTTAAATGTTTGTTGTTTGCTATCCTGGACTCCTCTGGAAGGAAGGGCAGGATAGAAATGTAAGAAATAAATAAATTATGGAAGCACAATGCCACAATGGTTTTCACCCAATTTCAGTACAGCTCCAAGGATGAAAATTTTTATTGTGTTGGCAGCAAATGATTTGCTTTTGAATCTAAATTTGGCAGTTGGTAATGAAGTGTAAAGGGGGGGGAGGGTTCAGGAGGCTTTCAGGTTTCTGCCAACTTTGGATATAACTTTAATATCTTAATGCCTAGCTAAATCTCTCTCTTAAAAAACGGAGCAAACATGCATCTGAGGCAAGGAATCAGTGCCAAACAAGTTGCTGTTCTTTCTTTCCTTTTTTTAAAAAAGAAATATTTGAAACCAGTAGAAGAAACTGGCAAAGTGACAAAGAAGTACACATATCAGAGGGTTTGTCCCCCCTCCCAGGCTTGTACTTGGTGTTGTTTATTGACAAGGATGCAAATTTGCACCACAGCGTTAAAACAAGCCTCATAAAAATATACTTTCTGTATACTATTTTATCTGCTGGCATATTGTCGCTTCAACATAAAGCATCTTGAAGAATTCCCCAAGGACATCATAAACAATGAAAACTCAAGGGATACCATATTCAAGGCTTGGGGGAGATGTTATAGGTTTATTGTTATTCTGAATACGGAAACCATCAAACGTATCAGAACTTATATCTGAAGAACTCAGAGTATGCTGCTACATTGCCAGATGCTGAATATCACAGCCAGTGTCCCTAGTGTCCCTAGTTGTACACTGTAAAACACATCCAGTAGGATACCATGGTCAGTGGTATCAGTCAGCTGACTGACAAGCCCTGGTAATTAGCAGTCCTGAGACCATGGTTTACAATGCACTGTGCAAGGGCCTGTGCAAGATCCAATGATCATTTGGCCCAAGAACCTAGCAAATGTCAGTGATTCAGGAATTATATCTGGAAGCAAGAGGTGAAAACCAATTCTGGAATAAGCTGAGAGCAAGATATAAAGAGTCCAGACCTAGAACACTTATCTGGGATGGTTATATCTAGGACAGAGCTGAGCTCTGTAGCTGGGGAGTCAGTCCAAAAGGACAATCAGGAAAGAATACAGATCCAAAGAGAGATTGAGGTGTAATCTACACACATATAAAAAACATTCTGAAAATGTTTTTTTAAGCATTTAAAAAAACCACATCGAATTTGCCATAAGGCTCACCATCGCCACCTAGTGTTACATTGTATATTGCACTTAAAACACATTTAAAACGTTGTATTTGAAGCTGTATACTGCAAAAATAAAAAATGGTAGGGGAATTATTTGTGAGTGATATGTACGCTGATTATCTAAGTAATGTGAGGGGAAATTCCTTCCTACCTTACACAATCTACAAAATTTATATATATTAACCAAAATTGTATGCTGACATGAAACCAGGGGTCGGGGTCAGGGGTCGGGGTAGAAGACAGAGAGAGAGAGAGAGAGCGCATACATAGAAAGTAAACAAATGTCTTGTGTACCCTTCCCAAACTCACTCTGTGTATTAAGCATTTTTCTATAGACTCTTTCACAAAATGTCATCATGCTAATTTCTACACTGTAAATCACTATGCCAGCTTTGATTTGGCTATATTCTATTTTGCTTGTTTTGTTTTTCTTTCTACAAGTCATGCCATTTATTGTTCCCAATGGGTATATATCACACTATGTATTTATAATGCTTTATAATGTTGCTTGTAGATATTTAATCAATATAAATGTTGGTAGCTATTGATCATGGGTTGCTTAGAGGCTCTTTCACTCTTATATCATTATAGCAATACTTCTATAAAATATGGATTGTTTACCATTGTTTGTCATTAAGCATTACCTTTTTCTTGTTCCTTTAGCTCTCAAGGAGGAGCCATCCTCTTTGGCAGAAAAGCTGGATAAACTTACTTTTCTGTGGTTTTCCATCCCACCCAATGCATGCTGCTAGGAACACATTTCTAAGTATTTCTGTTTCCATGTATCTACCACTTGCTCATGGCATTCAGGCGAGGAATCATGGGGGCTGCAGTTCTGTAAAGAGATGAGAGATAGTTCACAAATTATGCTGAGCACTGTTACAAAACCAATGGGATTGTTGTCTTAAATTATAATTCCTCTGCAAATGATTGTGCTCCCAACACCTTAGAAGCAGGCCAGAGAGATAGAAGAGTGATTGATAATGAGTGAGGGAGCCCGTTTTGCTCAATAAAAGCACTATAATGCTTGTAGAATGGAGGCTTCTAGCAGGCTAAAGCATCATCGGTGCTGAGGTGTGTGACATAAATTCATACCTGTGCTCAGCACGAAAGACTACTGATTACTACACATGTGTACTAATGATAGGGAGCGCTATTGCAAGATGTTATTAAGTAGACTCTTACAAGAAAAGCAGCCTGTTTAAGTTATCGAGTGAATTCAGTTTACTCAAAGAAAACCACATGAAAATTTATTCACAAAGTGTGTTTCTCTTCAGTTTTCCCCTCTCATCCCAGTAACTACCCACCCAGCTGAAGCGCTTTCATCAGTATGCTGAGTTTTATTGATAGAGTGCATCTTTTTAAAATGTGTATGGTGCATTATGATTAGAGGTACAGATGCCATAAAACATTGGAATGACATATTACATTGTTCCTATTTATAGCCATTCATTCATTTCTGAAGCTGGTGCAGGTATGCATTAAAAGTTGCTCTCTTTCTCTCTTCATAATGAATAAATAGTGGGTTTGTGTACGCTATCCCTGCCAGGCCTCGCCTCTCTTTCCCTGAACCAGATACAGTGGTACCTCGGGTTACGTACGCTTCAGATTACATACGCTTCAGGTTGTAGACTCCGCTAACCCAAAAATATTACCTCGGGTTAAGAACTTTGCTTCTGGATGAGAACAGAAATTGCGCGGCGGCAGTGGGAAGCCCCATTAGCTAAAGTGGTACCTCAGGTTAAGAACAGTTTTAGGTTAAGAACGGACCTCCAGAACGAATTAAGTACTTAACCCGAGGTACCACTGTACATGAACACCAACACTAATAATGCTAACGAGACTAACTTTCAATATTGGTTGCTGACCCATGAGCAGCTCGCCCCCAAGAAGAGGAAGAACATGGAATTGAAAGGTGGAACAAAGGACACAACAACTTTATGGAATTGAAAATTTGCCCCAACTTTATTGATTACAGATGTAGGTAGGCTTTAGCTTAGGCACTGTGTGTGTATCCTGCATCAAGCTGTTGTGTCTTGTTATGGGCCACCTCACGGGTAAACTAAGCTGGCCCTCTCTTGGCCACCATTGGAAGTTCAGTGGCCCATCCTCTTCCCATCTGGCTTCTGGACAGAAACATCTACCAGACCCCTTTACTTGTGCCAGGTCAGGGTGATGCACCAAGTCATCCTGTTCCAAGATTTAGACTTAGGATTTGACCCAATGCCTTATACACCAAAAGTTGTGGTGATTGCTATGAGGAAGGCAAAAAAACCCAAAAGGCCCATTTTGTTTGCAGTCAAATTCTTTTCCAGTCCTGAATACAGTGACCAATAAAATCCACATGAAGTCCTGAGAACACGGATGCAAAAGAGCAATGCATAGTGTTGGGTGGGTTGATCTTCCCATAACAGAAAAGAGTGAAGATTTATTCACTCAGGTCCGCCGCCAAGGCCATACCTCCAACATCTGCCCTCATTGGCTACTTGTTCTTTGAAAGTTGACAGGCAATCCCATCATTCTCTGTGATCCAGCTGTAGTCAAGGCCAACAGCCAGCTGCACTGTGAGGAGACTGTTTCCTTCTCCCCCAAGGGGACCTGTGACGGCCCACAACTGTTGCCCACTCCAGAGCTGGGTAAGGGACCTTTACAAATCTGGATTCAGTGGCCAAAGAATTTGCTCAGAGTAGGAGAGAAGCAACAGAGAGGGAGATTTCACAGCTGATTCCAAAACTTTGTCACTATAGGGTTGTCATACGTCCAGAATTTCCTGGACATAACCGGAATACTGCAGTTGGAAACGGTGTCAGGGTGAAAATCACAGAAATGTGCCTGAAAATCTGGCCGTATGGCAACCCATATGTGCTGTTTTTGTGATTTTCCTTTAAAATAACTCAAATACTTTTTTTTTGTGATTTTGCCAAAAAAACTGAACAACTTTTTTGTCTGGATTTTCACATTTTGAAACATGGCAACCCTATCACTGCATTTATGAGATACCAAGCCCTGTGTTTGTGACAGACGCTGATAAAAGGAAGTATTCAAATCAACAAGGACAAAGCGAAGTTTTCTTCAAAAAAACAGGTTGGCAAAATGAACAGAGAGGAAGAAGTTTACATATAAGATTATAAGAGTAGCTTTCTGAGAGGAAGAGAGGGAGAGAATAAACTCCTCCCATATACTACAAAGGGGGGAAATTAAGCCATTTCTATACCACCTTTCTCAGGGTGACTTGCGCCATATATAACAATTCCAGAAAACAATTACAATAAGAAACTGGGTCAGCAAGTTAAAAATCCTAAGAACATTATTATTGTTATTTTGTGAGTTGGACAAATACAGCTATTCTGTATTTTCAAAGAAGTTTAAAATGAATCTTATTCTTTCCCTATATGCAGATACCAGGGTGTTCATCTGACGTGCAGCACAGACATCCACACCGAACGCTGTAAAAATCCCCAGATAAACATTAGGCTATTTTCCCCCTATGTTGTAAAAATGCACAATGCACAAATCCATTTGTATGGCTTGATTGACGGGAAGTGTGCCTCTATTTCCTTGCCTGATTCAAAGCAAATACCTCTTTGCTGTTCCATCACAGGCCATTATTTGATATGGAGATTCAAAAGGGAAGAGCAAAACAAATTTCTCTGTGTGACACTCTCATTGTTATTACATTTGTAACAGTCACTTTGTATGTAAATTACTTTCCCCCCCTCCCCCTCAAAAGAGGTGGAGAGCCGAAGTCCTGTTTCTGTGGTCTGCGGTGATATAAAGTTGTCCATTTTCATCAAACAACAAAGAATCTCGACAATGGCAAAGGGGACCGAGTGCAAAATCCAGTTTCCCCTCCTTCCTGCCTCTGCATTTTGTGCTGCTGGTAAAGGAAGCATTGTGCTGTTAATTGAGCATTAGATTAAGTGGACTGATCTATTTGTTCGCTCAGTTTTAGCAACTAAATGGGAGACATAATTGCCATCATAAGCACAACAACAAATCCGCTTTACTCTTTAATTCAATATGCCTAATGGGTGCTTAATCCTTAGAACTGTTGAGCCCTGCTGGATCTTGCTGGAACTGTGAGACAAAGTGCTTTTTCTGCTAAAGCACCATCAGCATTTTCTCCTCCATCTCGTTGGGAGCAATAGTGGGGGAAATAGTCTATTTTCAAATAGGCTGATTACCTAATTTAAAATGTATGTTTAATAATACCTTGCAATTGTCCAGAGGGAGAGAGCGAGAGAGAGCGAGAGAGATTGCATTGTTCACATTATTGAAGAAAGCAGGCCAAGATACAAGTTAAAAATGATGGTGATGGGATGTCAAATAAAATGTTAATACAGTATTCTGTACAGAAGTGATCTGAATGTTTTCCTTCTAGTGAAGAACACCTGCCAGTTATATTCTAATAAGTGGAAGCCATTTGGCTTTATTTAGATTTGTTTCTAATCTAAACTATCCCCAATAGTTTAACCATGTCGTGCTTTCAGGGGAAAGGGATAAGATCATTAAATTGGGAAAGCTGGAGGCAGTTATTTACAACTTTGACAAGATTGCTGGCTGCACAATGTGTTGCTTCCCAGTGGAACTGCAGCTGGTTGCAAAAATTATTTAGATCTTTCTGCATGACAAAAAAAGCTGATCTCTACTAAAGTATATCACTTGGAATGAATTTACACCCTTCCCATGGGTGACATTTCAGCTTCAGATACTAAGCCAGAATATTCACTTTTAAATATGTAAGTGATGTTTGTTTTGATTTGCAAGTGCATTTATGTAGGAGATGGGAGATTTGAAGGAGGACCATTAATTGCTGTTTCAGTCGGCTGTGACCACTAGAAAGCCATCTCATCAAAGCATATTTTGACAGGTTTGTATGAAGATGTCATGATTGAAATGAATTTATGGTGTGCAATGAGGGCCTAGATATAGGAGGAGAGAAAGAGACAAACAAACATGCATTGCCACAGCGGTGAATGCTGCACAGTGCATCCTGAAATCTACAGAAGTGGTAATCATGGAAGAAATGGAAGCCCACATGGCCAAGAAAAGAAAAGGCTCAAACATGTTTGAAACTTTCACAGCTGGAGAGTTATAAATTTCATAATTCTAGAACTCAAACCTAGACAGCATCTTAAAAAGCAGAGACATCACCTTGCCAACAAAGGTCCCTATAGTTAAAGCTATGGTTTTCCCAGTAGTGATGTATGGAAGTGAGAGCTGGACCATAAAGAAGGCTGATCGCCAAAGAATTGATGCTTTTGAATTATGGTGCTGGAGGAGATTCTTGAGAGTCCCATGGACTGCAAGAAAATCAAACCTATCCATTCTTAAGGAAATCAGCCCTGAGCGCTCACTGGAAGGACAGATCCTAAAGCTGAGGCACCAGTACTTTGGCCACATGCTGAGAAGAGAAGACTCCCTGGAAAAGACCCTGATGTTGGGAAAGATTGAGGGCACAAGGAGAAGGGGACGACAGAGGACGAGATGGTTGGACAGTGTTCTCGAAGCTACCAGCATGAGTTTGACCAAACTGCGGGAGGCAGTGGAAGACAGGAGTGCCTGGCGTGCTCTGGTCCATGGGGTCACGAAGAGTCGGACACGACTAAATGACTAAACAACAAAAGAACTCAGGACCATGCAATAAAACTCACTGTTTGAATATTCAGGACAGACAAAAGAAGGTACTTCTTCACATAATTAAACAGTGGAATTCGCTTCAGTAAGAGGTAGTGACCAATCAGTTATGGCAAGGGGATCTTTGTTTTCCCATTTTTGTGAAATACACTCTCTTGCTGTTGTTAGCAGTGTAGTAATCAGCTGTAAATCAGTATTAATGACTTCTTAATGAAGTTTCAAGAGGAATGCTATTTTAGGGTTTCTTGGGAGATCATAGCTTGTACTTGTTTGTATAATTCAGTACTTCTGTCCAGAAATGCTTTTTTTTTAACAATACCAAAAGATGATTAGTTAATCAATTTCAGTTAGGTCTGTTCATAGCATGATTTAGCTGGCTATCACTTTAGATTTATAAACTACTTGTTGAGCTAGCAAACAAAACATGTTAAATTTATATTCTTTTTCTTAATATGCTTTATCAGCTGCCTTTGAGACTTTTACTAAAATGATGGTGTATTAAAAGAATAATAGTATCAATAAAATCATTATAATAATCCACCCAGATTTTTTTTTAAAAAAAAACCCCAAACACCTAGTAGCCACATTAATCAGACCAGCAGAAATGGGTGCAACCCAAAACCCTCCAAATGAGGACTGCCTTGGCTTGAGCAGAGGAACATAGGAAGCTGCCGCATACAGAGTTAGACCAATGGTCCTTCTTGCTCAGTATTGCCTACACTACACTGGCAGTGGGTCTCCAGGGTTTCCAGTGTTGTAGCATGGAGGGATGGTTGCCCTGGGTGCAAAAAAGTTAGAGGCGCAAAATTTCAACACCCAGTGCTTCTTGAATACAGCTGTGTGCTTCCCTCGCTAGACTCCACTGGAAACGTCTTCTGCATGCAAACCAGGAAGTGACTTCTCCAGGCAACAGAAGGACTCTTCTTTTCTTATCTCTGTGGCTACGATCTCCTGGGTGACGGGGATGCCATCAGGCAGTTGAATGTGCAAGCTTACTCTGTCCATTTCCCTCTCTCCCTCTTCCCCTCCATGTGGCCCTGGGCACTGGCAACCCATGCTATGCCACTGAGGGTTTCAGACCGGATTATCTCCCTGCCTAGAGATATCAGGGATTAACAAAGCAGATTCTCTACTGCAGAGCTACAGCTCTTCCCCAAAGATGCAAGTAAAGTAAAAGTTCTTAGGATGGGAGTTCCACAGCTTAGGTGCTACCGCAGAGAAAGTCCTGTCCTGTATTACTACCCACTATAGTTCAGATGATGGAGGCATAAGAATCAGGGCCTCTGGAGGCTCAGTATAAGGGGAGGTGTATCAGTCTAAGATCTGGAGATCTCAGTATAAGGGGAGGGACGTGGGTCTTGGACTTGCCGATCGGAAGCTCGGCGGTTCAAATCCCCATGACAGGGTGAGCTCCCATTGCTCAGTCCCTGCTCCTGCCAAGCTAGTAGTTCGAAACACATCAAAGTGCAAGTAGATAAATAGGTACCGCTCCGGCGGGAAGGTAAACGGCGTTTCCGTGCACTGCTCTGGTTCACCAGAAGAATGCTGGCCACATGACCCGGAAGTTGTACGCCGGCTCCCTTGGCCTATAAAGTGAGATGAGCGCCGCAACCCCAGAGTCGGACACAACTGGACCTAATGGTCAGGGGTCCCTTTACCTTTACCTTTATCCAAAGATCCAGGATCATGCCCAGGAGTAGGCATAGGCAAACTCGGCCCTGCAAAAGTTTTGGGACTACAACTCCCATCATCCCTAGCTAACAGGACCAGTGGTCAGGGATGATGGGAGTTTTAGTCCCAAAACATCCGCAGGGCCGAGTTTGCCTATGCCTGCCCAGAAGTATATTTATGTGTATTCTTTCTAAACACGAACAGAGGGCACATCCAACCCATTCATCTTGCAGCAGGAAACAACCGTAAGGTTGTTGTCGATTCCTCACAAATGGAAATGCATACATAATTGGTAGCATAAACCGCAGCAAAGTCTGATCCTTCCTACAGCAGTGGAGAAAATAAGCTAAATAAATACAACAAAGAAGACAATTTCCTACCACTTTTGTATGACAGAGAAAAAAGAGAATGCCGAGATATAAAAGCCTAGCAGATCCCCAGGGACAAAATTCACACGACTGCTAACAAGCTGTCAGAGGAAAAGATGGAAATAAACTCTGCTCTCTCTAAATGCAATTTAAATTGATAATAAAGAACTTGGGACAACTAAATCTTGCTATGCATATGAATTATTTTTAATTGTTCCTATTGTAATGTTTATGGATGTGTTTTCTTGTTATATTACTGCCCAAGTAAACCACTATCATTTCAAAACGTTACACTTTTTTAAAAAAAATGTTGGGTTCTAGCATATTCTGTTGCAGAACTGAAAAATGAAAGCTGAGCTTCTTATTCCTGCATAATATGTGAATTAGTTATATGTGTGAATTGCTTCCCTGTGAACTTATGAACCCTTGAGTCGGAGCCAGAGACTTGCAATTCAGAGGGTCACAGGTAAGCAGTTGAAAGATGAAGCCCATTTACACTTGGTGTTTCCCCAGGTAAGAAGACTCCTATAGGAATTCTCCTGAGCCTGGGATATTAATCTATGAAAACTCTTGGTTCCAACTGTCCCTGTTTACTAGGGGTAGTTTTGCTTCTCTGCTAGTTTCTCCTGCTAAATCTCTGTCCTGGTTTTATTACTGTTTTTGCCTTTTGGGCAATGCATTGTTAAAATTGTGTTACTGTGAATTGCCAAAGTTGTCATAACTCAGGTTACAGTCCCTGGTTTGGTATCTCTGGACGTTAAGGCATTCCTATGGTCACCTACATGGGAGGAAATCCTAATAAACACAGCAAGACTTATTTCTGATTAATAATTTTCAGAGGGGGTAAGCCACATTAGTCCATTGTTGCAAAAATAGTACAAGAGTCTTGTGGCACATTAAAGACTAGCACATTTATTATGGCATAAGTTTCCATGGAGTAGAGTCGGACTCCAGAGTCTCTGGAGGATTATGCTACAATAAATTTGTTAGTCTTTAAGGTGTCCCAAGGCTCATTTTTATTGCTTAGGGGTGTGTGTGTGTGTGTGCATGCATAGTATTGCACTATAAGTCTTAGAGTGGATAAGGAGTTCTCTGTCTTCCGGTGCATGTAAATGTATGGGCATGTCACAGGACAATGGTGGCTCTCCAGTAAACTTTACTAAGGAAATAATCTTCTTTGTTTTAAACTAGCACAACTATGTCAGAGTAAATGAAAACAGCAATTTGTATTGATTAATTAATGATTATGGTGTTATGTGGCACACCTAACAGTGCTGATGCTGCAGATTGAAGCAATTGAGTGGGCCTATATGGGATCAAGCAACCTTGAAAGTAAACTGGTTCCAAGTTATTAAGGGCTTTATATACAGTGGTACCTCGCAAGACGAATGCCTCGCAAGATGAAAAACTCGTAAGACGAAAGAGTTTTTTGTTTTTTGAGTTGCTTCGCAAGACGAATTTCCCTATGGGCTTGCTTCGCAAGATGAAAACATCTTGCGCCTTTTTCTTAAAACCGTCAATGCATTTCTATGGGAAACCGTCAATGCATTTCCTATGGGAAACCGTGCTTCGCAAGACAAAAAATTCACAAGATGAAAAAACTCGCAGAACGAATGAATTTTGTCTTGCGAGGCACCACTGTACTAATAATAACACCTTTAACTTTGCCTGGTAGCAAACTGGTAAACTGTGCCAGCCTCTGAGCAGAGGTGTGATACGCTGGCAGAATCTCACTCACAGTTAAACTACGGGATTCATTCCCACAAGACGTAATGATGGTCACCAACTTGGATTAGACTTAGATCCAACTGTGTAGATCCAACTTGGATTAAAAGATGAGTAGACATTGAAGATACGGATGTCTTGGATTTGGAAGGTTTTAATAATGCGTTTGGATGGCATGCATATCTATGGTATGATAAAGCTAAGATAAATAAGGCCTTCAAGAACCATATTGTCAGAAAATCAGTTTTTAATGTCTGGACAAAATATAAAGACTTACTGGAGAATAAAACTCCGAGGTGGCTGTCACCCCTGGAGGCTAAGGCTTGGAAAAGAGCCAATATGGAGGCCAACTGGCCAAAATATTGGGAGATAATAGAAAAGGATGGTGACAACTGGAAATTGCAGAGTTTAGAAAAGATGAGAGACAAAGTGCGAGACTGGTTACAATATGCTCAGATTAAAGAAGTGTTTAAAAATGACAAAAAGCTAGGATTCCAAGTGGAAAAGTCAAAGTTAGAAACTGAACTGTTAGAACCTAAGACTAAGGTACTTTCAAGAATGTATAACTTGCTGCTGAAATGGAACACACATGACGAAATGGTAAAATCAACAATGATAAAATGGGCGCAGGATATTGGGTATAATATTATGTTTGAAGATTGGGAAAGGTTGTGGACCTCTGGGCTGAACTTCACTGCATGTAATGCGTTGAAGGAAAATGTGATGAAAATGATGTATAGATGGTACATGACCCCTGTTAAACTGGCTAAAATATACCATTCGTCTGATAGCAAATGTTGGAAATGTAAGGAAAATGAAGGAACATTTTTTCACCTCTGGTGGACCTGCCCTAGAGTGAAGGCCTTTTGGGAGAAGATATATAATGAATTAAAAAAGGTGTTTAAATACACCTTTACTAAGAAACCAGAGGCCTTTCTCCTGGGTATTGTCGGCCAGAGTGTGTTAAAAAAGGACAGAACATTCTTTATGTACGCAACAACAGCAGCAAGAATATTAATTGCCAAGAATTGGAAAACTCAGGAGCTACCCACTGTGGAAGAATGGCAGATGCAACTGATGGACTATATGCAATTAGCCGAGATGACCGGCAGAATTCGAGACCAGGGAGAAGAAAGGATGGAAGAAGATTGGAGGGAATTTAAGATTTATTTACAAAAATATTGTAATTTGGCTGAGTGTTGAATTGGATGCCAGTGCAGATAATTGTCTACCATTAAATTAGATTTAAGGTTGAATTATATGTCAAACCAAATTAAGATTATTAATTAAGATGAGTTAAATGATAATTTGTTTGAAATTAATTTAATAATGATGTAAGTGTATGCGGGAGGTGTGGGGGAGTCCCATGTAACAATTGAGAGATGTTAAATGGACAATGACAAGTTGTGCTTATCTAATATATGCTTTATTTGAAAACTTCAATAAATATATTATAAAAAAAAAAAAAATAAAAGATGAGTAGACAAATCCACAGAGGATCAGTCTGTCACTGGCTAGCAGCCACAATGACTCTGGTGTCCTCCCCCTGTCAGAGGCAACATGCCTCTGAACATCATTTGCTGGGAATCACAGGTGGGGAGAATGCTGTTGTGCTCAGGTTCTGCTGACAGGCTTCCCATCATACCTGATTGGCCAATGTGAGATCAGAGTGCTGGGCTAGAGGGACCTTTGGCCCATCCAACAGGGCTCTCCTTCTGTTTGTATATTTCTATTCCACATGTCCCGATTGTGCGTGTACTTGTCAAATACCTGCATTCTTATGGCTCCAGCTTTGTTAGCTACATCTGCCATATCTTGCCCCTGGTACAACTGAACCATCCTTTTGGCTTGAATATTGAAAGCAGATGGGATTCTTTCTCCACATAGAATCAAACCAGTTCTAATTAAGAGTGACAGGCCCATCCAGAGCTCAGTTAGCTCACTCCCTCGTTCCATCTATATTCCCAAAGGGACTCACACTTCAACATCTCTCTCATTGGTGAAATTACATGGTTAAACGAGCTTTCACAAGGAAATCAATTACTTCTCTGATTTCAAAAGTTTATTTTGACATCCCCAAAGCAATCTTTCAACATGTATATTTAAATGACATCCACTCCGCTTGCAGATTGGTGGTTCTTTAATAATTCAAGGAGTCTCAATTCTTTGACTCTGGCCTGTCCATAAATTCTTTACAAGGCAAGAAAGTTCAAGGCTGGGAACTTCTGTAAGCAGTTGTTTACTTTGATATGTCTGATACAAGAAAGATCATATATATTTGCCAGAGGTCAATTTATTATTTGGGATACTTTTTTTTTATTCACTTCCAATTTATTCCTTTCTAATGAGACAGTCCATCGGAGCAGTCATGTTGACAGTAAAAGTAATAGCTTTACAAAAGCAGTAACCTGTTGTCACATAATACTATATTGAAAAATGAACGCCTTGGTTTGGGGCACATCTTTTTATTGAGCGACTAGAGTCCATGATGGAAGATATGGATGAGAGAAGCGCATTCCTAATCGCTAAATGCTTTGATAAAGGCAACCAATTAATCTCTGTCTCCCGGAAACGAGTGCTGGAATTAGCTCCTGCAAACTGGCAAGAAGGCAAAGTTCACCTAAAACTTACATTATTAGTGCTCTTGGCAAAGGATCCTTTTTGTGATTTGTGCAAAACTGCTCTGCCCCTCCTTATGTCACTTCACAACTTAATATCTCTGGTTTGCAGCTGGTGCTGAGAAACTGGGAACTAGGTGTTTATCAGGAAGTGACTGGGGAGACTGAAGCCCAAACTAGACGTGACATGCAATTGTATGTAACATAATTCTTGCATTTAACATTTTCATGAGATTGCTTTACTGTGTGTCTTAGTTTTGTATTTTAACTGCTGTTCTTTATATTCCAGTGCTTGTGTAATCAGTTTTTTACACTTGTAAACCACTTACAGGCCTAAGTTGACATTAAACTGCAAATAAATGAATGGATAAATGAATGAATGTATCAAAAACTAAAGCAGCAGCCTGCATGTGTGAATACACATGAGCAAAAGTAGACCAGCAGCAGAATCCACCCATGTCTACTCAAATGTACCAGTAATTTGGTGGCTCTTGCACCCAGGTAGGTGGGGTTATAATTGCAGCCTAAGAATGAAGGGAGAGGCAGCTTAAAAGGTGCCCGTATATTTTTCTTTGTGGGGATGAAAGCAGTTGGGGTGAAGGATTTTGAGCTGAAGAAAAAGGTCAAGCAGATCTTTCGTCTTCCATTCCTCTGCTCAAAGTAATCATTTCCATAAGTTGTTTCCATTTTTAAAATATTCAGGAGAAAGCAGTGGTGGGTAGTGCCCATTGGGACTGGTAGAAAAGGTAGAGAGACCAACAGAAAGTGGAGCCTGAGACAATGACAGGCAGAGGCAACTAATTCGAGTTTTGTTCCTATTCTCTTCCCTGCTGAGTTCTGTGAAGAGCAGCGTTGAGAGTAAGGAGGAAGAAGTTGACAGAGAATGCCATCACCTGGCAGTGGCGGAGCAAGCCGATTGGACACCTGGGGCAGCATGCATGCTCTGGACCCAGGGGCGGGGCCAGCCACCTGCAGGGCAGGGAAAGCCGGGGCAGGATGCTTCATGGGGCCTCTGAGGAGTCTGCCTGCCTCTTCCCCCTCAGTCGCCCTACAGCTGAGGAGGAGGCGGTGGGTGGACCGTTTGGGGCAGCCTGGAGCCTGAACACGCCCAAGCCAGCGTGTCACTCCCAGAAGAGACGTGTGGCTTGGGCGCGCTGCAGGCCCGGCGGTGAGTGCCGCCCAGCATTTTGTCACCCCCTCAGTGCTGACACCTGGGTAGGCCCGCCCCCACCTTCCTTTGCCCCTGTCTCCTGGACTGTTTAAAACTAAGGTAGAGATGTGATGTGAAGGCTGGCTGAGGGCAGGTAGTACTTGGTGGGGCAGATCCCCATTTGCCGCAATAAACCAACCTCTACCGCGAGCAAGTTACGTACAATTGCATATCAGATTAGTTTGAACCTTAGCACTATTTAGATTGGTATGGGACGCAGGTGGCGCTGTGGGTAAAAGCCTCAGCGCCTAGGGCTTGCCGATCGAAAGGTTGGCGGTTTGAATCCCCGCGGCGGGGTGCGCTCCCGTTGTTCGGTCCCAGCGCCTGCCAACCTAGCAGTTCGAAAGCACTCCCGGGTGCAAGTAGATAAATAGGGACTGCTTACTAGCGGGAAGGTAAACGGCGTTTCCGTGTGTGGCTTTGGCTCGCCAGAGCAGCGATGTCACGCTGGCCACATGACCCGGAAGTGTCTCCAGACAGCGCTGGCCCCCGGCCTCTTGAGTGAGATGGGCGCACAACCCTAGAGTCTGTCAAGACTGGCCCGTACGGGCAGGGGTACCTTTACCTTTACCTTACTATTTAGATTTGCTCATCTCTGTTTATTTCTATTAGGGTCACAGTGGAGGAGACCCATATATTAAAAGGGAGAAAAGGGAAAAAGTTAAGCATCAAGAAAACTCAGTTGAAGCTCTGCCTTTCTGGACCAGGCTGCTACTATGTATTGCAAGCAGGACGTGTGAGAGTTTGTAAACTGGTTGCTAGCTGCCAACTCTAAATATGGTCAGCAGTGCAATCTTATGTATGTGTACTCAAAAGAAAGTCAAACTGAGTTCAATCAACCTTAATCCCAGGTGTGCGTGTTTGTGTGTATAGGTTTGCAATCTTAGCTTTTTGTTAGATAATTCTTAAACTGAAGAGGCAGAAGGTGGCAGAAAGAATAGCCTGGCCTTTCCTGTTGTTTTTTGTGCAAGAATGATGTATACAGTATGTTCTCCACTGACCTCTGTGGTGCCAAAGATAAGGTACACTTCATGCAATTAATACCTACACACACGGCTTCCTCGTTGGCAGAACAAAGCTGCTAATTAACTACTGCAACCAAAGGCAGATGAGCATTACAGAGAAGGGGGCAGCCACAACCAGCGCCTGTATATTTCCTCCAATTTGCTTAAACTATCAAGATCACAAAATACCCACAGCAAATTGCTGCAGAAATGTAGAGAATTGAACTAAAATTGGGAAAACGTGAAATGGAGAGAACCGAATCCGACAGAGCTTTCCATCTCTACTCCACATCCAAACTGGCTTTCAGGGATGGCTTTCTCTTTGTCCTGAGCCAGGATCCGATAGGTGTATTTTGGTGTAGAAGTCGGCATTCTACAAGTGGATACCTGCTAGAGGTGAGATTGAAAACAATTGTTCAAGTAGGTTTGAAAGGTGCCTTGAATATGTAAATGGAAAAACTTATGGCTGATATGATGAGGTGATACTGCATGATTCATGCTGGATAAGGGCTTGCAAGACTATCATGTTGAGGATAAAAATACTCCATAGATCTAAAGTATTCCTATTTTCTGTGCTCTACTGTGGGCCTAACTGGATGCTTGTTTTGTGTTAGTCAATTGCTATTTAGAGCATACCCACACTATTTGTACTTCATAGAATCATAGAATCATAGAGTTGGAAGAGACCACAAGGGCCATCGAGTCCAACCCCCTGCCAAGCAAGAAACACCATCAGAGCACTCCTGACATATGGTTGTCAAGCCTCTGCTTAAAGACCTCCAAAGAAGGAGACTCCACCACACTCCTTGGCAGCAAATTCCACTGTCGAACAGCTCTTACTGTCAGGAAGTTCTTCCTAATGTTTAGGTGGAATCTTCTTTCTTGTAGTTTGGATCCATTGCTCCGTGTCCGCTTCTCTGGAGCAGCAGAAAACAACCTTTCTCCCTCCTCTATGTGACATCCTTTTATATATTTGAACATGGCTATCATATCACCCCTTAACCTCCTCTTCTCCAGGCTAAACATGCCCAGCTCCCTTAGCCGTTCCTCATAAGGCATCGTTTCCAGGCCTTTGACCATTTTGGTTGCCCTCCTCTGGGCACGTTCCAGTTTGTCAGTGTCCTTCTTGAACTGTGGTGCCCAGAACTGGACACAGTACTCCAGGTGAGGTCTGACCAGAGCAGAATACAGTGGCACTATTACTTCCCTTGATCTAGTTGCTATACTCCTATTGATGCAGCCCAGAATTGCATTGGCTTTTTTCTAGCATCGGTGATGTGCTTAGGGCCTTACAGAGCCAGGCAGAGGCCTGGGCCAGGTAGATAATGTGCCCCCCCTTTTTTTTACCCTGGGGAAAACTGAAGTCTTATAAATAAGTAAGTATATGCTGACAAATAATTTTATTTCAAGGCTTGAACCGTATCTGCATATAAAGACAAAATGGAAAATATAGATATACAATAGTGCTTTTTAAAAATACATAGGGAAAAGGATTATTTTAAGTATTTACATTTAAAAATGCTTTCCTAGCTTTCTTTTCTGCGAATTCTTGAATTCTTGTGTTCGCCCCAGTGTATCCCCTCCAAATGTGAATATGCTTCTGACCAAAAGAGTAACGCACATACAGATGTTTACATGAATTTTGTAGAGGCACAGGTTGTCCTAATTATTCCAAAGGAAGGTACAAACAGTGATTTCTAGGTGAATTTGCTTCATCCTGTGGAAGAATGGAAGAGTCACTATGAGTGATCTCCATGCAACGACTGGGACTTACAAGTCCAACAAATATTGATGGAATGGGGTATGTGTATGCAAGCTGTTTCTGTTTGTGAGGATCCTCTGCTATTTTACAGAAACAATTGTAACTAGCATAGGCTATAGAGATTATTTCCTTGCCTTTTGGGGGGTAAAGGTAAAGGGACCCCTGACCATTAGGTCCAGTCGCGGATGACTCTGAGGTTGCAGCACTCATCTTGCTTAATTGGCCAAGGGAGCCGGCTGCGGTTATCTTGGCAAAACAACAGCTTGGATTTTAAAATACTGAGAAACAAGGCAAATTTAAAGCTAAACTGCAGGTTCAAGTGGTGGCTTTGGTGAGAGATTGCGTCACAAATTCATTGCCCTATCATCAAGTAGTTTAGCAGTTGACCACAAACAGCCAGCTGAAAACGCGACTGGGAGGAAGAGTGAAGGGAAGGTAGCCATTCTGCTCCATAAAAGTGTTAGGATATTTCCGTTCCACCTTAAAAGGGAGCAGGCTTTGTGAGTCACAGAGTCTGCGTATTTCCTGTTTTCACAGGATGTTTCTGTTGTGTCTTTGTTTTCGTTTCTCTCTCTCTGCCGGAACACTGAAGCAGGCAGTCATGTTTTCCTTTGTTCTGATCAACGCAGAAATAAACTTGTAAATAATGCTCTCCTGAGTGCATCTTTCGCTGTGCATTATCTGCTGATAGAGCGTGCACGGCTCTGGAATGTGGCAAGCTATTTCTGGAGCTCGTGTCGCTAATTGCTGATACTGCGTGTCTACGGGAGATCAATGGACATCCGGAGACGACGTGGAGTCATGATGGACTTTGTCTCCCTGGCAGTATCCCAACAAAAAGTTCCCCCACCCCCCAAAAAATATACAGTTGGCTCAATGCCTTCTGGGGTACAAGCCAGGATTTATTTTTTTCTGAGATGGGAAATAGCTATTGCATCTTTACCTGGGTGTAAGCTGCATCTAACGTCTGAGGAGGTTGCATAGGATTACAGTCTGGATGTTCACTCTTGATAAGGGTATGTGACAAATTACTAACCATTGACTTTCAGAGATTATTGTATATTTTGCAATGCTGCTATCATTAGAACTTTATGCATACATATTAAAATTTCAGATTACTTTTGCAGTGACCTCTTATGCTTTATGCAAATAAAGTGTTGGACCAAATACTTCAATATGGCTTACAAATGATAAAACATTTGATTAGAAAAAGAAAATCCTTATCATATAATAAGCTCTAGTCAATGGGCTGCCATCCACTGTAGATCACAATTTTGCTTAAAAGAGGCTTAACAACTGTCTATTTGCAGAAACAAGTTTGGAATAACAATGACTAAGTATTGATTTTAGCTGCTTTATTATGTTTTAAGCACTATGCTCAAATTCACAGCCTTTCCACTAGCTTTCAGAATTACTTACAATGAAGTTTTAACACAAGAGGATAGAGCTGGAATAGATTTGTCTTAGCTAGGTTTTTTTTAAAAGAAAGAAAGAAAGAAAAGATGTTCAACACTCAGTTGCTCTTCTTGGCTGAAGAAAATATTGACAGAAAAGCTATAAAAACAGGGCTTAGAAAATATTAGCACTGTGCTCTATCAATCACTTTTCTCTTTAACACAATATGGGAGATGGGAGGAGAGACGGATGACTAAATGGTTTTTCTTGTTTCTTATTTACTCTGATTTGTAAGTTGGGACATATATTTCTTCTCAATAATGCTGAGGAATCAGCTCCACATTCTTATCCTACATCTATGAGAAATGGCTGTTTCAAGCTCTGCAGTGCAATCAGTCAAATGTTTACCCAAAAGTAAAGCCCACTGTTTTGAATGGTCCAGCCTCCCACCCACATACTGCTTAATGCCAAAATAGTCTTCTAAGCGGTTTACAAAATATAAAAGCAGGTTGCACAAAGTGGAATATATAAACATCTGTAGTTAAAATATACAAGAAAATGGTCCCATCAAACCATTAATATTTAGACATCTGAAATTAAAAACAGACAATAAAGCAGCACAGCAATTAAATCAGGAGGTTAAGAGCATGACTGTGTAAAGAGGTGTAAAGAGGAGAGTGCCCATGCAGATGAAACTTCTTATATTTCAGCAGGGAGCGCGTTGCACACAACACTGATTTGTGTTACTGTTTGTACACTAGCAGTGTAGTGGGGGGAAAAGACACCAGTTCCCTACTTTGTCCCAACAGTGACACTTTAATTCTGCACAGTCTTAATCGGTGGAGTGGGCAGTGTGTGGTAGCAGACATCATAGCTATGCAGGAGAAGAGGGGGAGCACTAAAAATGCATGTGCCTTTGTCCCATCCCAGTCGTAGGACTGCATGAGGCCAGATTATGTCACATTGACTTCATCCATTCCAAGCTTTTGCTACCATGGGAGCGTATGGAGGCAAATTCACCCTCACCTGCATTCATCAGGCAGGAGGATAAGACTGCATGCATAATTCATTTTCTTTGTATCTGTTCTTTTATTAGCCTTTCTGATTATCGGCCATGTGAATTATTTTACCTTTATCCTTTGGCCTTTTGCTTTCCTGCTTTAGATTTCTCTTGTCACTTTTGATAGTGACCTTAGGACTATTTAATATAATTGTCATTAATAAATCATCCTCTCTTATGTGGTGCACAGAAGTTAAAGTACTACATCTATCAGCTGTTGATGCAGAAGAACTCGTATCAACCTATCTTTTACCAGTCATATCTCATTTAGTGAGATTTTATTTTGATCAAAATGCATGAAAAGTAATTTATCATTCTGGAGGTGGGAGAGTAAAACAGAACAACAGTGTTTCCAATAAATTAGGTAAGCTGAGGCATTCTGCATAATCTTCCAAGAAAATTGTTGGATTTTCATTGTGTTTAATGTGTTCATCTTTCCCTGTAATGCTCTTAATGCCATTAAGATATGTTAGAATTACTGAAGGTCTTCTGCGCCCCTAAATAAAGACTATATTTTTCCTTGTTGGTATAGCGTGGGGGCGGGGAAAGCACTTACACTGCTTTCCAGATGAAGTGGCATACAAGCAACATCAAAAATACTTTAAATAATTGCCATCACTTTTATAGTCTTAAATTTCTCTCTAGAAGCAGTCCAAATTCTGAAACACAAGTCACTAGAAAGCATACAGATTTCACCATTTTCTTTCCCCTCCCTGTGGTTTAAGAAGCCTGCTTTGAGCACATTGGTTATATATGGAATCAGGGTGGCATATAAAGGCTTCCTGGTGGGCTCCCATTCAGATGCTCACCAAATCTAGAACTGCTTAAGTTCAACAAGGTGACTTTATTCTGTGCCCTCAGTCCTCTTCCTAACAAGGATAGTTTTCATGAGAAATGGAGAAAGGCAATTTGATAGGTAGGTATTTGGCAGAAAGACTGCATGAAGTGATGGTCCTGTTCACTGAAAGCAGCAATGAATTTGAAAAGCTTTAACCTCTTTAAAAAGGTGGCGCTGTGGTCTAAATCACTGAGCCTCTTGGGTTTGCCAATCAGCAGGTCGGCGGTTTGAATCCCTGAGACGGGGTGAGCTCCTGTTGCTCGGTCCCTGCTCCTGCTAACCTAGCAGTTCAAAAGCACACCCAAAAAGTGCAAGTAGATAAATAGGTACTGCTCCAGCGGGAAGGTAAATAGCGTTTCTGTGCGCTGCTCTGGTTTTGGTGTTCTGTTGCACCAGAAGCGGCTTAGTCATTCTGGACATATGACCTGGAAAAACTGTCTGCGGATAAACACTGGCTTCCTCAGCCTGTAAAGCAAGATGAGCACCGAAACCCCAGAGTCATCTGCGACTGGACTCAACTGTCAGGGGTCCTTTACCTTTAGCCTCTTAAACCTTAGTAATCCACAGACATCCCTGAAAAGCATGAAGCTTCCAGTTAATGCTTGCTTCTCAGAGCAAGAAGCTAGACTCAGCTTGCCACTTGCCTCACCAGATATAGCCTTGCCTTTACTTGCTTCCTTGGCATTTGACCTTTCTGACTTGGCAGAGGGCAAGTGTGATATGGAAGCAGTGGTGGCTGCTACCCATTGGAACTTTTAGGGCAAAAAGCAGGGAGCCAACAGTAGATGACACCCTTGCTAATGATAGTAAGAGCCAGCTAATTCTAATTTTGCCCCCTACTACCTTTTTGATGAATTCTATAAGAGATACTGAGATTGAGGATGACTAAGATGATAGGCAGTACTATCCCTAGTAGTAGTAGTTGCAAGTAAGACAGGTGGGCAGGTGCTGGCTGAGAGCAGGCTGAGGTTGGTGGCGCAGTGCCCTGCTCATCCAAATAAACCAGCTTTCACTGTACGGAGGTGAATTCTCATTGCAGGCCTCAGCAGCACTGAAGCTGTAGGCAGGAGGTCCTAATCCTGGAAGAATTGCAATAAACACAGGGCAACCATTTTGGAATTTAAATAGACCACAGCTTGTTCTATTACAGGTGTCAACAGGTTTTAGCACATCCTGAATTAGCATGCCTTGAATTAACCAACCTGTCTGCTGGTTAATTATTTAGGCATGGTTGACCACGGTTACGGGATGCAGGTGGCGCTGTGGGTTAAACCACAGAGCCTAGGACTTGCTGATCAGAAGGTCGGCAGTTTGAATCCCCGCAACCGGGTGAGCTCCCGTTGCTTGGTCCCTGCTCCTGCCCACCTAGCAGTTCGAAAGCACGTCAAAGTGAAAGTAGATAAATAGGTACCGCTCTGGTGGGAAGGTAAACGGCGTTTCCGTGCACTGCTCTGGTTCGCCAGAAGCGGCTTAGTCATGCTGGCCACATGACCCGGAAACTGTACGCTGGCTCCCTTGGCCAACAAAGTGAGATGAGCGCTGCAACCCCAGAGTCGGCCACGACTAGACCTAATGGTCAGGGGTCACTTTACTTTAACAAGGGTTACAGGTTGCCCTATGACACACACCAAATCAGGGCGACCCCACCTGAGGTCTATGGACCTATGGCCTGTCTAGCCATCTGGACAGAAGAGCCTTCACCCTGGATTCTTTTAACAGGATCCCCTGCTTCCTTGGACTCGCAAGGTTTCTGGCCTCACCATCCAACCAGACTGAGGATGAACTCCAATGCCCTATCCACCATCAAAGTTGTAATGATTGCTATGAGGTAGGCAAAACCCCAGACAGGCCTAATCTGAAAGCAAATTTCTTCCAAACACGGTGACTGAATACATCCATGGCAAGGCCTGCCTGCTTACCCTCAGGCAGTCATGCGCTTAGGGCGTAGGGTGGGTGGGGAGGCCAAACTCTGACTGAGAGCAGTGCTTTGGAGTGGCTTTCTTTTGTGCCCAGGAAGTGGACAGGAGGGAAGACAGGCAAGTGAAATCTTCCCTCTGGTCTGACCCTGAGGCCATGCCCACAAACCTTTCCACTACTGTCAAGAATCATGGGTGAGTCCCAGAAGCCTGTGCAGCTGGCAGAGAAAATGACGTACTTTTCCACCTGCTTCCACTTTTCCAGGTGCCCATGGGCGCCTGCCGCCATGATTTGTGCCAAGTTGCAACCACTGCCTCCTCATAGCCACAGATAAGCAGCTATTTCAGACAGCTACCCTTCATATGTCTGTTTTGGCAGAATGTTTAAAGTTTCTCTACATTTCTAATATTTTACAAAACCTAATATTTGACACAAGGGGGGAAATGGGCCTTCTCTTGTGGCATTTCCCCCCCTGTATTCTGAAATTGGGTGTCTGTTATCTCAGAACTATTTGACATTAGCATCTTCTTCAGTCAGTTTAAAGATATTTCCTTTTTAATTTTTTCACCAATGGAGTCACCGTATTTCAAAGTTATTTTTCACATATTGCAATTCTGGCAGCTGTTCTCTTAATCTATGCTGAAAGAAGTGAAATGTAAGAAATACACATAAATAAACAGGTTTTTTCCCCCAGAACAACAGTAGTGGTGGGAGGTGTAGAGAAGCTTATGTCAAGAAGAGACAAATTACTAAGAACAGATGCAGCCATGTATTTTTGATAGACAGTTCTGTAGAATCACATGGCAAGATCCACAGATGTTACCAGACCCACCACAGCGATCTAGCAAGGATAAGCAAATTAAAGTAATTCAGCTGTGTTCAGATTGGTGTGGAGGAACTTCTGCATTTGTTAAATCTTGCTTATTATTTATTAAATTGTTCTAGGTGTTTTTTTTTATTTTATCCTTAGAAGTCTTACTAAGGCCCGTATTACACAGATCGCCATTTGCCCTACAGTGCTTAAAAACATTTGTGTCTTATCATAGCCCTGATCTCCTCTTCCCTTAAAAAGAACAAATTATAGGTCATTTGAGAAGTGGCATTAATCTTCCTTATTAGCACATTTCATTGGAGGAAGTATGAAAGTTCTAACTATCTCTTCAGCAATATAAATTATCCTTTTTGAAATTTTTATGTTACAGATAAACTGTGAAATTAGCTATTTTTTGCCTTAATCATTTATGCAGCTTGTCAACACTGATTTATACAGAGCACTAATTATCCATGCCACAATAGTTTCATATCAATTACAGAAGGTCCACTGTTGGATATAATTTTTTTATATAAAATAGTCCCCATTTAGTTCTATTAATAAAAAGTTAAAAGGTTCTTATTTGACGTTGATAGGGAAGGACAGGAAAATCCCAAGTTCTCTGGAACTAGAAACTAAAAGACGTGTTATTACTTCTGAAGGATATCAATATTCCAGATTATCAAAGGGAAGGTCCTTCATGTTCCAGCAGTTTACAAACATATTCATGAAATAATTGCAGGCCTACGATGCTGGCAATGGCAGCTTTTAACAGCATATGTATACAATTGATTTTATTGAATTAAACAAACAAAAGTTAAGAGATTTCAGAATTACTTATGATTCTCTTCTCCAAATGATCAATGCGAATATTTCAGTTGTAGGCATACAAATGCGCCACACTTAATAGAACTTACAGTTGACATTATTTATCCTTATTTGCAGTCCCATTCACAGCTCCACCCTCCCCTAGGCAGTGACTAAAGTCAGGTGTGATAAAATAAACCCAGGAGACAACAATGGCCACATCTTTCTTTATTACAGGTGTAGGTGGAATTAAGGCTTAGGAATTGAGTGTACATCTGTTCTAGCCTCCAGTCAGGTCATGTCAAGGATTATGGCTTCCCCAAGATGCCGCTCTACTGAGGTGGCCGACCTCCAGCCACTGTTGGAAGCTCTATGGCCTGTCTACCCTATGCTTAGCTTCTGGACAGAGGCTTACTTCCACTGAGACCCCTTGGATGCCTTGAATATGCTGTTGGTTCTGGACAGGGTGTTGCACAACTTTTTGGGTGATGCACACAAAAGTTTGATTTGTTTTTCTGCCGACTGCACTGAAGGAGTCAGGTGCAACCAAATTTTATGCATCACTGCCTGACTGGGCATGAGAGCAGCCAATGCCCAGTCAGCCAGCAAGGCAATGCTCACCAGGTGGGGCCTCTGATTGGCCCATTTCAATTTTACCTTTGTGTGGGCAGTCTCACCAGACCCATGTGCTGTAGCTGCTGGGGATGGCAGCTGGGAAAGGGTAACCGACCATTTTGTGTTCGTATACCAAAATCCAGAAGTCAGGTGAAATAGTTTTCTGTTAGGACGGGGTAGCCAATATGGCGCCCTCCAGATGTTGTGGACTACAATTCCCATCAGCCCCATTCTGTATGGAAAATGATCAAAGAAGGAGACCCAACTATATGCAGCTATGGGGAGCTACAAGTGCAGATGTCTCTGCATGTGTGAGAGAGGATACACAATTCCTAGTTGGCATCTTCTCTGGAGATCTGGTGTGGGGTAGTGGAGCTGCTGTTTTGTATAAGTGCCTGCTCTTTCCTTTCATTTATGTTCTATTTGTAAATAAAACAAATATTACAAAAATGTAATTTGTCACTTTGAGAACAAGATGCCTTTGGCTTGTGCCAACAGGCTTTTTAAAATAGCCTATTCATTTGGACCACTCCAAAATTCATTATGTGGTACAAAATAATATTTTACACATACACCCTATATATGTATATTATGAAATGTGTTTGGGTTCCCCCACCTTCATAAATGGCTACAAAGCAATGATGCTATGCTGCTAAGATTTTTTTCAGTTTTAATCCCCTAATATATACACACCAATATGAAAGACATGAAATCCTATTGATTTAATAGCTCTTCCATGCTAGGCTTGGATTAATTACATCAATTATTTCTATACTTTGGGTGCTAAAGCCATATCTTCAATTTCCACACTATCATTAGTCAGTGATCAGAGTTTCAATGAACCAAATTAGCATGATAGATTTGCACTAAGCTGCACAATGAATTATTGGGAACAAGAAATCCTTTTAAAACAAGCACACTTTGTAGAAACTATAACAAGTTGGACCATATTTATTAATTCTGCTATGAATTTGTGGGGGGGGCAGGCGGGTGGGTGATAGAGTCCCTAAATGTGGGATCAAACTTATGTTTGTGGAGGGGGCAGATCCCCCTAAATTCTTAGATTTAGTAAATGTCAGGAATAAATCAATGCTTGGTGTATTAAGGGAAGCTGTCAGATGTAGCATTGTCAAAAAAGATGGACCAGACCAGTTTTGAAGAGAAGCCATTAGCAAGAAACAAAGAGAGCAGAGCAGTGGGTCATTAAGAATGATGGGCAATACTAGTCAGCAGAAGAGTGAAGTCGCTGTCATGCCCACCCCACCCCACCCCTGTCTCTGAGTGAGTAAGAGAGACAAAGGTCAATGGTAGCAGACAAAGGCCAGGTTTAAGGTTTCAACTTTGAATGACGTAGGCTAGGAAGAGGTCCTTGGAGTCAGTTAGCAGGAAGAAGGAGGAGGAGGAAGAGCAGAACTCCATGTGAGCTGGGAATGACAGGCTGGAACAAAGTGTCACAAAAGATGGCTGTTTGCTGTCCATGGATTCCAGTGCTGAACTCTTGCAGGAAGCAAGCTCCTCTTGAGATGTGAACGCTCTAAACGGTTTCCATCTAGACACAGATTGTAGATATGTGCAAATAAACCATATTTCGGGAGACACTGCAGTCTCCACTGTGCCTAATTTCTGGTTGAGTGGCAAGACCCCTAGGATCTTGCTCAGCAGAGGTTGGGGTGGCCTGAAACAATATATTAGCATGATTTTTTGTTTCATTGTCAACAGGGGGAAGTTGAGAAGTTCTATTTATACTTAAGATCCCGAGTTTTATAATCAATGAGCATGGATAGTCTTTAAAGTGTCCTTGAAAAAGATTTATAAGGTTCATCCTGATGCCCTTGTTGGATGACCCGGATGAGCACCAACAAACCAAATCTCAGTCATGTGGGAATCCATTATTGTGTTGCCACCCTCTGGGCTTCCTTGGGGAGACCGTGACAGGAAGAAGGCCTCAGATGATTGATGAGAGGGTCTGGGTTAGTTCATATGGGGAGAAGCAGTTCTTGAGGTACAGTATTGGGGCCCTACATGTCAAAACCAGCACTTTGAGTTGAGCCTGGAAACTAATTGTGAGCCAGTGTGGGGTCGGACCAGAAATAGTGTCATGTGCTCAGACCAGCTTGCCCTGGTGTGCAATCTGGTCACTGAATTCTCCACTAGCTGCAATTTCTGAACCATCTTCAAAGGTAACCAGACATATAATACATTTCCGTAATCTAGCCAAGATGTTATCAGAGCAGAGACAACAGGAGTTAGACTATCCCTGTCCAGATAGGGGCCTAGCTGGAAACATGAATTCAGATCTCCTTTCAGCCATAAAGCTGAAAGAATGGCATTGAATCTCTCAGTTTAACTGTACTTCATTTAATGTTGGAAAAATGAATCAAGACGACTCCATCAGTGCCGCGTTGAGCTCTCTGGAAGAAGCGTTATAACTAAAGCAAACCTCCTCTTTGTTGCATTAAGGACAATTGTCTTTGGGGTAGCACTTTCATTTATTGACTGTGTCCAAGATCAGCATTCATGGGTGATTTTTATACCTATTCAAAAAGAAGCAATCGTATTTATCAATTAAGAAATAAAACAATATTTGCACACTTCACTTCACTGACTAAATTGCTTCATTTTATATTATAAGTTGACAAGACTTGGGAGCTGTTGGTTGTTAGTATACAAGCTGCAGTGTACGTTTTGGTATCTTTTCAAACCTGTTAAGCATTTGAAATAAGGAGCTGGCAAAAAATAGCAATGTGTTATGCAGATGAAGCAAAATCATGCTGAATACAGTTGGGTTGCACTAGATATTTTTAAAGAATGTTGTTTATAGGAAACCTGCTGTGAATAACTGTAAAGGCATACAGTACACAGCAATGAATCATGTCATGCCCTACATAAAAGTTGCTGTTACCATGACAATGCATTTGTTAGGGTATTGCGCATTGTGTGATGCTGAGACCTAACCAAATGTGGGCAAAGCCACAACTGTCTATTTGCATGGGATTTGTCACTACAACTTTCAGATATGCTGAAATGGAAATGCTCAGTTTTTGCTGCTGAACATTTTTCATTGCAGCTCTGCCCAGTTGGTGAACCCAACAGCCTTAAGGTATAAAAATGGAAACCAGGCTTTTAAAAAAAGAAATAGAATTATTTAAGACATTGCATGCAAATGTCAACTTGCAAGGAAATTGTTGCTTCAGGCTCTCCCACCATTATCTCCTTGTGCATAGATATGGCAAGAAATCTAGGGATGAGTAATTTTATATTATGTTTGATGGTCCAGTATTTGTATATATAAATTCCTGCACCTCTGTGGATAAGTTTGCTCGATGCAAGCATCAATGCAAGGAGTCACAAAATAGACTGTTTTCTATAATTACATGTTGAAAACACTAGTGTGTTGGAAAACACTTTGGATGGTTTAGTGGTAGAAAAGAAAGTGGCAAGTTTGTTAGTGGAGACAAAACTGGCAAGTAAAGCAATATAGAGTGTTTTTCAATAGATGTCCCCAAGGTTGTTTTATACACAAGCAAGTCTCTCCTCTATTTCATGCCAATTTTCTTCCTTTTCCCTACAAACAAATGTCTGTTTAGAGCATAAAACAGTAGGGAGGGATTTTTCTTCTACCTTTGCCTTTGGCTGGAAGCAAATATTTGAAGAGAATGATGCTTTCTGGAACCAAGCAATGCTATTACCCTAAAACGAGGATTCCTAGTTTTATTTGTTCATTTCTCAACATTTTAGGACCTCCTGCTATCTAAAGAGTTGAGGTAAACCCACCATCCCATACCAAAGGGTGCAGTTCTATACCTTTGGTTAGACTATGCCTTGTCTGTAAGCTTTCAACTAATGGCCTTAAGAATTATTTGAAACCACATGGTGCAGTTCTATAGCTGAAGCTAAGCAGGTGGTGCCCTGCAAGCTGCCTAGAACACCACTTGGGATGAGTTATTGTAAGATATATATTAAATTATGCTTGTTCAATTGGCTTGTCAAACTGAGCACAGAAGTAAATTCCAGAAACCTGCCCATTCCAAGACTTAATGGTGCTTTGAAGGCCAGCTCTAGTGCAACTAGGATAGATATTAATAATTTGGTAAGTTCACTGTTTTGTGCAACTTTATGTTAAGTTTGAGGAGTGATGTGTGTAGGGATTGATCATCACAAGGACTCTGCTTTGGGTTGTAAAATGTCCACAATGAGTTGTGTTCCTTTGTTTGCATACATCTATTTTCAGACGTGCTAGAAATTGTGCATCTGACAGGCATTTGCTTATAATTGCTTGTTAGGCATGGGTTTAAGCTGCATTCACAGCAAAATGTGGTTGATTTTTCATCCTGCCTCACCCCATCCCACTGATATGTCAACTCTTTGCCTAGAATATGATTCTAACTAAGTTCACGGCTGCATAGTGGAGTTAAGTTTAATGGTTTTTTTAACATAACACATTGGGTTAATATTCATTTAATTAGTTATATTGTATGGCGGTGTACATTACGTCAGTTGTAATCAAGTGAAACAATGTTTTCAGGAGTAAGCAAGCAAACATTCTTAAATGAATTTAAGCAAAAGTGCTTTGGGTTTAAAAAAATCAGTTAAGTCCCACCATCCTTACAGGTGTAAAATCAGGATTTAATAAGGCTTGTAATTGTTTTTAGATGCCAAACATATGGGTCAGTGAGGGAGACAGAAAAGTAGATTAGGTGTGATTCAATCAGCTGCATTGAGAGTTTGATGTGTTGCATTTTCCTGTTAACATTTAACAAGAAGTAGGAGATGAAATGTCATTAGGGTTAATGTGGAATTATTTGATTGAAAACCCTGGTGTATTGCAGAGTGAAAAGAGGAATTCTGCCCTAGCAAACAAACAATCACCCAAACAAAAGAACTTTAAACAACAAATATAGAGAAAGGTTTATTTTGTCAGAAGAGATTGGGAGACTTGATAGTATTATTTAGTTACAGATAGAAAGGCTTTTTAAAAGAAGAAAATCCCTTTTATTTGGGTAGAAATGGAATAGTAAATCTTACAATGCTGAATGGTGTTTGTAGCCTGAACCTCAAATAAAGAAATGTTGCAGGAAGATAAAAGTAAATAAGACAGATAATCAGTCAATACCTGGGGCTTAAAAAACACACACCCAAACCCCAACAGAAAAATATGGTGGTGATAGTGTTCTCATACATGCAAAGTGATGTCAGAACCATAAAGCACAAAGTTAGTTCCACAAAATATATTCCAATGAGCTGCATACACCAAGATATCAGAGACTATGCTAACGTGAACAAAACTGGCCAGTAAAACTGCTTTCTCCACATGTTTTTGCACCCCAGAGAGGTCATTTCAGTGCTGCAGCAAAAACAATGCAGGATGCAGCAGTTATGAGCTACTGGTCTCTGCAGCCGCGGCAGGTGTTGTGATTCTCCAGTGGTTTGACTTCAGCCCTGGAGGCACACTCCATTGTCTTTCAAGGCAGATGGATGCCAACAATGGTCAGGTGTTGGCCCACAAGAAACGTTCATAGGAGTTCATGGTGATCAGTGAGCAAGGGAAAGGGTTCAACCAGCAGAAGGAGTAGCCAGCAGAAGGAGAGAACTGGGGAAAAAGAAGGGTGACCTGATAAGCAGGTTGGGTGGCTTGGCGGCTGAACTGTTTTAGGTTGAACTACTTAGAACCACTGGAGGAGAAATAGTGTTTTATTATCATAGAGAACATAAGAAAATATCCACAGTAATTAGAAAAACAAGTATTTTTTGTTGTTGTTGGTTTTTTTGTTTTTAAAGTATTGTTTTCAATAAAGTATGTAATTATTAAAAAAGAAAACAAACAAACAAACAAACTTGGACTACATTATGCCAGCTTCTAACGTTAAGCAACACATGGGACATAGTTTGTTCATTATCCCTTCAGGAGTCCCACACTCTTTCAGCATCCACCTTCAGCGATATTGCTTCCTTCATCCTAGAATCATAGAGTTGGAAGAGACCACAAGGGCCATTGAGTCCAACCCCCTGCCAAGCAGGAAACACCATCAGAGCACTCCTGACATATGGTTGTCAAGCCTCTGCTTAAAGACCTCCAAAGAAGGAGACTCCACCACACTCCTTGGCAGCAAATTCCACTGTCGAACAGCTCTTACTGCCAGGAAGTTCTTCCTAATGTTTAGGTGGTGGTTTAATCCTAAAAGGTCGCTGCCCCATGCCTGATTTATCCCTATGGTAAGCTGTTGCTCTACAGTCATTTCCATGTTTGCCTTTCCAAACTAATTTTCCTCCTAACTAAATTGGATCAAACCAATGGCCCATCTGGTCCAGAACTGTGCTCTCACAATGGCCACCCAGATGCCTTTGGGAAACCAGCAAGCAGGTGAGCTCTGTGGCCCTTCTGTAAAGTGAGACAGAGGGGAGAGGTAGCTGGAGGTCAAACCATGACAAATGCTGTTCACGTTGCTGGCAATGCAATTATAAGTCTGGTGGGAATGCCTGCATTGTATTTTCTCTTGTGTTAGCCTTGCCCTTAGGTCAGGGGCAATGATCATGTGTCCCTCCTGATGATGTTGGACTCCAGTTCCCACAGCTAGCATAGCCAATGATCAGGGATGATGAGGGCTGAAGTAGAGACACATCTGGATGGCCACTGCTTCCCCATCCCTGCCCTACACACTGTGTTGTAAGTTTCTTGGAGATTTTCAGATAATGAGCTGCTAACAAATTTAATAAGTAACAATACACTCACAAACTCTCCCTCTCTCCTTGATTTTATATGAATATTTGTCCTCTCCCAATTACAGCCTTGGGTTCTTAGCTTGCAAAACATTGCTACATGAGTATTTTTAGTAGCTTATAAATTCAGATTTTTAATTTTCTCAACATAATCTGTATTTTCTTTGAAATGATCCACAATAAAGGCTGGTCTATAGAGACAATACAGTAAAACTTTGCTATGTAATGTAATTGACATGGTGTTTCACAATAACCAACAATGAAGATAAGAATAGAGATGATTAGGCAGTAATAAACTTGATATAATACTGACGAGAAAGATTTGTTGTTCTGAATGGGCTATTATCGTTCCTTATCTTGTAGAAAATGGATGGCTAACGTAAGCTGAAAACCTCATCTCATCTTGTAAATATTAATGGGCCATAACCAACTCAAACCAATAATCATAAGGACACAATTAAACAGCAAGCAGCTGAAGAAATAAACTGTAGACAATCAGAAGGAAATAAGAAGGGTAGAAGTTATTTGCTTATTGCAGAAATCCTACTGTTTTCTATGAGTGTCTGTCATACTTCGTTTTATATATTATCTATTTGCATTATCTATTTGTATCTATTTTTTAACCAAATGTCTGGTTGCAAACAGAACTAGGACCATCAAATCCTACGCCATGAATTTGGGTGCAGTGGCAGATGGGATCTAGAGTGGACTGTACTGAATAAAGAAATCTGTTTACACAAATGTCGGTCAATGGTTATGGTCCAAAGCCATGAATGCATTGTTCAGTCTGGACACTGAGGTCCAGTGCCGAGGTCCTTCTGGTGGTTCCCTCACTGCGAGACGTGTGGTTACAGAAAACCAGGCAGAGGGCCTTCTCGGTAGTGGCGCCCGCCCTGTGGAATGCCCTCCCATCAGATGTCAAGGAAATAAACAACTATCTTACTTTTAGAAGACATGTGAAGGCAGTCCTGTTTAGGGAGGTTTTAAATGTTTGATGTTTTATCGTGTTTTTAATGTTCTTTTGGGAGCCACCCTGAGTGGCTGGGGAAACCCAGCCAGATGGGCAGGGTAAAAATAATAAAATGATGATGATGACAATGAGTGTACTCCCTGGAACAGAGTACCAGCACCTCCTTCTTTGCTGCCTGTAGTAGTCATTTTGTGCTTGCACCCAAAGCACTTTTATCAATATGAGATCAAGCCATGGGAAGTAAGCTAGGAAAGTCTGGTGGAAGCTACTTGTTTAGGAATACTATCAACTAGTTCACCTGTCTCCAACTGGTGGGCAGGGACCTACCACTGGGTATTGGCCTGAACCAAGGTGAGTTGCAACAGCAGCACTACCACCATTCAAATATATGGTAAAAGGTTAAGTAAACGGTCTCCAAAATGGATGTTTGGGATAGAAGTGGTTGCTGGGTCTGTTGAAGATATCTGAACTAGCTGAAACACATGATGAAGGCAGAAATTTGGACAGCAAGGTTTATCTGCTGGATTATCTAGGACCTTTATCCAGTCCTATAAGCTTGTATTCCTATGTGTGAGGAATGGCCACAAGCTTGTCAATCAATGAAAAGGCAAAGGCAACTTGCCATGGCTCATAACCACACCCTTTCATATTGCTTCACATATTTTAGGATCAACACTAGAACAAAGTTCCACAACAAGGTGACTGGGTAAAAAGGTGAACATCCCCTGCATGATAAATTGTACCTGCCCAAAATACTGCATCCCAAAGAGTTCTGCATAGGTTTTAATGGTTCAGGAGCTTCTTTCACCTCATTCAAGGCTAAACCTTGGTCAAGTCTAGCTAAGATTCAACATTGTTTATATAGAGTCAATCAACAGCAAATTGAAGCAGGTGCTAATCAACTGGCTCTTTCTGCGCAGCACTGTGTGTAGCTATTTATTTTATTTTTTCTTGAAAATCTCTAAACTATGCCTTTATCTAAAACATAACCCCCAGGGTAGTGTTCATAAAAATTAAATATCACTAGAATTGAATCATACAGATAGCTCAACTTGTAGAGCATGAGTCCTTTTAAATCTATGATTCTACTATATTAAAGCACTATTTTAATATTGAGATAGCAATTGCAAAATTCATCTGAGAAATATGGAAGCATGTGTTAAACAAATAGCATAATTCCTTTATTAGGACAATCCAAAATGTCACCTCTTGATTTCAGTGTGGCTTACCTACTGGTAAGTGGGTATAAGGTTGCAAAAAGCTGTGATTTTTTTTTGAGATCTGCAGCTCCCTTGATTGGCATGAGTTGAATCTATCTGACACCCCTTTTTGAACTCCTACCACATTACCACCCAACAACTCGAAGTAATAATTTTGGATTTAGGACCTCATTTAACATTTTTGTTAAGGCTTCTGTGATTTTCAGCATTTAAGGCTTTTGTTCTTTTTGTCATTTAACTTCTGCCTTGGCTCTGTACAATTTACTGTTCTGTATGAATGCTTTGCGCAGGTGAATGGTGTTTTCTAAGCTCCTTTTATATACCGGTGAAATAAATTTGATTCTATTATTATATAAAAACAAACTTAGCCTTCCTCAAATGCTAATTATAATAATTTACTTTGAATCTAAAATGTTTGCAAGAAAATTGGTGTACTATTAGCAATATACAAAGCGAGGTATGTCAGAACCACACTGAAAAGCAAGTGCATGCACAAATAAATATGTCCACCTGGAATCACAAACATGTCGGTTACATTATTTTGAAAGGGTACACACTCTTTTTTATGCAAAGTGAATCAACAATTTAATAAAGGTTTATAAATTAGTTTCCAAGGGAGTGCAATTTGAACAGTGAAAAGTCGGAAATGAGCACATTGGATACTTTGAGTCTTAGTCCAACTATTTTGAACGGTGTCATATAAAAGCAAACAATGCCTGCTTATTATTTTCAAAAAAATAATAAAGCATTACTAGCAGTAATAAAAAGAAAATGTGCAAGAAAAGCTTGAAAGAAAAGATTGTTAAGCGTACCTAGGAGAAACCTCACCAAACCACAAGTACAGTTCTGCACCTACGCCAGTTGGGAACATTAAATAAACAAAATCTCAGACGTGATAATTTCCTGAAACTGGTGAATTGGGAAGATTCAGAGCCAGTTCATACAAGCAGCAGAACACAGCAATAAATATTTTCTTGGACTGTGCCACCGTGTGTGTGTGTGTGTGTGTGTATTGGGGGGGGGGGTGAGCTATGTTTGATTGAAGGAGAAAAACCATTGACACAAAAAGGAAATGAAGAACATAAGAAGAGACCTGCTGGATCAGACCCAACACCATCTGATCCACCATCCTATTCTTGTATTGGTGACGGTGGAAGCACACAAGCTGTACAAGAGCAAAACAAGGGAGCTAGAGCATAGCCAGTGTGGCTCATAGTCACAGATAGCCTTATCCTCTGTGAATCTGTCTAACCCCCTTTTAAAGCTATTCAGACTGGTGGCCATTACTACCTCTTGTGATAGCAAATTCCAGAGTTTTACTCGAAACAAAATAAAAACAATTCCTTCCAGGTAAGGCATGAAAAAGATATAGAAGGCCAATCAATATTAACCTGTTGTTGGACTACAACCCCCATCAGGCTCAAGCATAATGGGGTATGTATTCCAATAACATCTGGGGAAAACTCCTTTAAGGCCACCTTATTAATGTTTTTGAACTTATATTTTCTTACTATTCTCATCTAAATATTTGGAAATTAGAAACTAGGCAACTGTCTCCCCACCTCTCTTGTTATACAGACAAAGAATTCAACTTTCTTTTTTCAATAAATGGCCCAAGCCACTCTAGCTTTGCCAACCTGTATGGAGAAATGGAATATTCCTTCACTGTCTCTTTAGTGTGGCTGTTGCATAGTAAACAACCTCACTAAGTCCATGTGTTTTGTGGTTGCATAAGGCTGCATATACACTTGATATAGAGGAGAGTTATAGCTAGGAATGCAAGCTCATAAAGCATTTTGAATTCAACATGGGCAGCTAATTATAACAGTTCCTCTTCTAGTAACGTGAAAGGTGTTGTAATTAGCTGTGCTTCAAAGGCAGACTTTATAGGGTCAATTTTGACAATGTTGCATCTCATAATTATTGCTGTACTTAGGTGAAAATTAAACTCCTTCTGTTGACCTCAGTCAAACTCATCTATGCCTCCTTTTCCATTTTCTTTTCTTTTTTCTCCCTTCAGAGTTCACAAATATGATCTCTTCACTGAGCATGATTGCTATTTGCATTTCTTTAGGTGAGGTTAAAACCAAAGCTAACCTCTATCTCCAAATGACAGAGGAGGCTGAAATATCCAGTTAATACTAACTTTTCTCGTGTAATGATTTCCTGCTGAGGGAGTGGTGAATTAAGAAATAACAAGAAAATTGGTGCAAAGGCCTATATCTCTGAACAAAGAGAATAAGACCCTAAATTATTAGAATATTGAGGATCAAGTTCCGTGAACATCAATGCCACATTTAACTGTTCCCCCCTTTTTCTATTCATCAATTCTTGTTTTGGTAAAGCTTTGAGAAAACTAAAAGAATACAGTGGTACCTCAGGTTACATACGCTTCAGGTTACATACGCTTCAGGTTACAGACTCCACTAACCCAGAAATAGTGCCTCGGGTTAAGAACTTTACTTCAGGATGGGAACAAAAATTGTGCGGCGTGGCGGCAGTGGGAGGCCCCATTAGCTAAAGTGGTACTTCAGGTTAAGAACAGTTTCAGGTTAAGAACGGACCTCCGGAATGAATTAAGTACGTAACCAGAGGTACCACTGTATAATCTATGCTGCACCCTGCCTGTGGTATTTTCAACTGAGGCTCTAGAAGTAGGCAATATATCAAATTGTTGCAGGGGGAAGGAATCCTCGTTATTTACCCCAGGAAAGCTTTAATTGTTCTGTTGAGTAAATGGGCTCATTATTTAATTTCAGGTGTGAGGCAGAAGTTCTGCCTTATTAGTGATTAAGGTTTCTGAGTGTGTCGGCTACAGCCAACGTTGTTTGGAGATTTAAAAGTATCCTGAGATTCTTTCGTCTCTAGCCATTCTTGATGAGCTTGGAGTGTGCTTTTTTTTCCAGATCTTGTGAAATGATGGGAACTCCATTTTGGCCACAGTAAATTGCTGTTGTCATAATCATTCCTGACTAAAGCACAGCAGATCTATACCAGTGGTTTACCAAAGGCAACTTTTCATGTCATGAGAGCCTCTAGTTAATGGCTTCTTTTTTCCCCCTTGTCCTGTCTGATTCACTACATTTGTAACTTGATTTCCTGCCCAAGTACTAAATGCTGCTCCCAATGTCCCTTTCTTCTTATTATAAACAGCCCTGTTTAAGGAAGCTTTTAATGTTTGATGCGTTACTGTATTTTAATATTTTGTTGGAAGCCGCCCAGAGAAAAGCCCAGCCAGATGGGCGGGGTATAAATAATAAATTATTATTGTTATTTATTTATTTAGGAATCCACCCTTTACCATTTGGCCCCAGAGTGGAAATACATCACATAAACCATCATGAAATACAACACTATAAAATACTATATTAATAGAAACATGACACATTAAGAAGGCAATAAAAATGTATTTGAGTGGTTTCAAAGCGTCAGCCCCTCACAAAGACCAGGTTAAATGGGTCTGCCTTCAGCTGCTAGCAAAAGACCAATAATATCAGCACTTGACACACTTCAGATGCGAGGTTGTGCCTACCCAAGCGTTATATGAACATTTTACTAACAGCATATTGGGAATGTGGTATCCCTTTTATGTTACACTGGTCTTTTTCTGTAGCCCTCTGTGGACATTTCTTTTTTCTTATTTTAAAAAAAATATCTTTATACTTTTCAGGTTTATACATTTCACTAATTTTACAATCATTTGACATTTCAGAACTTGACTTCCTTCCTCCTCTTTCTGCGGTTCCTTAAATTTATTGTTAATATCTTCTGCATATCCAAATTAACTTAATTTGCTCATTTATTCATCTTCTTTAAATATATACTCTTATGAAACTGCAGGTTTTTACAGCAATCCTGCCAATGTTCTTATCTGTTTACAATTTATCTGTAAATATTCAATAAACCATTTCCATTCTTTTATAAAAAGTTTGTTATCTTGATTTCTTATTCTTCTGGTAAGTTTCGCCATTTCTGCATATTCCATAAGTTTTTGTATCTATTCTTCCTTTGATGAGACTTCTGCTTCTTTCCATTTTGGGGCAAGTAACATTCTTACCGCTGTAGCAGCATTATACATTATTAGGAGGTAGTTCTGTCCCTGTAAGTCCCAAAAGAAAATCTTCTGGTGGTGTTTGTTGTTGTTGTTGTTGTTGTTGTTGTTTTTTACAAAGGTTACTGTATTTAAAATATCCTATTCATTTCATTATATATCAGTCCCCGGAAAGCTTTAACCTTACTACAAGACCACCACAAATGGTAAAAAGAACCTTCTTTCTTTTTACATTTCCAACACTTATTTGATTTTGATTTATACACTTTTATACAAATGTATAAATGGACATCTCTTCTTCACCATTCAGGATGCGCTCTGATCATTCCCACAGAAGGAAAAGAATGTCTTTTGTCAATTGACAATGGTATGGTAGATACCAATAGACCCACCTGTCTATTGTCAATTGACAATTGGTATGGTAGATACCAATAGACCCACCTGTGTCTCAGGGCAACATACTGAAACCCTGAACAGGCAGAAGTGTCAAGGACCAGACCCAACTAAAGTTGAGCAGAGGAGGAGAACATTTTTGTGTAAATATGAGGCGAAGGATTTTACTAAACAAACATAACTGCTAAATTGTATTACATATGACAACTATTACATATGGGACTAGCAGCAAAATGTGGCAGTATATTTCATAACAGGGGCGTCCCTATTTTGGATGCCAGCCAGCCAGGGCATCCTTTTGAATACTCTCTCCCCACTACAACCAACCTTTCCCATTGGTTTTTTCCAACCAGCCAACAACATTCTGTGTCTCCCTATGTTTACTACGCGCAGGTCTGCTTCCCTCTTCCCTAGGCTTTTCCCTTTTTTATGTTGTATTTCTGTACAACTTGTGTTCCCCTGAGCATGCTTGTAACCTTCTCTTGTTTCTCAGTGGCTTTGATTTGGCTCCAGTCTCAATGGCACTTACCATCGAAGTTTGTTCATTAGAAGGAATGATTAGTAGAAATGTTAGCATAATCACTGGCTGTGTCAAGAGATACAAATGAAGGCTATATTTTAATAAACCTCTAAATATTTACCCCTTTTGACACGTTGCATTAAAATAACAATGTGTGTATTAGAAAATAAAGTTGAAGGGCAGCAATCTCTGGCATTAATTTATTTTAATTCTAAATAGAATTGTGTGCATATGTCAGAGTGTCAGAAGAGGCCAACACTCAGCCAGAAAAGGCAAGATATAATAGAGCTAATACGATTATCCATAGCTGTAACAGAATAAATGGATTAAAAAATAACAAAAGCTTCAGGTTGAAGAATTAATTCATAGGTTCAGAAATTGATGCCAAGTTACATTTGTTTATTCTGTTGGTGTTTGTGGGAGTGTATCTGTGTGGTTGTGACTTTGCTAATTACCGTATTTTTTGCTCTATAAGACTCACTTTCTCCGTCCTAAAAAGTAAGGGGAAATGTGTGTGTGTCTTATGGAACGAATGCAGGCTGCGCAGCTATCCCAGAAGCCAGAACAGCAAGAGGGATTGCTGCTTTCACTGCACAGCGATCCCTCTTGCTGTTCTGGCTTCTGAGATTCAGAATATTTTTTTTCTTGTTTTCCTCCTCCAAAAACTAGTTGCGTCTTGTGGTCTGGTGCGTCTTATAGAGCGAAAAATACGGTATATGTGAAATTTTGCCCAATTTCTATGTTTTCCATAGGTGAGAGCCTGATGAATAAACATCACAAGGAAATGTTTAAAATTTATGATCAAAATAACTTTCTTTATCTCCTAACTTGTGTTATGTGTAAGTAGACATAGTTGAACTCTTCTATTTATTTTGCATTCCTTCTGGACCTTTTTAAACACATTATGTTTACTACAAAGAATGCAAATAAATAATCAGGTTTTCACAGATATATTGAATGAAAGCATATATGTATATGAGAGAGACAAAGATATACATCCATATAGCTACGATTTACTTACTTGTTTTCTCTCAAAATGTTTCCAGATTGGGGTGCAGGGGAAAGAACATGTAAGAGAAAAACAACAAAAATGGGTAGACGTAATGGTAGACAAGTAGTGTTTTCTATGAACCCGGCTCATTCACGCATAGCTGACTTGTTGGGACTAGGAATGTGGATGTGTGTCTCTAACAAGGGATAATGTCCACCCAGATGTGCATCTCCATCCTCATTTTGCCTCAATTAAACATGGCTAGATTTGGATCAGGGGATAAGTCTTGCTATTTGCTGGTGAGCAATGAAAAGCCAGTACAGTTTGGCAAGGCAAGAAGCACTGGCATGGAGGAATTTCCTCTGCCCCACTTAAGGCAGTGGCAGATTGGAGAAACAATTATGGTAGTTGTGAACAGCTATGAAAAAATGGAAGGTACGGACTGTGCAAATATTTTCATGCTCACTGACGTGGCACCTTCTCAGTGAAAATTGAACTTCACAATAATTTGGTTTGACATAATAGTTAGGTGACAGGAAAAATGTGATTTCAGTTACGGATATACCCCTCAATCTAGAAGGACACACAAAGCCTCCTCACCAAAAGATAAGTGTACTATAACAATGACTCCATTATCTTTTGATAATTGTAGGCAATTTTGAAACAAGTAATAAATGTAATGAGTAATAAGACCTTTTGACACATTGACAGCATACAGCTTAGCGAAACCTCTGGTAATTTATGAAGAGCAATATCAAGTGTAGATTAAATGCATAGTGAGACAATCATAGAATGATGGTGGTAATTATGCGGCTTAATTAAGAAAAGAATTCATTTCAGTGCTGTTTTCGGTGTTGTAAAATGTTTGGTGAAACATTAGTGATGTCTTCAAATAATAATTTATTTTCAAATGGAAAATAAAATGTTTTGTAAAACATTTTTTTTTTAAAAAAATAGTCTGTAATGAGTTTCTACTCCAAGCCAGAAACTAATGGCCCTAGGAAAATTCCAGACCTCTGAGAGATGCTGGTCAGCCTCTCATTGTACACAGATGAGCTCTCAAAATTCTCCACTATTTTTGTGTATAGAAAAATTGAGGGGACCATTGCCAGAGGGAGGAGTTGGTGTTTTTTTCAGCTGGAACTCACTGGAACTCAGTTCCAACACCTCTCAGGTGGGAGCCATTGCCATTGTGTGAGAACAAGGAAGGCACTTATTTTTCTAGAAAAATAGCACTGGGGAGGAGAATTTACTTGAAGTTTCTCTCAGACTGTGCTCTCCTTTAGTTGTGGGTGTAGCAGCTTCATTCTTTCTTGCTAAGGGCTCAGTTGTTTGTTTTGAGGCTGCAGGTTCTGCAAGTCACAATTGCAGTGACTGTGAAAACAGCCTGGCCACCATTTTATGTTATCCACAATGCCCAAGACTGAGCACTATTGTTGAGGGGGGAATGATGGCCACCACACACAAACAAAAGTGGTAGAGAATGTCTATAGAAAATTAATGAAATTGGATTTTCTTCCCTTGGGGTGTAAGAGAGAGCCATTTTTTCTTTATCTGAAATAAAGAAGGGTAGAAGGCAAGCCGAGGTCTTTCCTATCTATGACTCTCTCCTCTGTCCACTCATTATTTCCCTCATCTCTCTCTATTTCACCCTCTCTGTTGTTTCAAATGGCTCAGTGATGGAGAACCTCTAAGGCCCCTTCTGCACTATACATTTGAAGCACAATTATACCACTCAGCTCTATATTTCCCTAGGGCTATTTATTGCTATGTGAGGCTGTCCAAAATGGTGCCTGCACTAAAGAGTTCTGTGTTCTTTTTTGTGTTATGAAAGCTTCATTTGAGTTCTTTGAAAATCCTGCTTTAACAACAACAAACGCACATCCAGAGCTCTTCAGAACTCCACAATTTTGGAGGATACCATATTGGAGGATACCATATTGTAAGACCTACCAGAGGCATGCAAGACCTATTGGGAGACAAAAACAAGCACCGGACTGGAAATGCTGATGTGAAGCTGCAAAGTGTGGGGGAAAAAAATCTGCAAGCAATAATACAGACCATTTTAATGTAAGGAAAGTAAGAAAGAGCAAGAGACAAACTCCCACTTTCCCCTGTACATAAGGGATTATGTAGAAAAGAGAATCTCTTTTAATCCACCTCCCCAGAAACGAAACCCTTGACCTATTTGTCTATAGTTTGGCAGACTTAATCTACCTAGATTTGCTCCTGTGCCTGTAAATTCCAGCTGCTTTGGCCCAAAGAGGGGGAAAAAGTTATAGCTGTTTTTAGATTCCCTACGATAGGGAATGCATAACAATTAAGCTTCATTTTATACAGAGTGCATTGGAATTTGACTAGCAGTTGGAAGTGGAGACCACACAGTGCCACTCAGAAACAGACTGAAAAAACTACAGACATAAAGTGAGCACAGACATGTCCGCCCCAACTATCATAAGGGTTTCCTATAAAAATACACAAACAAGATGGATCCGTCTTCCCAATACTAGTGTGATAAGGGCCATGGCACAGAGCATGTACTTTGCATGTAAATGGTCCTAGGTTTATTCCCAGCATCTTCAGGTAAGGCTGGAAAAGACCATTGTCCCCTCCCCCCCATTACTCTGTTATCATGTTTGTATTCTAAGTTCGACTTGGCAATTCTTCTCTGGAAAGGCTAATTTATGGTGCAACTTGTCTGGTAAAATTAATGAGCAAACGCCTAGATTTTATTTCATCGGAACTGAGAAAGATGGCGTCTGCCACCTGAGGAGGACTTTTGGATCAGCATGTGAGGATTTATTGCAAACAAAAGACTTACCAGTTTTTTTAAAAAAGGGAGAGCCTTACAAAGTTCACACAGAAGCATAATATTGCTTACTTTAACTCGCCTGTGGAAACAACTCAGAGGCTATTAAGAAGAAAAAGGATTACAAGAAGAAGATTGAAGGATGGGACTGGTGAACACTAAAAGCAGCAGAAATATGAGATGATTGGACCCTACTGAACTCGAAGCATGGGAACCCCCAACAAAAATTTATAATTTGGCAAAATATTTGGACTTTATGATATGAATTGGTATAATTTGGAATAATTAATGTGATATGATTGGATTGTTAAATGGAAAACTTAATAAAAATTATTATAAAAAAAGGAAAAGACCATTGCCTGAAAACTTGGAGAACTACGAACTGCCAGTCACTGTAAGCAAGACTGAGGTAGGTGCATCAATGGTTCATCTTGGTACAAAACAACTTTGTTCCTTTGATAAAAGAGGTATTTTCCTTTCAACAGCTAACATCAAAGGAGGCAATGTCACAAATGTGTGTAGGTTTAAATATAAACTGTCCCTCTAATTTTATCTAGCAGCTACTGGCTGTCCACAGTTCAGCTAGTTAAACACAGCTAAATAGCATTTTTCAGGGAGCTGCTGCCTTTCCGCCGCCATCTTTATCATCGGCCAAGAGGTCTTTTATATTTCTGCAGAGGTGTCAAATGAGGTCATTTGAATATGATTATATAACTTTGTCCTCCTCTTGCTCTTAAAGGGTGAAAAAGTCGTAAGCTTCATTTTATGATCATTTTCTACGATGCTATGCCTTTTTACAAAAATGCATAGAAACAAAAAAAAAGACCATCAATCCACTGATATTAAACACCTGCCTCTGCCTCAAACACCTCCAGTCATATGCTTTACTGATCAAATGTTTGTGAGCATCATTTACTGAACACAAGGCAAGCATTTTAACCACGTCAAATAAAATAAAAATTCAGAAGGCGGGGTGGAAATCCCACAGTCAGACCATCTGTCCAAATGCATTGAGAAAAGAGATATCTTCCATTATATTGCATTATTCAGAAGAACAGCAAAATATTTTGGTCACACCCAACAAAAACTGACAGCAGCTTCCTCAAGGTGGCAAACACTCCTTCAAGGACATTAAATCTGGAACCCTGACCAGGAAGGGAAGAAAGTACCATGAACATGGAGTCTGTGCACAGGTACACACTCATTTAGGTTTGATGAGGCCCTAAGCTACTGAAGGTAATGGGGCCCTTTATATGTCCAGCTGTCCTTTGTCAACAACAAATTATCGCTTTTTTGTGTGTTGAATATATGCTATATGGTAATTTGTGGACCTAATAGGTATCTATTAAATAATCTATTAAATAATAGGTATTTTGTTATTGCACATAACAAAATATGTATTTTATCAAAGTAATTGTTGAACTGAAATACAATTAAAAAGAAGTATATTAATAGTGAAATACATTTAAGAAGAAGTATATTTTTGGGGAGCCCCCAAGAGAGTGGGGCCCTAAACTATAGCTTGTTTAGCTTATACGTAAATATGGCATTTTAACTTATTTCAGTTGAACGCATGTATGAGTAATTGTGTGCAGGATACAGTAATCACTCGGGTGCAACCCTTTGAGGAGTTCAGTGTGCCAGTGCCATGCGTGTGTGACATCATGCATGTGCAATGTTCCCCCATGTTGGGCACAACTCAGCACCTCTGGTGGCCACTGTGAGAACAGGATTCTGGACTAGATCTGCCACTGGCCTAAGCCAGCAGGCTCTTCTTATGTTCCTATGTTGATGCTGACAATTTTGTGTGGATGCTACAAAGAAGCACTGGTCCCACAGTAAACAGCCATCTTGAAGCACGCTTCTATGTAAACAGACTGCACATATCACATATTATGTTTGAAACAGAAGCAGAGAAAGAAAGAGCCAGTGAATATTACAGCTTCCGTAATGATAACCATCCCATGAATGCTTTTTGCATGAAATATGAAGGGGGAACAGTCAGTAGTAAAGAAATAAGTGTATGTTTCAACTCCTTGTGGCAATAGTCTGAATCTGAAGCTGTCCATCTCAATTAGGTGAAAAGAAAAAGTGCAAAAAGTCAAAGTATTGTCATTAAGAGGATCTTACATTTATTCCTGCAGATAAGCTGTTTCATTATTCAGGAAAACTGACAGTGCTACATTATCAGCTATGCTTGTTAATGAAACAGTTTAATCCAAAGAAATAAATATGAAACTCTCATTAAGGACTTTTCTTTGAGTTTGCTTGAAATATGTGCTATATCTAGAGACAGACAGTATAACAAATATTAAGCATGAGGATAGTGATGATACTCTATTGATTTAATTAAATCCCAGCGGCCCTTTTTAACTGGTGTTCATAAGCAAAGCTGAAGATAACTAAAACGATTTGAATTATGCTGCAGCAGTTAGATGAGAGCATGGAATTATTATTGACCTTAAGACCTTGTAGATCTTGAATATGAGATTAATCAATATACCAATATTTTCTGCTCAAGAAGGAATAACTTTGCTTATCTTGTCATTTTTTAAAAAGCAAAACATTTGCCTTATCCTGTCTCTGTATCGGCTTTCCTTGCCCTGAATTATATAAGAGAGTCTTTCCAGTTTCAATTAATCCACAATAAATCTGTGCAACCTCTGTTGCAGACAACTGGGAAATGAAGGCTAATACATAAATTTAAGGAGAGTGAAACCCGAGAAAAATTAAACACAAACAAGCACATATTGCAGGGAGTAGCGTTGTTCTAATTGTGAACTCAGCCTTAGTAATAGAGACATGCCCTGGGTGCCCATAATCAAATAATGACTGATGCCTAAGTGTGTGTGTGTGTGTGTGTGTGTGTGTATCCCACTGATCTGACTTTCTATCTCTGTTACAAAACCTTATTCAGCTATTCAATCTGCTGTTGAGAGGCAGTAGGGGGTTGGATCAGCCTTTTCCAACATGGCACCTTTCAGATGTTTTTGGACCACAGTTCCCATCAGCCCCACTCAGCATAGCCAATGATCTGGGATGGTGGGAGTTGTAACCCAAAACAACTGGAGGAAATGAGGTTGGGAGAGGGACAGTTATATATGTGCCAGTGGTCTAAATCAGCATAAGGTAGCTTTCTATTTTCATTAAATGTTCACTAAAATTTCAAATACATAACATGTATAAAGTATGCCTTTTAGCTTGAAGGCCAAAATCTAAGAATGGAAAATAATTACTTAGTTTGTACTCACTTCTCATGTGAAATCACGTGCAGGGGTTGAAGGAAGAGATTTTTCTTTAGCAATTATAGAAGGGAAGAGGTTCAAATTGGATGTGTAGAACCGGCATTTCACTGAAAAGGACCTACTTGCATGTATTTGTATGTACATTGATGGCACTATAGATGATGATAGATGATAGATAGATAGATGATAGATAGATAGATAGATAGATAGATAGATAGATAGATATAGATATAGATAGATATAGATGATTGATAGATAGATAGATAGATGATAGATAGATAGATAGATAGATAGATATAGATATAGATAGATAGATAGATAGATAGATAGATAGATGATAGATAGATAGATAGATAGATGATAGATAGATATAGATAAGAATGATATATTTGTATGTCATGTGTTAACTGAACAGTAAAAAATGGGGGAGATGTTTAAGTCAGTTTGTTTGAAGGTGAACCTATCTGATTTGCTCTTTCCAAAACATTGCAACCATCCTTCAAAATTCACACTTCTCAGAATTTTGCAGTGTCAGGTAATGTATACAAAAATGCAGACACTAGAATAAGGGGTGCATCAAAATGTACTCAAAAATGATTTAGTTTAGGGGAAAATTGCTCTGCAAAAAATTGTGTTATCAAGTTGCACAGCCAGTGTTATGTAGTGGTTACAATGTTGGACTGGGACCGACAAAAATAGAGTGGCTTGCGAAGTTATTGGAGTACTAAAATATATCCAAAATAATGGTAGAAATTGGAAGGATCTCAAAAGAGAAGATAGTTAGGGACTGGAAGGTGTTTAAAAGATACTTGCAAAATCATATCGAAAAATCAGAACTCCTATTAGAATAAACAAGTTCCGTTTCAAATACTGAAATACTAAATAAGATGTATAACAATGTGTAATAGAAAAAGAAGTATGAAATTAGGCTAAAGGCGTGTGAAAGAAAGTAATAGAAGTGGAAAGAAATTGTAATTGAGTAGATTGGAAGTCAAACACAAAGGTGGGGTGAGGGGTGGTGTATGGTGATGGGAAAAGGAATTATTTGTGGGATTGAGTGTAAGTATGCTTGGACACTTTTAAAGATTGTATGAAATGTATGTTTGTATGCTTGTATATGTGTATTAATGATGAACTATTTTAACAATAAAAACTTATTAATAATTTAATATATATATTTTTAAAAAAGAATGTTGGACTGGGACCTGGGAGACAATGGTTCAAATCCCACTCAGCCATGGATCTCACTGGGTGAACCTGGGCCAGTCCTCATTATCGCCGTGCACCAGCCATTCTGTCAGACAAGCTGAACTGCTTCCATCCCAGCTGATTGTTATAAAAACCGGTGTCTGAACTTGCTTTTTATTTCTTCTCTCCCCATCCCTTTTTCATTGTGTGTCATATCTTTTAGACTGCAATCCTGAGGTTTATCTTGTACGCTTCCGTGGGACCCAGGACGTACGATAACATAGCTCTTTAAAATAATAATAATAATAATAATAATAATAATAATAATAGAAACTGAGCTGATTTCTTTGCCTGCAGTCATGGATGGAAAAGAGAAGGGTATTCCCTGCACATGGGTTGTCTGCATTGAGAAGGTCTTTTTGCTTGCAACTGTGGATATTATAATATCTCAAATAGCACTTCGACAGAAAGTAGCATATACCCTATGTAGAGCCAAGCTAGGTTGATTAGTTAATATGTCCCTTTGCAAACCATTTTTTTTTTTTAAAGGAAGAAAGCTGTGACCTATTTAAATGTATTTATTGTCTCTTGTTCTCCCTTTGGGTCTGGTGACAACGAGCTCCTTTCCTTAATGAGCGCAGTGTGAACGTCTTCTTCAACTGTTGCTCCTTTAATTTCTTGGCCTAAATGTAATTCACCCTATCTCTGTGTGTGGCGATAGGACCATTCTTTTTCTAGAGTGCTTTAGGTGACTCTCAATTACAGACTGGCAAATTTTACCTTTAATACCAGTACAATTAAGAAAATAATTAAAAAGAAAATTGGAAAGCACAGCAAGTGAGAACAACATGACATGGGGATATTTAGCATGGCTCCTAAAAGAGCAAATTACACCTCGTCCGTTGAAATCCTTTGAAAAGAATGCTGGAATCAGGAACTGGGCCAATATTGTCAAGCCTTCAAATTTTCACAAAGCCTTTTCAAACAGTATCTCATGAAAGACCGTTAACTAAAACTGAGTAACCAAAGGTTACAGAAGATGTGAAACCTAAATTCTCTTAGTAACAGCTTAAGGGGGGGGGGGTGTTTGAATAAATGACAGTTTCTAAGAAAAGAAAAAAGGTTAATTATGAGGTATCTCTAAGTTTGGAACAATACATGATAGAACCAGTTATGTTCAATCAACTTGGAATTCTTCAGGGAAGAGGAGTTGACCTTGGTGAACTCTTCTATTAAACCCTCAGAAGTTTACAATAAAACTGCTTTCATAGTCTTGCATTGGTTTGATAGAAAACTCTGTGTTGTCTCCCCCCCCATCCCAGATGTTGCTTAGAATGTAGTTTAAGCTGCCTCAAAGGCTCAATTGCGGTGAAATATAAGCCTTGAAATAAGTGAATAAATGAATAAAATAAAAACATTGCTCACAGAGTGAAATACATTTGTCAAATGATTGACATCAAGCTGCTCATCTCTGTTTCCACAAGGAAGGATTATCCAGGTGGCAACATTATTTGCTTCTGTTTCTAAGAAGCTAACAAAACAACCAACAATAAGTGGTAGCATGCTCTTCCACAGGGAAATTGCCAAGAAGATGTACAACAGGAGGCCTGAGGGAGATATTACCTCTTTGTTATTCTACAACCAAGGCAAGTGATACTAAATTTTATTTGTTTAACTTTTTTATTCTATTAATCCATGTTGGCTGCTGTAATACACTTAATAAGGTGTACACAGTAGCTAAAGTGGTATAATATATTTGATGAACGGGCAGAGCTGGATTGGGTCTGCCAAACTTGCCCAAATAACCACATAGGTACACATATAAACTGTCGCTTACCAGGCCAAATTGCAACTGAGTCACATAGATGACTGTTAGAATATCACACATCTCCAGTGCTTCTGAGGTAGTCTTTTCCATGATGCATATATGCCACGGTATAGACAATAAAAACCATGTTTTATTGCCAAAACCTGCTTTCCTAAAACAACGCACTCTTCTCCAAATCTGCTTAACTTCATATCTTTCTTTTTACATTTCTATTTCTGTTTTCTGTGATTGACTTAGTGTAGCGCCGTGAATATTCCATGAGTGAATTCCTTATATCATATCAACAGGAGGAGACTGCAAGCATGCAAACGCTTGCCTTTGAATTTGCACCAAAATATTAAAATGATCTCACTCATGCATGCCTGGAGAATGAAAAATGTGATCTAATTCATTTTTATTTTTTTAAAAGATGCCTTGTGAGTTAACTATGGCCTGCATACCAGCAACATAATGTAGGGATTCAGTTGCAAACACATAACTTATTACAACTGGATAGTATACATAATTCTCAAGACAATTCACATGGCCAGCTAAGTGCACTGGGTTGTATACGAAACTGCCCGTGAAAGGGATCTCTCATTGGCAGTTGTTACTAGACCCAGTGGTCCCTTCCATGAACAGGCGAAAGGTGGTTTTTTGACAATCTGCTCTGGAAAGTTGGGAAGTGTTCCGGAATAGCATGGGAAGTAGCAAGGAATCATGAAGAGAGAACTGGCGGGGGGGAAGGGATGTCACCCCTGCTTCCATTTATGGAAGCCTCTACTTGGATCAAATAACCTTCCATGAACTCCATGCCACCACTGGATGCAACCCATTGAGAATGTAGGTTGATCTGTGCATAGTTTTGCACATGGTGAAGCAGACGTGTGATCATTTTGCCATGTGCCCAGGCTGCAACGCAGCTAACCTTTGATGTGCGATAACTTAAGCAACTTTTAATGGCTGTGCACTGAAACAGGAAAAAGTGTTGTTATGACATACTGTTGTCAGTGCGCGCCATTCTAAACAATGACGGCCCAGTATACTCCCAATTGTCAAAGCTGTTTTCAAGATGCATCTTCTTGCAATGGATGAACAAGAGCTTTAACTTTGTACATACAAATTGGCACATTAAATACAGAAGTTCACGGGCATCTCTCCTTGCAGAAGCTAACGACACTGGGACTCGGAAGACAAGACAGTGAAACACTGAGCAACTAACAGTGTAACATAAATTATTCAATGAACATTCATACTTTAATTGGAATAGATTATTATCATAGTTTGCTGAATTAACCACTTTTGCAGGTGTGGAGTTGCTGAAAACCTATCATTAAAAGGGTAACTGGATAAATTATTCAAAGAGCAATAGTAGAAAGTTAAATTAATAATAGCAATATTCACTCAGCAATGCAGTCATTCAGTGTTTCTCTCCCCTTAAAATGGCCGTTCAACATGCAGTGAAAAGGAAGGCTGGCCAGATGAGAGGACAGGAGTTTTCATCCATGGTATGGACAGGTTCCTGGTGGTGAGACTATTAAAGAGACTACACCTTGTTGCTTCTAAGGGAATGAAAGAGAGCCCCACGTTTTGCCTTGTGTATGTGTCCTACATCTATGGACTCACATGAGAAGGCAAAATATCCCATAGCCACAAGAATAAAAAGAACTGAATGTTTTCTATGGTCTCTGCTGAGCCTTATGTGCCCAGGTGTTGCATCCCCCTGAGTTTCCACAACTATATCGATTATAGATGTAAGAGGTTTGGCATAGGCATTGAGTATAACCATTAGCATCCAGCCCGCTTACTGGAAGTAATTCTTTTGCAGTCAACCTTGAGGTGAGGAGGGTATGACTTAAATGAAATAGAAACATCCCTGATGGAATACTGCCTTGAGGAGTGCTGGGGCCACAACCCCTGCCTGGGCATCTGGACAGAAGCATCTCTTCCTGGATTCCTTAAATGGGACCCCTTACCCTTGGAGGGGCAGGCAAGTTTCCCTCCAACCAAGACTGAGGCTTACCCAATGCCTAAAGAGTCAAGGAACTGTGTGCAGAGGAACAGGCAGCCCCTTTAAATACCCAAGTGAAGCCTGCTGGCTCAGATGAGTGGATTTACACCCAATTCACACTATTTCAAATAGGATTCCCACCACAGGGCTGTCGGAATATTGATTTAAACTTCAGAAATGTACATTTAGGCACTCTGTAATATGTTTAAACGCAACACAGGCAACGTGGGTAGGAGTGCAATTTCAGCAGATGATCCTCAAGTTTGACAGGTCAGTTTTTATTTGGTTTTTTGCAGAGCAGAGACTTATTTCCACACAGAGACACACACACTTTTACCTTTTTTAAACGCAATACTTAACATTCAGTGTGTATGATTGAGGGCATTTTCATGTGTGGCACCAAAAGTAGAGGGTTCTGCAATAGGTTCTGAGAGTGAATCAGGCCTGAGCAGGGTTTGGATGTATTCACATGTTTCCCACATGCTATCTGGTGTCCATCAATATTACATAAGCTACATCCTTCTTTATCTTCTGTGGTCCTATCATTACAGTATAGAAAACCTTCAGATGCCACATTCTATCCAAATTTATGTAGCAAGCATGCACAAGGTTGTCTTCATCAAAGGCCTTTGTGACTCAGAAGGTGGGCGGGAATCCAAATTTTGTACAAGACAGATGCTTCTCTTGCTGTGAATTGTGACAGGCCCTAGATACTGAGCAATGACTTATGATTGCTTGCTTGTTCCAGCCAATGAACTAAAGTAATACGTTGTGGCCAGTCACAGCTAAATAACAGGACTCATGTCAAATAATCACAATGGATCCAAGCAGCATAAAAATTGAAGGGGGGGGGGGAGGGAGAAACTTCCCAGGTTTTCTGAAGAGACTGTTTGTTGTGATTCATGCACTCAGCTTTCCCCCCAATGTATAAGTCAGTGCATGAACAGCAGTGAAGAACAGATAATATATTCTCTTCAAACATTGCCACTGTTACCCCAAGGCATGGCCACCCTAGCTCTTTCCTGCGAAAAAGTAATATAGAGGAATAAACATGATTAAAGTAAATATCAATAGGATGCTGGTAGTAAATAATACAACATGTCAAATAAAACAGAGCAAAGGAAAAAGGCTGCAGGAGATTAATAGGTGCACTAAGAGCCACCTCATATCTTATTACCAAAAACCTGGGGGGGAGGGAATTACTAGCAAGTAGCTGCTATAAATTTGTCACAAAGTATTGAGGGCAAAATGGGCTATTTACATGCTCCAAAAACCAAAATTCAAATTTAAAAAGTCATTTCAGAAAATGTTCCATAAGAAAGGTTATGGCGCCATCATTAAGACAAACCAGGGGAACACTGAACACATAATATTTTTAATTTTTAATTATTATAAACCTTTATGTATAAATAATAGGGATTTATGCAAAGCATGTCTGTATATGCAAGTGGTGAAAAGGAATGCCATAGATTTGGTTGTCTGTTCTTTAGTTAGACTTACAGGTACACAGCTGGAATGCTGTCTCGCACTAATTTCATAGAATCATAGAGCAATGCCAGAATCTCAGTTAGATCTTATTTGTAGGCCAAGAAATTGGGGAAAGCATTTCAATTAATTTATCCAGAGGGAAGAGAAATTCTCCAGCCCCTTCCAGGTATTTTTCTTTCTTTCTTTCACTGCAAGTGGCAACAGCAACAACTGTATTGGCATCCAGACCACCATTTTGTATCCTTCACAATGTCCCAGTTGTAGTGCTGCTATGGGATATTTTAGGGTGATGAGAGGTGAAAATGGCTGCTGCAAATAATAATAATAATAATGGTGCGCATACTCAGAGAAATTTCTGCAACGTGTTTTTAGTCCTCAAGAGGGAGGATGAGACAATGAAAAATGTTAGGTTTTCTTGGAAGAAAAGGTATTCTGAGAAATTTTTGCTCAACTTTGTTTCAGACAGAACTTAAAAGGAAAACTAGCTCAATTTTTGATGCCAAAAACAGAACAAAGTAGCAAACACCTAAGCATTTTCACTGCTAAATACTCATTTTGGCTTGGCATAAAACAGACAGCCCAAAGCAATTTCAAAGTTTTTGATATCTTCAAAGTTTTTTTAAAAAATTTGAGAGTTAGGTGTATCATTCATTATCAGCAGTGCTGTGTGCAATTTTGAACATTCGGTCACTATTTCTGGGTTGGTAGTGTTCTACAGAAATTACTAATATCAACCTTTGTAGGCTAATAGCACTGGTGCATTTACCCATTCTAAAGGACATTCCTGGCACAAAAGACAAATCATAATTGCAAGTGCTGGGAATATTCCTGAAGTGCCAGCACCAATGTTATACACTATAGGAATAGTATTAGGTTACAGAACATGCCAGTTCCAACATCTTGTCACTTTTGTATTGTCTTATGTTTGAAGTCCAATTAAATAGGCAGGAAATGTTTTCATGTATTTGTAGAATGATGAAAGAACTATCCTGCTGAGAATGTGGACAACCTGTGTCTTTTCAGCCAAATGCCTCGGGAGGGAACAGGGAACATTTTTTTGTTTTGTTGCATGGAGGAAAGCTCTTTTGCTGATATTTTTCCCTTTCCATTTTCCACTCTGCTATATTAATATTTGCAAAGTTAGGTGTGTGCCCCCTGCTGCTGCTGCCACCATCCTCAACTAACAGCTGGTGATCATCTGAGTTTTTACTCTGGCTATATTGTTAATTTGGCCGATGCGGATAACAGATTGAAGTCAGAAAGATTCGTCTCTGCCAGATCAGGTTCATCCTGTGGAAATCAGATTACTAAACCGTTGGCCAAAGCCTGGGGAAAAGTCAATCATCATCAATGCCATTGGCACAATCAAGACCAGAAAAGCAGTAGCTGGGGAAATTGCCTGAGGAATTGCCCAAACCTGCTTTGGAAAATGGACTCAGTGGACGACACTTGCTTCCTGCTTTCGGTTGCTCCAGCCTCCCAGCAACCCCTATAAAAGGAAGCATGGCTTTGGCAACTGACATGCTGGTCAACAGCTTCTGCATAGGTTGAGCTTGGACTCCTGCTCAGCTTTTTGCTGGTGCTCTTTTCATAACTAAATTGTATCTCGTCTGCATTTCACCTGATCCATTTGCCTGTTCCCTTGCCTGTTTGCCCATGATTGCCACCCATCCAATACCACCTATGCCATCAATTTTCTCCTAGCATATGGACACACAAAGGCTCAATAAAAACAGAGGTCTTGGATACATAAGATGTCAGGTATCTGGCACTCGAGAGACAAGAACACTAGTGACACATTCAGGACCTACATCCCCCAGCAGAAGAAAAATCTATAATACTAAGCCTTCATCCTTCTTTAGTACTGCTTAGAGATTATGATGCCCAGAGATCTCTATGAAGATATTAGTCTTGGCCAGACTTGTTGGTATTTTATTGTTAACACACATTGGTTTATGAAATACACACAGCTGTGGTAGATTCCTCCTCCCCTCCAGATATCAGTTTTGAGCTATTTCTTTCTTTCCATTCAGTAAATCAATTTGCTACTTCTTTCTGAATGAACACTATTATGGTACTTCCTTCTTCAGATGATAAGACCTGGGTTTCTTCCAAAAACACTTCTTACATCTCTTTTCAGGCAGTTGGCAGCAGGTGCTTAAAACAGTGCCTCACTTTTTCACCTTCTAGAAGACATACTGTGTTACTTCTAAAGTGTTCCTTTGGGGAAAGGAAGGCAGGATAAAAGAACGCGATCTCCATCCTGAACATAATTTACAGCAGTACATAACTGTGATGTTCGTATTTGTTTTGTCATCTTCAGTCTGCAACTTGTGATACATTAGTTATATGTGTATGCGTGTGTTCAGATAAGAATAGATTTAAAAACAAAATGATTGTACAAATCATATTTATTTTAACACCAACAAGGTACATGCTGATTTACAGAGGCACATAAGCAAAAATACATCCCAGCCCCACCCAAAAGAACCTTCAGTCAAACAAAAAATTGATTTTGATTGGAAAAGAGACATGAACTGCACCAAAGCAGTGAGTATGCGGAATTAGGTTTTTATGCCTCAAATTAAATATTCCACGTTTTTATGGAGAAATCACAATAAAAATGATGTATTGGTGGTAGAATGCTTCAGTTAAGTCAAGAAAAATGTACTTAATTTAGGATGATAAATGTTGGCAGTGGGCAAGAGCAGGCAAATGATGATCATATTTGATGGGCCTGTCCCCAAAAAATCTCTTTTCTGGAAAGAAGTAACTGAGACTATAAAACATGTGGGACCTGCAACAAAATGTAGCAGTGTGGTGTTTATAAATCCTTACTCACTTTGGTGTGCACGAGCAGCACCAGCAGCAGGTGAGCTTCCTCTAGTCTTTCTTTTGATCTTCCAGCTTTTCCTGCAAACTTAATTGGGCCCATTGGTGGCTCCCTTCACAGGTCTAATGCTGGAAGTCCTGGCAGGTCACATGGGCAAGTCTCAATTCTCTTGTTTTGTCTCACTACTCCCCATAGGAAAAAGGCATGTCTGCATATGAAATGCTATTTTTCTCATAGCCAATGGCTAGAAGAGGAGAGGTTTCAAAATCTTATCTGTGGGTTTACTTGATGGTTTTTCCACTTCATGAAATTTCTGTCAAATTAGCAAGCCACTATTTTTCTGTTGATCTGTATGACTTGCGCTTTGATTTTATACATCACATCTCTCTGAACATAGCTGAAAGACAGGATTTGCCTCTCCTGTGTATCTCTGGGTTTGAGGTTTTATATGAGAATTTCTCCAGCTTTTGTTTCCCCCCACTTTTCTAAATCAATCTGACATGCCTCTTCCCACATGTTACATCGCAGTATACCTATGATGTGCGTTATTCCTGAGACAATACAAAGATTATGCTGTTTAAACATTTTTACTTGTCAGAGAGACCATTACCTAATCTTAATGGTAGTGTTTTAAAGATGCATTTAACAGCTCAAATACAAAAAACACCCTTTAATAGTTAGCTGTGAGCTTGTATCTTCTTTTACAGTTCTGCAGTCTTTGCACTGAGCAAACTGCATACAACAAAATATAAAAGGGTCAATGTCAACCTTGGTTTTCAACAAGCAAATACGTCCTCCTTATGTAGTAAGCCCTGAATTGTACATGGCTGCGAGTGGCTTCTTAATGTATTTATTGACTAATTTTGTTATATTTTTTCTTTTGGAAGCTACCTAGATATACGTAGTGAAAGTATGGATAGTAAATATTTAAACAATTGAATAAAATTCAAAGCGCTGGCTTTGACCTATTAAGCCTGGCACAGCTTAGGACCCCAGTACTTGACAGACTGCCTTTCCGTGTATGCACCTTTACGGATTTTGAAATAAAAATCTAAGGCCCTTGTGGCGTTTGCCGTCCTAGGTGGGTCATAAGGAAAGGGTTAAATGAGAGTGAAGTGACTGGCCAGTGGGAACCCGAGGGGAGGAGTTAGAGTTGGAGTTGTTGGGAAGTCAGTTGAGAGTTGGGAGTTGGAGAAGGAAGAGGGAGGATAAGTCTGTGGGTTGGTCGAGTTGTGTTGTGAGAGAGTGAGAGAAACTGATAGGAGGAGTCAGATAGACAGTTGGGATAATCAGTTAGCAGTTATTAGGAAAGGTATAAGCCGTTATAGAAACTAAGATTAAGAAACTGACAAGAAAAATTATCTGAAACCATAAACTTGTTAAGGCTTATAAAATAAACTTGCTTATTTGATTTAATGTTAAGAACTGTCTGGACTCTGTGTGTACCCGAGAGAAACGGGTTGGTGGCAGCGGAGAAGCAATCACAGTGCTGGCACAGGGATCAATAGACCGTCAAACGTCTGGGGACCCTGTGTGATCGCCACAGCCCTTTTCTGGTTACCCCTTCCAAGAGATATTCAGAGTCTGGCAACCTGCCTCCAACTGTGGAATTCTCTCCCTAGGAAAGCTTGCCTAGTTCCAACTTTTCCATCTTTGATGGCTGTTGAGTGTTCATTCTGTGTTGAAGGGGTGGATATTTTCTGCTGTTCTAGATTACTTATTTCTTTGGATGAACATTTAGGTTTTTTGCATTCGTGTTGTTTGAATGAATTTATGTTGTATTTTGTAATTTTTATTATTGCAAGTTGCTTTGAGATGCCTCTGTATCTCAAAGTGATATATAAATTAAAAAATACAAAGATGCTGTGTTGCCTGTAGGCAACCCTGGAAATTCTCCTGGGACCATTGTAAATTAAGTATTGTCATTTAGAGATGGAAGGCTTTTCATTAACATAACAAGTAAGTCATCTGTGAAGAAAGGGAAATATTCACACATTCATATTATTTTTCGTAATATTTTGTTAAGTGTTGCAGCTTATATAACACAATATTACCAAATAAATATTTTTTTCTTTGTCACAAAGTGTTGACAGTGAGGGGTTGTCACCACTTACAATGGGCAAGTGGGGAGCATGAAAATTATGAAGAGCAAATCTGAAGGTCTTATCAACCAGAAAAATAGATCAAAAGCTATTGTGAATTATAGTGACCCATTATAAAATTGGTGCTTAGAAGTGAAGCAAGTCCAAGGATGAATCTTCTGTGTGAGAATTCATTTTGCTTGCTCTTTCATTCAAACCATTGGATGCTGTGACCCATCTGGTTCAGAAGAGAACACATATTACACGAGAAATCACAATTAGTTTTTTGGCATAATACAATAATGAACTTGAAAATAGCTGATAATGAAGCCATCTGGTGCTTCAAAACTTATGAACAAATACAGATAGTCTTAATACGTAACCTCCAGGCAACCATAATATTAAACAGAAGAGTAAAGGAGTTGAGCACAAGAATAAAAAATAGATGGAATGATTTTTGCATTGTATGTTTTCATTTGTTGCATACCTTGTAGTTCTGAGATATTGTTAGGCTGCATCTGAACTATACATTTAGAGCACTTCCACATTAAACAGCCATGGGTTCCCCAAAGAATGCTGGGAACTGTAGTTTGTTAAGAGTGTGGGAAGTTGGCTCCTCACCCTTATCAAACTACAGTTCCCAGGATTCACTGAGGGAAGCTCTGACTGTTTAAAGTGGCATGATACTGCTTTAAAAGTATAGCAGATGGAGTCTCTTGCTTTATCTGAGAGTGTTCCTTGCCCTTAAGACCGCACAATGGTATTGCTTATGGGGTCACTTATGGCTAAATAATGGGAAGAAGTGAATAGTTAAAACATCTTCCAAGCCCCTGGAACAAAAAAACACATTCCCTTGAGAAAAAGCTTTGGCCGCAGTGTAACGGCATCACACTCACAGAACACTTACAACAACATTTGTGATAGGAATCCAAAGGGTTACCCATATTAGCCTCTTGCAGCAGAAACCATCATAGTGTCTTGCGGCAGCTTAAAGACTAAAGTATTTATTATGGGATAAACTTTCATGGACTTAGTCCCCCTCTATCAGATGCATGAAGCAAAATCTTACCTGTCAGTTACATGGAGAAAATTGTAGGGTGGAGGAATAGCCACCAAAAGGTCAGTTACAGGATGTCCTGGGAGACTGGAATCTATTTCCATTTGTTTATGGATATTGCCATGTGTGATGTCATATTTGTGTCCATTTATTCTGTTGCATAGACTTGACATTGTGGGTGGCGTTATTAGGACCTGTTACAGTGTTGCCAGAAAAGGCATGAAGGCAGAATTAGCATCAGGATCTGACCCACGGTCGGGTCCAGGTGTCCGTACCTCTGTTGTGTAGCCTTGTTGCTTTAAGTTGTGGGGCTGACTGAAAGCAAGTACAGTTGAGTGGTTTCATCTGAGAACTGTAAGTGACAGCAGTGGTGGTCTGGGACAAAGGAATTTAAAAGGAAGAATGCGACATGAAACAGCTGAAATCATTAGTAAGTTCACTGCCATCACTTGGTGGTTAAATTGAGACAAATGTTTTTTAAAAAATCACACTCCCAAGTTGAAGTAGCTACTATCCCAAGCATACTTACTTGGAAGTAAATTCCATTTAAATGTTTCAAGGTAAATGTATTTAGGTATGGGCCGCCAGGATAGTATATTTTATTTTCTACAAAAATGTTGCATATTAAATTGAATTAATTAAGCCTTGTGGTATATTTATAGGCTGTGGTACTGCTGGAATATTTTAAATCATACCCTTTATATAAATGAGTCCCATTTTTAAGATGCACTCACTTCTTAACAAAAATAGCCCCGCTTCGCGTGTCATTGTTTCATTTGATGCAGAGGAAAGAGTCATCACAATCAATCTGTTCCTATTGAGTCCTGCTGTTATGCCGCATTTTGTTTGATACTTTCGACACTTAATCCTATATCAGGTTTTGTGGCAATGCACTGTGAAGGTGCCGCGCCACCCAAGTTCAAAGACCCCATGACAACGCTAATTTGGATCGAATCAGGCCACAACTTTATTGACTGCAGATGTAAGGGGATTTGACCTAGGCATTGGGTATATCCTATATCAACCAGCCTACCTGCTAGATGCATTGGGGGTTGATACGAGGATGAGGGGGACCTATGATATATCTCAAGTAGGTGCCTTCTCACCTGGCTTGAGGCATTTGGACAGAAGCACCTCCTCCTTGATCCCTTCAATGAGATAGCCCATCCCCTCAGAGGGACAGGCAGAGACTTACAACCTGCCTCTGACCATGAGAAAGGCTCTACCCCAGGCTTCCTCACCCTCGGCCTTCCAGATGTTTTCGGCCTACAACTCCCGTGATCCCTAGCTAGCAGGACCAGTGGCCAGGGATGATGGGAATTGTAGTCTCAAAACATCTGGAGGGCCGAGGTTGAGGAAGCCTGCTCTACCCAGTGTCAAACCTGCCAATTAACCTAATGTAAAAAATTCTTCCCCTCCGAAAATGGAGACTGAGATCATCCATAGCAAAGTCAAGGACCAAACAACTGTATGTCCAACAGTGGTCCCCATTACAATCAGCTCCCTCTCATTTCCAAGCTTGCTTGCCAGTATTTTCTGGCTTCAGCTCAAAGTAGCAATGTATTATTATTATTTATTTATATCCGCCCTTTCCAAGGAGTTCATGGCTTCTCCTTTCCCCATCTAGTCCTCAAAACAGGTAGATTAGGCTGAGAGACAATAATTGGTCTAAAGTCTCCCAGTGAGCTTCATGGATGATCATGGCTGTGAACCCTAGTCAGCTACATCCTAGTCCAGCCTCTAACCACTACACTGTATTGGCTCTGTGGCATTGATACTTTAGTAGTCCTCAGCCCTTAATGTTCCTCTGCCAGTGTGTTCTCTCTCTCTCTCTCTCTCTCTCTCTCTATATATATATATATATTTCACATTTTTCACATCATTTTTACTGCTTCAATTTGACCTTCTGACTTCCTTCTGCCCTTCATGGGTTTCTACTGTGATACAAATTGACTGCATATTGTACTTATAAACCAATACTTAATCAAAGCTTTCTCTTTTAGATTTAATTAACATTTCCCATTACAAGCTCTTTACACTCCTGCCAGTAATTTTAAGTGTTTACAATGTTCATTTCAATAATTCAAATATTTGCTCCAATCTTTTTCGAATACTTGATCTTATTGGTTTCTGATTTTCCCTGTCATTTCCGCCATCTCCGCATAGTCCATCAGTTTCGCCTGCCAGTCTTCTTTTGTTGGTAATTCTTCTTGCTTCCATTCTGCCAGTTTTCTTTCAAGCTGTTCCCACTAAAAGTGGAATGAGTTTTGGCTAAAATAACCACCCCCAGTGTTTATAGTTAAATTAACATTAACTCTCCTAATTTCATTATTTGGTTCATAGTGGTTTGTGGTATGTTATGGATTTTTGTATTGATTTTTGTAAGCTTCTAAGTTTCCATGAAGGTTTTTATACTGAAGGTGGCTGATGGATAATTTAAGTAATAATACTTAGATATATTGTCTTCACTTTTTTTTACTTCCCTAAGTTTGCACAGTTATTATCCATACATGCTGCCAGGAAAACATAAAAGAAACGAGAGAATTAGCTCTTGGCAATTTTGAGTCAAATTGGTATTGGGGTAGCATAAATCTGACTTTAGCCAGGAATTCTTGAAGACAGGTTCTTGAATATATTTAGAGAACTATCTAACAACTGGCTCCATACTCCTGGCTGAACACATTCTCATAAGAATGCATTTGAACCCAGTATCGGATAGTTCATGTTAATGGGCAGCACTAGGCTAAATTCTGTAGTCTTTCTCTTTGAAATAAACCCTCTAATTGACAGCTTCAACATTACACATTTGACCACTGAGAAGGTCAAAAATGGGGTCAACGGAAGAGTCTTTTTGTAGATTTAATGAGCAATTTTTCACTTATTTTGAGGGCATGAAGGCTTATTTGAAAAACCAACCCAAGCTCAGTCAAAGCTGACATTTGGTCAGGCTCTGTCCATATCTGCAGCAGCTCCGATCAGCTGTCTGTGCAGTAAAAGAAGTACTTACAGTACCAACCACAATAGAGAGCAATTTATGCTCTATTGAAACACTGCATTCTTCTGTAATGGCCACACTTTTCTGAGTTAGGCATTTCACACTTCATAAGCAGAGGCAAAAAGGGATCCCTTATAACTTACAACAACAAAATGCATTTCATTCAACTGTTAGCTATTTTTAGTTGCAACGGGAGAGAATATTTAATGTGTACCTTCTCAGTACAGTCAGCAATTTTATTGCCATTCATGGATAGTCCAGGCTACACAGGTTTTATTCTATTTTGAAGGCGTTGACTGCTTCTTGCCCTGTGGCTTCATAGACTATTTTCTATGCAATTTGGGTTCTCCAATGAGAAGGATATTAAATCTCAAAATCGGAGATAGTGAATAGCACTTTCTTATGAAAGAAAGTAATAATGAAGTGTTGGGTTTGGAGGCGTATGTTCATTTCTGCTTACCCTTTATTTTTATGAGCATTGTTGGGAGGCGGGAGAAGAAAGTAGGTGAATATATAGTGTGAATATATAGTGACCGTGGTGTAGCATGCTGGGAAGAACAGGTGATAGCACCTTGGCCTTACAGTGCCATTGACACCTTTGACATTTCTCTATTGGCCAATGGGCTTTAGCCTTATGAAGTCATTAGTATTATATGTATGAGAGGGATTGTGACCATACCAAGCCCATTACCTTGGTACAACCAAGGCCCATACACACACACACCACCATACACACACACACACCATGCAGGCATGGGGAGCATCTGGTCTGCACTCCAATAAGTCACACAATTGGTTCTAATTTGGCCCATAAGGCCATTTCCCCCAAGCCATGCCCCCTATCCCACAGAAGATATCACACCTGATGATGTATGAAGAAGGTAAAATTATGGCTGCAAAGGAACAAGTGTCAGAGTGCACTCTCTGGGTCCTGAACACAGGGCTTGCCAAATAATAATAATAATAATAATAATAATAATAATAATAATAATAATAATAATTTATTATTTATACCCCGCCCATCTGGCTGGGCTTATCCAGCCACTCTGGGCGGCTTCCAAAAAAAATTAAAATACTGTAATACATCAAACATTAAAAGCTTCCCTAAACAGGGCTGCCTTCAAATGGCCTCTAAAAGTCTGGTAGCTGTTCTCTTTGACACCTTGAGCATCTTTTAAATTTGCTCCCCAATGCAACCCCTGCTGGGATAGACTAAGGTTACCAATTTTTTTCAATGAATCCAGGGACACTTTTCAACTTCAATGGATTTTGTATGGGGACTGATTTGTAAATCTGGAGACTGTCCCTGGGAAACGGGGATGTCTGGTAACCTTAGGATAGACTCCTTTTGGAAGCAGCCTTTTTAAGGCAGACCAAACCAGACCAAAAACACATCTGATGACTGCTTTGTTTAATTGCATTTCCCATGCAACTCTCTTGTGGTGTTCTCTTCTTCCTCATCTCCTCCCTGTGACAGATCCTAATGAAAGGGAGATTTATTTTTACCTCTTCCTTCTTAGTATGCCTGTGCCAAATCAGATTACAAACTTTTCAAGGGACGATTTGTCTCTTATTAACAAATGAAGGGGAACATACAGCTGCTCCATATGACTCAGTGATTGGTTAAAGTACAGAAATTGCCAAATAGGTATTTGAAGGCTTATCGTTACAGCAGTCCAAAGCAGTTCAGACACTTTGCACACGGTGATAGCCACATGCATGACATAACTTGTCAGCTCTCCAAGGTTGATGCAGCTGCAGGAAAGAAAAAAAAAGATTCCTGGTGAAGGCCATCAAAGATGAACTATGGAGAACCACCCACAATTGTACAATAAAAACACTTGCGTGAGAGTACAGGAACTCAGCAATACTCCTGTGTCTTTTAATTCCCACAATGAGGTAAAATGGTAGAAGGAATCGTTTGAAAATTGTTTAGCATATCTAAGAAAATGTTTCGCACAGAGAGCAAACACAGATCTGCTCTCCCTGTAGATAATAGACACAGGTATTTAGTTGACTGCCAAGTGGCAACTAAAATACTAGGCAGTGTCTGTTGCTCAGTAGTTGAGTACTGTACATGTTTTGTATGCAGAAGGTCTGAAGTTCAGCTTCTTGACATCTCCTGCTCAAAGGAGGCGCTGGGAAGTACTGCTGCCTGAGGTTCCTTGTCTGCATTTTACTTGTGGCAGTACAGTGTTTGATAGTGATTGAATGCACTACGGTGAGGGCTCAGAATATTCAGTTTGTCGTGGAACTTAAAACAATTGATGTCCCGCACCTGCGAGGGAGAGGAACAACTAGGATTAAAACAACACACAAGAGATGCATGGAGCCTGAGAATGCCTGGGGATAGTTAGGAATACAGTGGTACCTCGGGTTAAGAACTTAATTCGTTCTGGAGGTCTGTTCTTAACCTGAAACTGTGCTTAACCTGAGGTACCACTTTAGCTAATGGGGCCTCCTGCTGCTGCTGCACGATTTCTGTTCTCATCCTGAAGCAAAGTTCTTAACCTGAGGTACTATTTCTAGGTTAGCAGAGTCTGTAACCTGAAGCGTATGTAACCTGAAGCATCTGTAAGCCGAGGTACCACTGTACTAAGAGACAGGCAGCCCAAAAGGAAAGAGGCTAAAGGAAAGAGGCAGGAGTGGGTGGAGGCAGGGAAAAGGAGTTCTACATAGGATACTGCTGTCCTTTACAGGGTGAGATCAATGGTTCATCTAGCCCATGACCTTGACTGGAAGCTTAGAGTGACTTAGAATCATAGAATCATAGAGTTGGAAGAGACCACAAGGGCCATCGAGTCCAACCCCCTGCCAAGCAGGAAACACCATCAGAGCACTCCTGACATATAGTTGTCAAGCCTCTGCTTAAAGACCTCCAAAGAAGGAGACTCCACCACACTCCTTGGCAGCAAATTCCACTGTCGGACAGCTCTTACTGCCAGGAAGTTCTTCCTAATGTTTAGGTGGAATCTTCTTTCTTGTAGTTTGGATCCATTGCTCTGTGTCCGCTTCTCTGGAGCAGCAGAAAACAACCTTTCCCCCCTCCTCTTTGTGACATCCTTTTATATATTTGAACATGGCTATCATATCACCCCTTAACCTCCTCTTCTCCAGGCTAAACATGCCCAGCTCCCTTAGCCGTTCCTCATAAGGCACGTTTCCAGGCCTTTGACCATTTTGGTTGCCCTCCTCTGGACACGTTCCAGTTTGTCAGTGTCCTTCTTGAACTGTGGTGCCCAGAACTGGACACAGTACTCCAGGTGAGGTCTGACCAGAGCAGAATACAGTGGCACTATTACTTCCCTTGATCTAGATGCTATACTCCTATTGATGCAGCCCAGAATTGCATTGGCTTTTTTAGCTGCCAAGTCACACTGTTGGCTCATGTCAAGTTTGTAGTCAACTAAAACTCCTAGATCGTTTTCACATGTACTGCTCTCAAGCCAGGTGTCACCCATCTTGTATTTGTGCCTCTCATTTTTTTTGCCCAAGTGCAATACTTTACATTTCTCCCTGTTAAAATTCATCTTGTTTGTTTTGGCCCAGTTCTCTAATCTGTCAAGGTCATTTTGAAGTGTGATCCTGTCCTCTGGGGTGTTAGCCACCCCTCCCAGTTTGGTGTCACCTGCAAATTTGATAAGGATGCCCTTGAGTCCATCATCCAAGTCGTTGATAAAGATGTTGAATAAGTCATGACTTAGTCATGGCTAACTTGAATCCCATTTATTTCAGCAACTTCACACTAGCCAAACCTGTATACCACTCAAGTAGCAACTGTATGATGGTGTTATAGATTTGGGGTTCAACCCCCTTAAACCCTAAACTCAAAAAAATGGTAGAATTTTGATTATTTGTGATGCAAAGGGTGAAATACAAGCTGCAGAGGAATTCCTGATCTATGCACAATGACCTGGCCAAGCTAAGGCCATTCAGAAACAATACAAGGCGATTGAGGGCCATTGGAAATGCAAGGGGACTGTCCTCCCCCCCTTGCCCAGAGGTGTGAACAGAGATGGGGGGATGGAATGTTGCCAGGGTAACTGGGTGTGAGATGACAGGAAAAGAGAGTCTTGGGCAAGGGTGTTCTGGGAAGAAGAATGAAGAAGAGAGGTCCATCTTGGGCAGGCTGGCTGAAGGCTGGCTGCATGGCAAGCCCCTCTTGAAATGACCATCCTGTAAGATCTGGACTCCCTCCATGCAGACTGAAGGTGTAAATAGGTGAATAAACCATATTTCTTAAAGCTACGACAGTCTCTGCTGTGTCTCAATTCTCCAAAGGAACACAGACCCTGGGTGAGTGCCTGGAACCCCCTGGGATTTTGCTATCGCTCAGCAGAGGGTGGGGGTGGCACCCAACTTTTGTAACAATATATAAGAGAGAAGGACACCAGAGAGGCTAGGCAAGAGGCAGGGTTGCTAAAATAAGTTTGGAAAAGCACCCAGTGGCTTGAAAAGTCACTGAAGGACTGGAGTTCGCACAGTCATTTGAACTAATTAACCAGTTCTTCAGCTGCTGGCTTACAATTCTCTTTTATCTTTATTTATTAACCTACGATTCAAAATCACCTCATGCTGCCATTGCTACAAAATGAACGAAATGCATCTTAATATATTGATACCTGTGCTGCACGGTGAATATTTCTGTCTGATCACTAAAAGCATAGCAAGATAAATAGCTTGGGTGCTGTCTCCCTTCAATGTGACCAGAGTGTAAAGTCTCGATAAAAATGGACACCGTGCGTCAAATTACACCATATTCAGTTAAATTATAACAAAGGCTTGAATGTGGGTAATGCTTTTTAATTGATGAGTTGCTTCCTGGCATGACCCATCTGTATATTTATTTATACCAGTTCAGGAATTAGAAAACAGTCTTCCAAACCCAACAATATATGTCAATTAAGCTAGCAGTTGTTTCAATGGGCTATATTTTTTTAACTGTCGAAATGACTAGGAGGGGGGAAGCCTTTGTTTGCCTTGGTTCATGGGTCATTGGCTTTCACAATAGCTGGCTCTCAGCTCTATTCACTATTAAAGTGATGTGTTTCTTCATGAATCATTTATCCACATAAATTCTAAATAGTTTAGCACTTGTCTCATTCATTAGGCAGATTATATAGACAGATTGGCTCAAGGTAACAATCAGCTTTCTTGGGGTGTTTTTTATAAAACAAATATTCTAGCATTCTAAATTGCTTGAATAAATTATGGCGCTTTCTGTGGCATTGTCTGGCTAATCACCGCCTCTGTGCTCTGCCTTTTTTCAGTAATCCTAAGTGAAAGCTGATATGTCATCCTCAAGGTGCCTGACAGGCCAAACAATTCCAGAATGCATCCAGTTGACACTTTTAAGTCATCACAGTTTTCAAAAGCAGACCGTCCATGTGGTTAATCAAGCATGTAGTCTGCATGTGATTCTGACAGTTGTTTTAGTGCACAGCAAACAGACTATGGCCATCATACATTAATGAGAACGCACTTTAGCTTTTAGCTGTTTGCGACACACACAAACACACACACCAATTTTGCAAAGGAAGATCACACAAGTGTTGCATCCATAAGGTCAATGTTTCGTATTCTATTATAGGCTTGGTGGAGGCATGGGAGTGTTTGCTCCTCCCACTGTTCATGCTCAAGTCGTGTGAATTAGTCCTACAGCCTCAATGCATTAACACAGACTGAGAACTAGCTAAAATGTCACCAAGCCAGAGAACCATGGCCACCGTAGTTGGTGAGAAGTAGAAACAATGCACAATCTGACTGGTGAATTGTTATCTACATCACATCAGCACAAAACATTCCGGGACATTTGCAGTGGTGCAGAGAAAACTGCTCCGTACATGTCTTGAGCCATTGCACAGAAACAACTGTCTTGGGTATAAGGGTTGTCGTGTGGAGCAATTTAGAGCGGCTCCATATGGCAGCTGTAATCTATAGACCTGCACTTATGTTTTCATACTCGAAGTTAAGGGTTATAAAAAATGTTCACTCCTCCTGGCATGCACCCTGTAATTCATTCTTTAATGGATTCCTCACCCATGAATTCTCATTGTCTCTTCATGGCCAAAGAAGGAACAGGTAGAATATCTCAATGCTATACCATGAATGAATGAAACCTGCAGTTTCATGAACATGTTTACCATGTAGTTCAGTTAATCCCTCATCAAAATAATAGTGTGGGTGGCTAGGATTCTTTCCAGGAAAGAGGAAATTACCTTAGTTCTGCTCAGCTATTGCTGTGCACCTACAGATATCTTTCGAGAAGAAAGGATAATTCTTAAATGTTGATGAACCATTTTTTCCACATAATTTGCTTTTCCACTGAGGCTTATAAGTATTTTTCTAATAAATAAAGGTTTAGTTGTATTCAATGGCAGTCTAACTCAGAGTCGGCCTATAGAAGTTATTAGCTATGTCAAACTTAGGTTTATTTATTTTAATGGGTTTAGTCTGAATATAACTTTGCGTTTTGTTGTCATTCCATGCATGCACACATACATGCCTTCAGGTGCAGTAAATTCACTGTATTAAAAAAGCAGCATTTTTCTTCTACAATTTAAAAAATAATAATTCAGGAAAAAGTTTTCGAAATTTGTGCATATGTATGCATGGGACACAGAAGCATAGCTATGGAACTGCACTTCTGCTCAATACAGAAAACAATTGCATTCCCAGTTACACTACAGTAATACCTCCACAGACGTCTGCCCTATCGACCGTCCATTTTGGCAAATGTCCATGGCAAACCCGGAAGTACCAGAACGGGTTGCTTCCGGGTTTACTGCTTGAGCATGCGCAGAAGTGCTAAATCGCACTTCGCGCATGCACAGAAGCACAAACCGCTCCTCCACGTGCGGGTGAAGAGCGGCACTTTGTTGAGCGTCCCTTTCGTGGAGCGCCCAGGATCCCAGACTCAAAACAAGGTATCACTGTGCTGTATATTCCCTTTTTAAAGTCTATGACAGAATGAGGCAAATTATGTGGAACTGATAAGTACTTCACCATGGATTCGGTATTTCATTAACTGTGGAGTGAAAAATGAATTGCACAAAACTATTTCTAACTCTCCACAACAACAACCAAAAGCACCAGCACACAACTGAAGAAACACAGAGAAAATAACCTGACACATCAAGGCTCTACAATGTATGGTAAATGAAACACAGTGAAGCCTCCAAACACCAAATGGTCCATTTTAATATACTACAAAGCGGTTATTTTTCATTATAGCTGTACTTGCCAACATAGCAAAAGCTGATACTTCAAATTGTTTCCACTTTAAACCATGTTTCTGAGGGACTTTTATCCCTACTCTTGAAGAAAAGAACATATAACCTTCTCAACATGGGACCGTTTTTTTGAACAACGTAAAGCACCTTCACTTTGAACAAATCAAGAGCAGAAGCCATTAGCCTATAAACCTCAGTTATGGCTCCCACCAACCCCCATCTATATAAAGGCAGTGTTTAATTACACATGGAAAACATTGCAAGTGCAGAGTTAGGAATTTTCTTAAGTTGCACATTGGAAGCTATCTGCGCAACTCCAATAAAATCAAATGAGTCACATGACTCCAATACTGCTGAAGCCTAGATATTTAATTTGCAAGATCATTCCAAAAGTAATCATTTTAATGACTAGGATGAAATGAGGTTTTATTGTAAAAGTGGTCACAAAAAGGTGACTTTTGCTATTGACCATTTGTAGTAATGAATTACCAATGAGGCGTTAGTTTCCATATGAAACCTTGCTATAGTATACTGAATTTAATAGCCATACTCAACTAAATTCAGTAATACTTCTTATACAGTCCAGCCACTCAAAAACCTCTGTGAGCCGAAACCTTTTTCAAGTTGGCGTGTCTCTGGAAAGTGCAAGGGCCTGCTACAAAACACATGCAGTTACATTTCATCTAGTGTAGTCCCTTTGATTTTAATGGCCTAATTTCATTTAATTAAAAGTAATTTGTGGATGGCAGTGCTTGTAGACATAATAACCTTAATTTCAAAGATGCTGAGATGAAAGAGGTAAGACTCCTCAGATGTCAAAAGCCATTTATCATCTCATAGTTAGGAGGGCAAGGAATACATAGCGGTGCCCTTCTATTCTATTTGGACAAACTCATTTTATAAGTGGACTCCGTAAGCAACACATCCCTAATCTGATGTTCCCATATAGTAGGAATAAGTATAATGGTAACAACAATATTAAGAAAAAGAGAGGGCATGGAAGTAATTGTTCTGATGTAAAAATTAGGGTTTGGCTTTTGCTTCCCAACTTCCCATGGGACTCTGAGTCCTCTAAGTCCATGACCGGTCAGAGAAGAATGGATGGAGACAGAATCCAGTGGAAAACAAGGCAGATATTTATTTTTCTGTTGCAACAGAGTTCCCTTTCCTCCTTTTAAGGAGGGAGAGACCCTGAACAAAGGTGTGAAGGAACCTTAAAGACTTTTGACATTGCCCAACCCCCTTAGCCAAAGACCACCCCAAAATCATCATGCATACCGTATTTTTCGCCCTATAAGGCGCAGTGGCCCATAGGACGCACCTCATTTTTTGGGGGGGAATGAATTAAAAAAAATTATCCCCCGCCAGCCACGGGGCTGGGGCGGGGGAAGCCCGAGCTTCCCCCGACCCCAGCCCCCAGAACAGGCTGCCGCCCCAAGCCTTGCGCGCCCGGCGGGACCTCCCGCCGGGGGCGCAAGGCTTGCAGACACCTGCCCGAAGCATGGGGCGTCCTCCGGAGGGTGCCCCATGCTTCGGGCGGCAGGCTGCCGCCCCAAGCCTTGTGCACCTGGCGGGACCTCCCTCCAGGCGCGCGAGGCTTGCGGATAGCTTCCTGAAGCATGGAGAGCTAGAGGGGTCGGTGCGCACCGACGCATCTCACTCTCCAGGCTTCAGCGAAAACCTGCATTCGCCCCATAGGATGCACACACATTTCCCCTTCATTTTTGGAGGGGGGGAAGTTCGTCCTATAGGGCAAAAAATATGGTACATCATTGTATCATCTTTGAAGACACTCAAACTCAGGATGAAAGGAAGAAACATACCAAGAGGAAGGCAAGCTTGGCAAACCCTCACCATGATCAACTCCCGCCTAGAAACCTATGTCCCCACTGTGGAAGGACGTGTGGATCCAGAATTGGCCTCCACAGTCACTTACGGACTCACTGTTAAAACCATGTTTGTGGAAAACAATCTTACTCGGCTACGAGTGATCGCCAAAGAAGAAGACATACTTAATAGGAGGTGGCCTATAGCAGAAAACTTGTCTGCCAGAATACCTGATAATGGTTGCTGATTGCATTACCTGGGCAGTCTGGCCATTCTTTTTTGATGGTTAATACTTTCCTGAACCCAGGTCACAGGCTCACTCTATTCATACACAAACATGCCCTTAATACAGGATTTGTAAGTGAAAAGACAATGGGAAGGCTCTCCCCATTTGCCTCCCTTATTGCAGAGGAATATTTGAGGTCATTGGGAGAGTCAAAATGGCTTCAGGATTGCTGTACTATTTTAGACACATGGTTTATATATTTAGATATGTGTGTGTTTATGAACATTTATTCTATATTTGAGACCTAAGAATTCTTATAACAGTTCATATGAAAAAAAAAATCACTGCAGGTATACATACAGAGACCATTTAAGTAAAAATTGGAAGCATGTTTGCAGTAGCTTCATCCTTGTAGCCTTGAATCCTACCTCTGAAAACCATACCTATTGCTGAATGTTTTATTTAAAACTTCTGTAAAGCAGAGAGACTTCCTTTTAAGCACTTAGAAACAAATCAGAATAATAGGATTTCAGCCCGGTAAGCAAACCTATTTTCTGTTTCCCATTTCAAAGTGTTAGCTGAATTCAGAAAGGATTTAGATCCCTTGAAAACTGAATACAGAAAAGCATCCTTTTATTTTTTATTTTTTTTTAGTATTTATGTGTGAATTTTTCACATTCTCAATGCCTTTAAAACATTTAGAGATATGCCTGGAGAAATTTTGCCAACATTTGCTGAATCTATCATAAATTACAGAACCTGTAAAAGCAAGCTATTTTTCATAATGCAGTGAGTCTAATCTTAAAATATGCTGCTACTGTGTGTCTGCAGCAACTATTGTATGAGTTACAATTCCCTGTGCATAATCTTTGCAGAATCTGATCCTTGGTTTGGGTTTTGATCAACCTAGAAATCTTGACTCAACGTACTAAGAACAACACACATTTCCAAGGACTCTTGCTGTACTGCAAAACCCCTAGAATTTCCTTCTTAAAAAAAGCACAACCCAAAATACGGTTGAGCCGCCTTTAAGGTCCATTATCATTTCCCCAGGGTATATAAGCTTTTCCTTCTAGAATCACATCAAGCTTTTAAGAAGCAAAACCATTCTTTGGATGTGTTTGCAAGTAGTTATCTTCAAGCTATTAACCAATGTGGTAGCAAGCCAGTGTTCCATCAATGCTAGCAGTCACCCAGTACAAATGCAAGGTATACAGAACCAGAGGAAATGTTTTTCCCTGATAAGAACTGCCACCACCTTCTCAGACAATACTGTCAGCTTATCTACTGCACTGGTTCCCCCATCCCCACCCCTAATCACATTTTCCACAATGTAAAGAAAATAAGCTAAAGCTTTTTTCTAACAAATTATTTGCAGGAAACATGCAAGGTGTGATTAATCTAGTTTTATTCAGCTGGATCATACAGTCAAAAAATCCTGAAAGTTCAGTGTTCCTTCTTTAAAAAACAAAACAAAACTATTGGTGTATTTTTAAATGGGCCAAAAAATGTTACACTGGCCTGGTTTTTGCTCTTACAGGATTAACAGTGCAATCCTATAAATGCCTACTCAGAGGCAAGACCTACTGTGTCCAAAGAGACTTTGTATAGGACTGTTATAAGAAAAAACGGCTCCTTTTCCCTTAGAGCCTGTATAGCAAAGGTCGGCAACCAAAGGCCCATGGGCTGGAAGCGGCCAATGAGGGTTGCTTAATTGGCCCCTGAACTGAGCCACCCATTCAGCGAGTCCCCATGCGATGCACTAAACTGGCACAGTGTGGCACAGGGACTCTCTTCCGTGGCTCCGGAAATCGCTTCTGCGCATACCCAGACACCGAAAATTGGTTCTGCGCAGGTGTGATTTCCAGCGTCTGGGCATGCGCAGACACGATTTCTGGCGTCATGCTGCACCGGCCCGGCCCACAGAAGATTTCTGCGGGAGTGATCTGGCCTATGCCTGGTAAGCCTTGCTGACCCCTGCTGCATAGAGTCATTATGTAGGTTCTCTATCGGTAGGAGAAAATAACAGAGGCCAACCAGAGAATATTGAGAAGCAAAGCAGCTAGTAAGCACGATCCTTGTTAAAATGTTGCAACAGGGTGCTCACCCCACCATGCAGGAGGGAGGAGGAACCCAGAACATTGGTGTGCAAGCTCTTATATAGACTTTTGAAATTGCCTACCCTCAAGACCACCCCCCAATGCATCATACATACATCACAGAAGGGGCAGTCTACAGCAAAATCCTGTCTGGCAGGAAACCTTTTAATGGTTTTAACCTGATTGCTTTTACCTAGGCATCCTGGCCATTCTTTTGGGATGGTAAATACTCAGTTCCTGAATCCAAGTCACAGGCTCACCCTATTCATACACAGATATGCCCTTAAGACAGGATTTTTGAGCAAAGAGACAATGGGGAGGCTTTCTCATTTCCTTCCTCCTTGCAGAGAAACATTTGAGGTCAATTTGGGAGAGTCAAAATGGTTTCAAGATTGCTCTCCTGTACTATTTCAGACACATAGTTTATATACTTACGTGTGTGTTTACCTTGTAAATTTATGAACATATGATTTATATATATGAGACCTTAGAATTCCCATAACAGGACTTTGACTGTGTATAGGATTGTGATCTATATATCAATTACCTGGAAAGCTCACTGAACACAATAGAACTTGCATCTGAGTAAGCTGTATAGGATTGCAGTGTAAAGGTGCAATCATGCTGCATCATATTTTGGAACCATAAAACTCTCACTGTGCCAATTTACTGTAATAAATACAAAAGCATAGGCATTCTCCCTTGTTTCCTTAATTTCACCACCTAAACTGCCTAGCCTAACCAAGTTCCACTGCTGTGGTAACTGGATACACTGAAGTCAGGATTTGCAGTGATTTATTTATTTTTAATCCATTCAGAGTTGTGATAGTAAGCTCCCCCTCTAGCTCAAATCTCCCACAAAGGAAATAGTTTAGCTTAATCTGAGCCAATCCTTATTGATTCTGACCCCATCATGCCCCACTCATTTCTGCGTGCAATTCCCTCATGTCCATTTTTGTATGCAGTTCTGCTCCATATATTCATTTTCATAATCATTTTCCTCCTACGACAACATAATTGTGTACATTCTTTTCACTATGTATTTTTGCATGTACTTTTCACTAATACTGGTGGCAGTCATTTCATGTAGGGATTCCATTCCTGGCCCCCACGCACATTGATGGAGAGCATATAAGTGCACCCCACCCCCTTACACCCCACTACTCCCTGATTCTGCCTTCTTCTGGGCCCACAAGGACCCACACATCGACAATTGCACATCAGTTGGGTGTGCCTAAAATGGTTGCAGCCTGTATGCACATTTCTCTACTCGTTCTTTGGAGAATAGCATTGCAAAATTCAGAAAAGTGAGAGTTGTGTTTCAATTCATGTGCTGGGGTACAGAGTATAAATATAGTAGGTTTGCAAAATGCAAACCAAATTAATTCCTCCCTGCAATGTACGTAACTCTGGAATCCATGTTTTCAGTGAAGACATGGTTTGGAGATTTTCAAAATAAGTTAATCAAAAGACTGTTGTTTCACATGAACTCCCCTAGCCTGAACTTTCCAGATACTTCACTGGGTAAATGCTTCAAGAAATGACAGCATATGAATTGCCTTGCTGTTCTAACATGGAATTGTGTTCCTTGAAGGATTAAGGCCAGGATTATGTTGACACAGATCTTATGCTATATATAGGGAGAAAGGGGACAGGTTAACTTTTTTAAAAAATACTGTTGCATTTATGCACATGGGGAGGCAATGTTAGGTGCAAAGTCAAAGGATTATGCAGAGGAAAGTGATCAATATTGGGGTAACCAACTCTAGGTCAATGGTGACACTGTAAGGGAAACAGACAGGTGCACCTTTGCTTTACATTCGGGCCCTGCTAGGCATGCTGAATTTTCAAAGTGGATTTTATAGGAATTTAAAATCTTTCCATAAGATGAATGAACTCTCTGAGGGGTTTTCACTCATTCCAAAACTGACAATGAGTCTTACTTGAAGTGACATTTCAAGGCCAATGTGGAGTTTCCTGATTAGGTGAAACATATATGAAATTCCAAAGGAAGTAAACTCCTTTTCTTGGTGGGAAACTCCCTGGAATAAAGTGGACATCATAATATTATAGAAGACTTACCTTGGACAAATCACAACCACACAACAGAGTAGTAATGACTTATATAGATAGCTCAATCACTTCAATCTCTCTCTCTCTCTCTCTCTCTCTCTCTCTCTCTCTCTCTTTCTCACGATTCTAGACTGCAGGTGCATAGCTGGTAGTGACCCATTGTTTGACCCATTGATTTAAATTGAATGAAGTGTGTAATGTTTCTGGGATATTGGCCCAGCCAAAATTAAGCAAGCAATTGATCTCACACAGGTCCAATTCTCAGCTACTTTTAGACTACAAACCCTATGCACATTTACGCATGAGAGTCAGCTCAACTGAATTCAGAAGAGCTTACTTCTGAGATACATCTTTGCTGAGAATTTACAGAGCACTCCAAAGACCCTGTGTGCCATAATGGAGGGCCTTTGGCTGCGGCAAGAGGTATGCTTCCACTCCATTCTGCTGGCTGGGTTGTGGCTTTGCTGACAATGCAACTGGACAGAAGCTACCACCATCAGTATCCCTGTTGACAACAACCAGTGTAAACCTCCAAAACAGTGTGTGCAGGAAGGGGTGGAGCTGGGCCAGACAAGTATCCACTAGATCCTAAGCTAAGCCAGCTACTGGCAATTATTCTGATTAGGGTCTCTCTGCTGCGCTAACCTGGAGCTGCTGTAGCAAAAACTGCACCCCATCTTTGGTAGCATGAGTGGCAGGACTTTGTATATGGAAGTGGCTCTGCCTCTCTCTTCAGCCCTGCTGCTCCTGGCTGGGAGATAGGATTGTTCCGCAGACCATTAATATCACAAGCCTGTACATGTTAATGAAGAAGTTAGTTCTTCTGTGTTCAACAGGCTTTTCTCCCAGGTAAATATGCATAAGATTACAGGCTAAACATTTGTAGTCCCATGCAAGTAAATCCCACTGAATAGAATGTGACTTAATATAATGTGCTTAAGACAGGAGCCTTGAGCAAGACTAGAAGTCTTTGGGGATAGCAAAGGTATTGTGGAAGTGGCATTTTTCATCTAATACAGAAATGGTTCAGGGTACAGATAACTACTTTGGCGAATGGACTTCTGCCAGGGAGGGATATAGTACAACTGTGATTTGGTTTATGTTAGCTGGAAAAAGCTTCCAAGATTATAAAATTAGTATCTTCTACTAGGAAGCAAAAGTAGGGAGGCCTATTCAGAAAATTAAATTAATTCATGCTATTCATTTGGGTTTGCATTATCCCATGGAGGTCATGGGAGTCAGACATAGTGAAGTCAGTAGGGCTTACTTCTGAGTAAGCACGGCTAGGATTGGGTTGCACAGGAACAGCAAGCAAGAATATCTCATACAAATATTGGAAGTGCTTTAAATATATACTGTTCTTAAGAGCTGCTAAGAATGTAGTAGGTTGCTTACAAAGGTTCCTTTCAGCAATAATATTTGATGATTCTCTATAAAAGTTACTAGAATGTCAATAGTGTTTCTAAGTTTCTCTGAAGAAAAGGACCCAGTGGTATAAGTGCTACTAATAAACCCACAATACCTCTTAAGTATGACCGCCTAAAGTGTGCTTCACTGGCCTTTGCATTTATGAGCACCATTTCCACAGGGAAAGGAAAGTAGTGCACTGTTCAGCGATATCTCCACACTGGTTGGTATAGCCACTTGTCAGACCATAATTCTAGCACTTCAGAAACTTGTAAGCACCATTATCACATACAAAAGTGCTCTCAGAAGCTAAATATCACTGACACACACTGCTTCTCAGCGTTGCAGATTTATTAACTGTTTAATATTAAACGGAGAAGTGCAATTTTCAGAGACTACAGAGATTCTAACAGCAATCATGAAGATTATGACAGCAACAGCAAGGGCAATTAAAACACACACACACACATATTTATTTATTTACATTATTTATATACCACCTTTCCGACAACTTGCTGCAGGCAGCATATAAATAAACCAATAATAAACCAATTTGCAATCAAATTCACATTAATAAAAATAAGTTCCACAACAGCAGAATAAAATCATGTAAGTACCATATAAAAGGCAGCAGACCAAGAGAGAAATCAGCTACTTAATTAACTCAAAGCCTTGGTGAATAAAAAAGGTCTTAACTAAATGTCAAAAGGCATGAAGCATCGCTTGGCGAGATTATCAGTGCATTTGCTGGTATGACAGACAAATGCTACAGAAATCTTGAGTCAAAATTTGACCTTGTTGCAGCAGTCACACTTTTAAATGTTCTGCAATCTGGGACATTTAGTAAAATGGAGATGTCAGACACTAGTAAACTTATTGGAGTTGCACGTCTGGGATATTTGTAAGGGTTCCAGACTTTAACTATGACTAACAGTCCTAAGATGGCCTCAGAAGAACTTCCAGCTTCATTGAGTGTCATATGGATGACCATCTCCCCACACTTCTGTACTTGATATGCAGAAAACCTCTCTTTACTATTTACAGGATTATACAGAGAGCCAAGCCATGTTGGAAAGCTTATCCCTTTGTGGCTCATGGATTCATTATTTTGGAAAATGTCAACATGAATGTTGAGTTGGTTGACCCAGGACAATTGGGTCATATCTCATGGGGTTAATTATTCTGGAAAATTTCAACATTCAGGTCGATTATTCAGACTTCTAGCTTCTATTACTATCAGCTGCCCAAGTTCCTAGCATTCTTTGTTCCTTAGATTTGCATCTGAGCTTTGCCCTTAGCTCCTGTTATTCCTTACACGTGTGCATCAGCACCCAGAGATTTTCATTTCCAGTAGGGTTGCCGTACTTCCGAAATTTCCCGGACACATCCAGAATACCACAACTGCAAGCAGTGTGCAAACAATGTCTAAGCTCAACAACCTGCCGCTATTTGAAATATGGCAACCCTAGTTTCCAGTTTTTCACCAGAGAGTGGGAAGGGGATGAGAGACTTTTTTTAAAAAAACACACCAATGTTTTCTTGAAAACCTAGGAATCCAAACAACCCATCCTGACAGTAGAAGCTCCTTCAGTCCCTCTCTGCTTGCTAATTTGGGTACAAAGCACCCACTTTATTAATAAGGGAAATTTTGAGGCTGAACTATAGTAGACATATAAAAGAATGATAAATCTCTGGAGCCTCCAGCAGAGAGAGAGAGAGAGAGAGAGAGAGAGAGAGAGAGAGAATGAATGAGGACAGTTAAGAATAGATTTTGGGCTGATGTTGAATTTTCAGTCCTTTGTCAGTTCCATTCCTATCCATCACATTACATGTATCCAGTCAGCCTCCCCTTTTTGGGTAATGGATACTGATATAAATCTGCTTTTCTGACTGCTGGGCTTTTCTTAGAAGAAAAGGGAATCATTATAAATAATGAGTTGCCATGGAAATAGCCATTGTCCACATTTGGTTACTTGTGAAATCTGATGATGTATCTCTTTGTCAAGTTTTTCCTACTTCTTTATCTTTTATAAGGTTTGTTCAGAACTTTGGCAGATTTACAGGTATCCCAAATACATCTCAAGTCAAAATTTCAATACCACACAATTAATATTATTGTAGATTGTTCTGGAGCCTCAACCACATCCTGGCTAAGGTAATATGATGCACTTTTGATCTGCTCTTAACATCCAGTCAGTAAAAAGTTCCTTGGATGCATAGCACATTTCTTCTGCTTGAAAAAAATTGCAGTCTTAAGTTTTGCTATCTTTTTCATTTCAGTGCTTAAAGAAACTCAGATCTCCCTTACATTTGCCCAACACACACCCATTCTCTCAAAGCATCTTTATATATTTGCTTAAAGTAATTGCCTACCAAGGTGCTTCTTCACGTAGAAATAATGTCTCCCAGTGTGATTCCCTTTCTTGGATAGTTGCTTGATGTGGTCAAAGAAAACGAAGTTCGCTATGCAATGATCAATGAAAAAAAATGTCACACATTCCATTTCTGAAGTGGAGAGAGCAATTACTGTGCAACTAGAAGAAGGCTACTTCACTTTTTCTTAAGGTCTTCTTTAATTTAGTAATATCAGGACATTGTTTTCTTATACGTCCAGAATTGTATGGATTAGATTTTAGAAGCAATCAGATCAGAAGAACAACACATTCTCATATTTCTGTGGATGTTGACATTTACTAACTAGGCTAGGGACAGGTGTAACATATACCAGGCCCATAATTATGGTTTAGAGATCAGGTGTATCTGTTCAGGGTTACTCTTCCTTCCTCCTCAGGAATATATATTCCTTCCCTCGCCCTCCTCTTTCATTTCTCTGTCCCCTCTTTTCTCATATCAACCAGCGCAAGCCCTGAGGTGATGTCAGGGACTGGACTGAACAGGAGGAATGGGAATTGAGCCCTCGGTCTGATCAGCTGCTCTCAGAAGAGGAGGAGGAGTGGGAAGTTTTGATCCATGGGTCTCTTGCTGTTTCAGGAGGAGAGGGAGACAGGGATGATGTACAGATGAACGAGGAAATGCCTAGTTATGAGATAGTGGAGGAAGAGGAGGGGGAAGTTAGAGAGCAGACAGCAGAGACCTCCCTGGAGAGTATGGGAGACGCTCCTCGTCCAAAGCCATGCATTCGAGAACAGAGAATGAGGAGGGATGTGACTCCTGTGACTTCCTGTAGGTTTCCGGGATGTTGTGAGAGAAGAGGGACTCAGAGCTGCCAACGTCTCCTGTGTGTGGAAATGTGGATCTTTTGTCTTGCAACTAAATGACTTAATAAAAAGTCATAAAATACAAACTGTTTGTTCTTCTTGCCTCTGAGGCTACCGGGGGAGGAGAGGATGCTTAATGCCTGACAGATGAGGAGGGTTGGTCCTAACTGTGGTCCCAGTCTACAGCAGGACTTTGTCCATAGTTGCATAATGGTAACTCCCTCCTCTTGGAAGCATGGATGGCTATAACACTGATGGGCTTCAAGCACCTCATAAGGACTTTTATTTGTTCTAACAAACTTTCAGATGCCATCTTTAGTTCATCAAAGTTTTTTCAGCCTCTAATCTTTTTACATTTTGCATTGATTGCATTGATTATTACTGATTTATTGTTGGTGTTTTTACAGTTCTTGTAAACTTTGAGTAAGGGATGGGCAAATCTTTGAATTTCAGTTTCTCTCAATTTCTCATTTTTCCAATATTAATTTCAGTTCTCCACATTCCCCGCAACAGTTTGCTGTCTTCAGCATTTTAGTTCAAATTTTTCCTAATTTACGCATTGTTGTAAAAAAAATAAATTCCTAATATAAACATAGTCTAGAACAATTTTCCCAAATAAAAAGGGTTTCATTGTTACTCTCACCAATACATGCATTTATATGCACATTTCATTCTAGTATATGAATTTTCATGCATATTTCTGGGCTGGAGAACTGCATTGCAAAATTCAGAAAAGTGTGAATTCTGAAGGATGGCTGGATTTTGGATCCCATATTGTTACAGAAAGTGCAGATTGGTTAAGTTCACCGTTAAATGTGATCTGAATTGCATTTCTCCACTATTGCTACTTGAAGGTGGAAAATGGACACAAGAACACTCAATGAATAAATAAAAGAATCATTAACATTAAACACAGTGCAGAAAGCAACTCATGGTTAGCACTGAAAAAAGAAAGGGAACTCAAGCAGAAAGGAGAATGGGGGACTGGGGTGGAATCTACACACACGTTAAAAACATTGTGAAAATTGTTTGTTTTTTTTAAATCGTTTTGAAAAATGCAGTGAATTTGCTATAGCCATCAATTGTCACAACTGTATATTGTACTTTACAACACATTCAAAACATTTTGTTTGCAGCTGTATAGCTGAGTCCTGGGAAGAAGCGTGCCTGAGGAGCACTTCTAATCTCTCAGCCATAGTTATAGGACGGAGAAATGTTCCATGTGGAAGAAATCTGGAGTGGTTTGCAATCATGACATTGGGCTTGATGAGCGTGATAATTTGGACAGTCTGATCCAGAAATCAGTTTTGTCACATTGCTTGGATTTTAACTCTGTTTAGTCCTAGTGACTCATATGCCAGTGATAGGCAGGGCCAGTACAAAAGAAAATGTAAATTGTACCTTTGTATAGTAGGCTAGTTTCTACATACACCTTTCTAAACTCCATCCCTGCCAGGCACACAAAATGCATTGTCAGAGTTTGAGGATACAGCCAGCAAACACCCTCAAGGAGAGTGCAAAGCAAGGCCAGTGAGAAGGTGTGGCAAGGCAAGTCTGGAGGTCAGATAAAGAGGCTTGGAGGATTGTCATTGACTTCTTGTTCTGAAATTCTGCACCCTTCTTTTAATACATAGTGATTTGTCCATATTATCTAATTCATTCTCACAACTAACAGGTTGCCGCAAGAAGGCTGTGTCCATTGCTCAGCAAGACACTAAGCATATGAGGAACAGAAAAGATTAAGTCAGTGGAACTTGATGACAAAAGATCATGTTTATGATCTGGGTCTTTTTTTAAACAGACCCAGATCCTGAGCATAATCTTTTGCCATGTCTTGTTTAACCACTTGGTTAAATAATCCAGAACACCTGGAACTTTTTACCTGAGAGCCTAAATTCATTTGCCAGAAATACCAGTGTTTTCTACAAATAGGATTTACCTCTTCTTTATATGTCTCTGATTTGTCCAGATATGCTTCCATATTTCTGCTAAAGTACGTATTGATCTTGAACTCTTATATGGTAATCCCGATAAAGGTTTGTTTCTGTCATCATAAATGAATAATACCAAACCCAAGGATCATACATTTAAAATGTGTTCCTACTTCTGTTTGAAAAATTCATTTTAAAAGCCAAAGGTGGAATGTTCTGCAGTCTCAATCCCCTTGAGATCATTTGTTCTCTGTGCAGTACTTTGACAAGGGAACACTATGCCAAGTAAATCCAATTTCCTCTCTTCTAATGTTCCTCTAAATGGTTATAATTTTCTGTTCACGTCTTTCTCATTGATTCAATTCCAAAAACATCTTTGAAGGCAGCATGGGGCTTTAGTATATTAAAGCTTTCTGCTGTAATAAAAGGGTGGGGAGGGTGGATGGCCCACTATTTCCTTTTCACGATTGTTTTAGGCACAGTTCCTTGCTGATACATTACCAGCAACACTTGTACTATTGGGGGATCTCTGTCAAGCTGCTCAGTGTCAGGAGCAGAATCATGTTGTGTGTTTGTGTCCCTAGAAACACACACACAGTGCTGTTAGAATCATAGAATAGAATCCTGGAATCATAGAGTTGGAAGAGACCACAAGGGACATTGTGTCCAACTCCCTCTGCCAAGCAGGAAACACCATCAGAGCACTCCTGACATATGGTTGTCAAGCCTCTGCTTAAAGACCTCCAAAGAAGGAGACTCTGCCACACTCCTTGGCAGCAAATTCCACTGTCGAACAGCTCTTACTGTCAGGAAGTTCTTCCTAATGTTTAGGTGGAATCTTCTTTCTTGTAGTTTGAATCCATTGCTCCGTGTCTGCTTCTCTGGAGCAGCAGAAAACAACCTTTCTCCCTCCTCTATGTGACATCCTTTTATATATTTGAACATGGCTATCATATCACCAACGATTAATCCAACGATAAGAATGGGCGAATTTTGTCTATTTCACTTTCTATTTTTCCAGTTTTTCCAGGCTTAAATTCAGTCCCTCAGATTTCCACATCAGTTTGTGATGTTGTCTTTTGTTAATCTCTTCATGACAGTGCATCAGTATTTTAGAGCAAGTTTATCCTAAAATATATATTTGTATGCAATTTTCTGTAATATACATATTTTTGCACAATATTTTCCTCTAAAATTTATGTACGTTATTTAATATATGCATGTATATTCACACTTCATCCTAGCATATGCAATTTTTTTACACATTACTTGGCTGGAGAACTGCATGGTGAAATCCGCAGAAGAGTGAATTTTGACAGCTCTGTCTTGGTTTGTGAACTCTGTTGGCAATTGCAAATTAGGTAGGTTTGTCTTTAAACTGAATAGAATTTCATCCTCAGCCGTATGCAACGCATATCTTTTTCTATAGGAGCATTAGCCATTTTACTTCTATGTGACAATGTGATGGGGTGACTTTAGGCACCCCAGTTATCTGGGGGCCAAATCTGACCCAAGTGGTAGTAATAGAAAATAATGATGCAGAAATTTTGGGATTATTCGCTACTTTGCACTGCACTGGTATGTCTGCAAGATAGAGGGGATCAGAAGCATTCAACTGCTTCAGTATTCAACTAACTATGGTTTGTTATTTTGTCTAACAAGTTCACTATGGTTTATCAAAGCAAACCAGCTTCAAATCATGGTAATTGATCCAGGGCAGCAAAGGGCAGGAGCATACCTGGCCTCCTGGTATGATGTTCCTAGGAGAGGCAGCAGAGCAGTCTTTGTTGTGAAAGAGACATGTTTGTTTGTTTCTTTGTTTATGTATCACATTCATCCTTCACCATATGGACTCGGGGAGAAAACACATTAAAATTATAAAACAAACAGTAAGCATTATAAAATTTCATGGTAGTAAAATACATAACAGCAACAGCATATTAAAGCAAGTAATGAATATTATCTGATGGGATCCCAACTCCTCCCAAAGGCCTGGGTAAAAGGATACATCTTCTGCTGCTGACAATAGGTTAATAATATCAACACTTACAGTTGTACCTCGGGTTACATACGCTTCAGGTTGCATACGCTTCAGGTTACAGGCTCCGCTAACCCAGAAATAGTACCTCAGGTTAATAACTTTGCTTCAGCATGAGAACAGAAATCGTGCGGCGGCGGCGTGGCAGCAGTGGGAGGCCCCATTAGCTAAAGTGGTGCTTCAGGTTAAGAACAGTTTCAGGTTAAGAACTGACCTCCGGAACGAATTAAGTACGTAACCAGAGGTACCACTGTACCTTAGAGCCACTGTAGAGAAGGCTCATCTGAATGCCACCACCTCTAGACTTCCCCTGCAGAACTTCACTTGTGGCAGATCGATATGGAAGGAGGTTGCCTTCATGTATTTGGTGCCCTAGTTATGTAGAGATTGAGAGATCAACCCCTGCGTGCATTTTTTCTCTCTTTAAACCATTGCATGCTCAGAGAGATTTGTTGTAGGCCCCTACTTCTTCAATCTGGGCCACGACATCCTTGCCTAAAGAAGAGAGATTGGATTATGAGCAAAGTGAAAGATGGAGAAATCATAAACCAAACCAAACAGGCCCTAATGTAAGGGGAAAGGTACTCCCAAGGCTGTGGTGAAGTGTCTGGGTAGAACTCTACCCATTGAATTATACAAGTATACAGGATATCCACTGCATGATATTCACAGCCTAGTCTAAAATATAAGCCTTTCCTCTTTTCTTGGTAAGTACAGTTAGGATGGCAGCCTTAAACGTTATGTAATGTTTTATCATTTCACATATTGCTGAGTTTCTATATTCTACCTGAATGTAAGAGGCTTTTAAATGTATTTATTTCTTCAGTATGGATATTTCCTGTCACCCCATTAGATAGAAGTTCATTTCTTTCTCTGGAAGTCACTCATAGGCAATGCTTTTATGAATGGGATGTTTGCCTAGGCTGATGCTTAAATTGCATGAGCTTTATCTGCCTGTTAAGCACAACACGTAAGTGGCATATTGACTCCACACCACTCTAGAAAGCTCTTAAAGGCTCACTGCAACGCTCAATTCGCGTATTACTGTCCAAATGCAGGTTACAAAACCATTTTTTATTATTCATTTCGGGCAATACAAAATGACTTCTTTCCATCTTTCTTCTAGGCTTGAGGCAGAATTTTGTGTCTTTGTTCCTGCCTATAATTACATCTCTGATCGGTTGTGGAATCTGAAATACAACTGGCTTTTAAACCCTGTTACTTGTGAATTGTCATAGAGTATGTATAACAGAAAAACACACAGCTTTCCCTAAAAAGGCATGCATGGAGGGCGGACTGCAGGAGTTGTTGCACTTATACATTTTTTTAAAATAATAATGCTAAGTCCTTTAATAATGGGACATATCTATATATGTTATATAACATGGAACAGAGTGGGCAGTCGAAAAATGTTAAGTGCCCCTCCTCCTGCTGCTGTATATGGAACTAAAGGGCTTAAGTGGCTCCAAAGGAGAAACTGAACCTTGAGAGCCAGAGTGGTGTGGTCACAAACTGGTACCTCAGTCCTGTGCACATTGATTTACAATTCTATCCTGTTGATTTGACCAGGGCTGACTCGGCCTTTCCTCACCATACATTTTTAATATGCTCACTTCAGGATGCCTGCGCTCACATACACACACAATCACCCTTTGAAATCATTAGTGACATTCTGATTTATTTTAATTCAGTGAATTGGGTCAAAACTGGATATTTGTCAGGCTTGGGGAATGCTCTCCCTCCCCTCCGATGGCACCAAGAGGCAGGGAGGAAACAAGAAAGTTCTTATGTATGATATATTCAGTCATCAATGTCAAAGACAAAGAATTCCAGTCATTCCTCCATAATGGAGTTGCTTTCACTGATCTCCTCCCCCTTCCCCCTCTAGCAACAACACCTGCTTCTATGGCGTCTGTCCATGGACAATTGCCTCTGTGCTCTTTGTTCTTGCACCCTTAACAAACGTCGTGTTTGGGGAGAAGGGGGGTCAGTTATGCTATCCAGTGACATGTCAGCTAGCTGCTCTGTCTCCCCCTCTTCTCCTAACACAGCATAACTCTTCTGTTCCCCTGTCTCTGAGCCTTGCTGTAATTCAAGGCTGCCTTCCTCCTCTCTGGAAGCTACAGGAGAAGGGGGGGGGGACCTCCACCATTCCCCTTCCTCCTCTTCAGTCCAGTCCCTGTCAATAATATCGCAAAGCCCATTTTCATTGTTTTAAACTGTAAGTTTATTAAAACTTCCATATGCTCAGAAAAAGTATGATTTATGCAAATGCATTTATCTAGGCACAGTCTTCAGTGTTTATGTAATTTCACATTGAAATGATTACATATGAAATAGAGGGAACAGCCTAGTGTACTGCAAAAGCTCTCAACTACATTAAATTTCCCCGAATCTTTCTATCTATATACTAAAGTATAAAATTATAAAATTGATTTTCCGTTCAATGGAAATTTTACATCCTCGTTGTAAAGTAGTGAAAAATGGAGACCATCCTCAAAATGCTGATGCTCTCTTAACTATAGCAGTATTGGGCAGGTATATAAAACAGCACAACAGAGTCTTAAATTTAATCTTACATGGACAGATTATCCTTCAGAATTACAAGAAACATAATGGCTCCTGTGTATAACAGTAACTGTGCAGCACATAAGGTTGTAAATTTCGCCAAATCCATAAATAAGATACACATTTGCAAGATGTCAGTGACATTGAAAGCAATGGATTATTTAAGACAGGATTATGGATACTTTGAGCCTGACAGCCACATTTGCTTCAGGGCAACCTTCCAAGGGCCACATGGTTGATGGGACCACAGGTAAAATCAACTAATATGAATTTTACTTCTGAATCTTGCCCCTGCCCCCTCCCAAGATACATATACCACAGTCTTGAAAAGCATCTCTGTATGTGGATGCTTTCAGTCATAGCTGACTGAATAGACCCATTTGAAATTTACAGATCCAAATTAGTCAGGTTTATTAATTTTAATGAGTCTACTCTGAGTAGCTCTAACATGGGGTAAAACACATATATTTAATTAAGTTCATAAATAAAAGTACAGCATTGGAAAGGGGTCTTTTAATTAAATAATGGAACTAATATTCTACTTCCTTGATAACTGTTCTTTCTACACTTGTCTTGGGCCGTGTAATCAGAGTGTTTCTTTGGCCCTGTTTGGTATTTCTTATTATCTCTTTTGTCATATTGATGGGAAGAGGTTTGGATTTTATAAGGCTCTTCTTTCTTAGCTGGGGGTGGGGTGGTGGTGGATCAAAATAACTTCTCTAAGTCATCATCACTACCACCAATATTAAGCACAGTTTCGAGCAAAAATATTTTGCCTGGGATGTTTTTCAAGCTGAGAAAGCTCAGTTATTGAGTCACTGCTTTTTAGGAATTTCAGAAAGGATGCTTCTATTATTTATTTTATTTATTAATTGCATTTATATACCACACTCCTTCTGTAGAACTCAAGGTAATTCACCAGCATAAAAATACAAAATACATAATAAAAATTAGAAGGAATAAACCTAACCAATAACCCTCTCCACACACACACACCCCGCTCTCCCCCACTCCTCTCTTCCCAGGCACATTCTATACCCTTTAATTTAAAACAAAAACAAAACAAAAATTTTAAAACCCGCAGATTAAAAGCCATTTAAAAACAATCTGAAATATTTTAAACATCTGGGGCATTAAAAACCAATAAAAGAGCCCCCAACATGAGGCACTGTCCCAACCCCAGAGTTTCTTTGTAGTTGGAGGGGTCCATATCCCACCCTCCCAGGCCAGATGGAAAAAGACTTCCAAGCAGGAAGCACAGCTCCTCCAATACTTACAGCAGATGGTCTACCCATGTGCTCTGTTAGTTACAGTCTTATCTTGTTCCCTATATTGAGGGTGGGGAGACTTTCAGTTCTTGAAAGTCCTGGGGATGAAGGTTCACTTCTGTTTTTGTATTGAAGCTTTCTGATCAAAATGAGCATGGTTTTGGCTTTCTTTTAGGATTAGCACATTTGAAACGCCTCCCCACCACCACCACGTGAAGATTAGGCCACTAGAAACGTTTTGATCAGAGTAACTGCAGTACAAAGATACCATGCGAGGATATTCTTTCAGTTCTTCAGTGTAACAAAAAGAGAACTCTGATATGGCGGAATTAACACACATCTCAGTTGAATCATTTCATGGGGTGCTCTGACTTTTCAACCCTTTTTCATCACTCTCCAATATGCAAAGGTACTTTACATACTGTAAAACTTCTCCCCTCCCTGCAAAAAGAAAAAGAAGAAAAGGCTGCACATTGATTCAGGAGCAGGTTTTTTTGTTTGGTTGGTTTTTTGCTGTTCCCCCAGAATCAATCATGCCCTTTGGGTATTGGTTAGAATGCTGGAGAATTCTCAAAGGGAAGGGTGAACATTCCAAAGGATGCTCAGAAGCCCCAATTCCCTCTGCATCCCATCTGCAAGGAGGAAAAAAGAGGCCAAGGAAGGTGGGAGAGGCAATTTCTTCAAAAAAATAGCAGAAGCCCTCTGGTCCTCTCCTTCTCCTGACTCTGAAATTTATAAAGAGCAAGTATTTTGTGTCTCATTTTGTATTTTTAAGTTGTGGACTGCTCTATGATCTTTGGATGAAGGGCAGTATCCAAATGTAATACATAATAATAAAATAAAAGAAGAAGAGTCCCAGCACTCTCTCCCAACTTTGAGGAAGCCCTCTGCCATCACCTCTATCACTACCCACAAGGGATATAATTGAAAAACATAGAAAGAATAGGATTAGCAGAAGCAGTGGTTGCAGTGCAAGGAGAATCTAGGTAAGGCATCTCACAGCTGGTTGTGCCCACTGAACTTTCTGTTCCCAGTAATTTGATCAGGAGATGCCTATCTACTTGATAACCCCCATCAAACTGTTGTGACACACTTCTTAATACAACTAAATGTGTGCTTCCCAAACTTATCCCAATCCATATGTCAACTGGCTAGAATTCAGAACTAGCACCCGTATAGCATATAGTTAGGAGTATTGGTGAATAGGCCACACAGGATCTTGCACTAGACTAGAAAAAGATTGCATCCACTTGCTTAATATATCCTAGTCATATTGCCTTCAGATTCTTCCCTTTGTGCTGCCACCAGTGCAGCACATTCGAAAAACGGCTCATATTTTAAAATACTTTTTATATGAAGGCTCAGAAACGGGTTACCAAGAGAATTATTTTTAGTTAGTATTTCTTTTTGAGAGCCAATGTGGTGTACTGGTTAAGAGTGGTAGACTCGTAATCTGGTGAACTGGGTTCGCGTCTCTGCTCCTCCACATGCAGCTGCTCAGTGACCTTGGGCCAGTCACACTTCTATGAAGTCTCTCAGCCCCACTCACCTCACAGAGTGTTTGTTGTGGGGGAGGAAGGGGAAGGAGATTGTTAGCTGCTTTGAGACTCCTTCAGGTTGTGATAAAGCTGGATATCAAATCCAAACTCTTCTTCTTCATCATCATCTGGTTTTCTTTTTTTGGTGTGAGTTCCCTTACCTCTTTTATTTAGAAAGAACAGATTGCTCTGTTTCCTTGCAGTAGGAGCTACAGTCTTAACTGTCAGGAGCAGAACTACAGAGGAGCCTCCACCATATCCAAAGCTGTTGGCTTGCATCAGGCAGGTGGGGAGATTAGGGGTGGCCCAATTATGTTTCCCCCCAACTCCATTTGGGAGAGAACTAATTATACCAGCCCCTTAGCTGACATAGTTTTAGGCCCCAGGGAACATAATTTGAATGAGGAGGCACAGGATTCCATAAGTCCATGGCCTCCTCTGACATATCCCTGATATTCCCCAATCCTGGGCCAACCTCCATATAGTACAGGTGTTGGAACAGCAAGAGCAGTGGATTTTCCCATTGTCCCACTAAGGAGACCTCTGGTGGTTGTCCTGTATGGGGGGGGGAAAGAGATTGTCTGCAGCATCTTGCACTTCCTCAGCTATCGCCCAGGATTTGTCCCAATAATACTGATTTCTGCTCCCCTTAAAGAAAACTAAATTCCAGTGCAATTCTTCACAGAAACAGAACAGAAAAGAAAAACACCAAACAAGATGAATGCATATTTTCCCCATACCATTACACTATGAAAGGGTGAATGTCATCAGTGATAAGTGCTCTATCCAAAGTTACAACGTTTCGTCTTCCTTGGAATCATTTCCGATGATGATTTCTCATCCCCATAGGGAGATTTATGACAAAATATATTTTAGGAAGATAACGTGCAACACATAAATACAGGCTGGGGAACCCTGACATTTCCAAGGAAATTGGCTGTATTTGCAGGGGTAAGCATAAATAATTTATGCATTTGATCGAAAGCTTCTTGACAAAGTTTCTCAAGAATGTTGCGTGAATTCAAAATCACAATGCATATGGAGTTTGTAAGATATTAAAATGAAGGTAAAGCTTTAACATTAACATGCACAATACAAAGTTCAAATGGGTTTGAGACAGCCTGGAGCCCTCAGAAGCCTTCTGTGACAAGTTTCCAAGGCACTTCGTGGACAAAGGTGGTCTCATTTTCCCAGATTTCTGAGATGTTCTGCATGGAATGTAAGAATGAGGACAACTTGTGAATGAGGTGGAGAATTGCTTTCTCCTTTGGTGTCACACACTAAAGTTTTAGGTACTCACCCCCACGGAATCATCTGACTCCAGCATTAAGTCCATACTTTTTAATAATGATTAACAGAACACTATATACAAATTAACTGTGCATTCTCCTTATTATGACCTCTGCAATGCTGGATGCATAACTGTTGGAGTGTGAATGTATTCTACCTAAAGGGTTGCCAGGATTCTCCCCCCTCACAGTACCCATAGCCTTATATTGCATTTGTCACATAGTGCTGACAGGGAATTTAGCACTGGGATTGGAAGAAGTGCAGAAAAGACTAAGTGGAACGTGTTATCTGAAATGATAAACAAGTAATAATAAATACCTGTTTATTCCAGAGCAGTTTATTTTATTCACCTACTGGTGTCTCTTAAATAAAATTTTGCAAAGGGGAAAATACCTCAGAGATTGGCTTTTATATAACACCTTACAAAATCAAAATGGGTTATATATCAGCAATGAATTGCTTGGACAAGAAGCACAGTGCTACTGATGTATTTGGTGATAAGTATAATGAACTAACTTGGAAATCAAGGGCCAATGTCTTCAAACAGTTTCAGGTCAATGGCACTAGTGTATTTTCCACTTAATATTTATGCTTACAAACCAAGAAACACAAGACTCAAGGCAGTGTAAACTATTTTGTATCAATTTAGATTTAATAACAGAGTTTATATTTTTCTGGGTGTTTTCTAGTGGTGCTGTTGGTTGTTGTTTTTTAAAAAAAGAAATCTTACAGGATTGTCACTATAGTTGCTTTTATCAATGGTTTGTATCAGTTTGCTAGATCCTTAGAGAAATATTTTTTTCATCATTCTTCACTCCATAGTCTGGTTCGTTGTTTGAATTAGGTTTTGCCTTAATCACAACAATATTAAGGTTTTTCAAAAGGATCGATGTAACAACTTTGTATATGGTTCTCATCCAAGAAATCAGGCATTCTTCAAATGACTAGATTTGAGCCTTGGCATGAAATTATATTGTATAGTTTCATTGACACAAATCAGGTTGGTCCTAGGCATTACTATGCCCAATTTCTCTAACCAGAGCTAGCCCTAGACAATTTGCTGCCTGTGTAAGTTTCAAATGCCACCCACTGCCTTTCAATACATGGTACTCAATATTGGAATAAGCAGCAGCCATTAATTACAGTTGTACCTTGGAAGTTGAACACCTTGCCGGTCAAACATTTTGGCTCCCAAACGTCGCAAACCTGGAAGTGAGTGTTCTTTGGAACCTAAACATCCAATGTGGGCTCCATGGGTTCTGATTGGCTGCAGGAGTTTCCTGCAGCCAATCAGAAGCCACGCCTTGCTTTCCGAATGTTTTAGAAGTTGAATGGAATTCCTAAACAAATTCTGTTCGACTTCTGAGGTACGACTGTAGTAGCCATTGTGCCATGTGAAAATAAGCCCCTAAAGGATTCATATACCTTGGAACATGAAGGTAAGTGGCCTTCCTGAGGCGGATTCTCTTTCGTTGTGTGCTTGCTTCTGTCATATCCAGAAATACCCGTTGATACTAAGTAAAAGATCCACTTTAAAATTTACAGCCATGTTTACAGCCAATTCAATAAGTAACAGTTTGCTGTCCTTTCTCAAAACTCAAAAGCTGCTGCCTGATGCATCTGACTCACTCTGCCTAATGATAGGGCCGGTTCCGGTCCTAACACCAGCACAGTTGGTGAGTAGTATCTCTCATTTCCTACATTCAAGTTTAATCACTTGGGGTGCTAAATAGGATGAAAAAGGCATTCTTGGCCTAGGACTCTCATGAATGACTGCTACTGTGAGGCTTGCATTGCATCTAGGCTCTTTAGACAGAGGATTAAACTGGTGGCAGTTCCACCTGGGACATGTTCACATCAGTCCTCCTGCGTTGGAGTGTCAAATGAGGGCCAGCCCAATTCCAGTCTTCCAGTTCTGCTGTCCTTCGTCAGACTGAGCAACTTTTGCTTATAGTTGCCAGCAGTTTCTCTTTCTGCATTGCTGGATTACCTGCCTTTTGTCTGCCTACTTGCCCACCCAGGGGCCTGCTTGATTGATGATATTATTCCCAAACATATTCTCTAGGATTTGATCAGGACCTCCATTTCAAAAATTCTGCTTCTTTAGTTTTGACTGCATTAGGCAATAAAGTAAGAATAGTGACACCTGAGTGGTGTTACTATATGCCTTACTGATACCTCCCATTTTGATCATAATTCTTGTAATAGTGCATTAGTACACTAATGCATAATTTGTAAGTGTAGATTGATGGGGAGGAAATAAATTGTGCAGCATTTGATAGATTTTCTAAGTAACTAAAATACAGGCATTTCTACATATCAAGTCTCAAAGGAATAAAAAAGTAGCTTCAGGCAATCCCAATTAACTAAATGCATTTCAATCAAAATTCTTTATTTCCATTGCCATCCTTCCATCTCCCATGAGCGTCTGTTCTTAATATTTCAGGCTTACCCTGTATCACTTACCACTATCACTTACAATGCCACAAGACTTATTTCTTGATAGAATCTATTTGCCACTGCTTCCTGAGTCATTTCTGCTGGCTTCCTAATGAGATCCTGGTCCTAAATAATATACTGAGCGTTTATAAAATCTGATGACCTATCACTGCCCCCCGCCCAAACAGAATTGTTGTGATTCTCTTGCCACAGAGAGCTGCAAAGCTCTGAGGAATCCAGTTCTGCCATATTCCAAATGCTACACCCTTATCTATTTCCTCTGCCTCTGAGCTTTTGCCACCTCTCTTGTAGGTGTGACTTTCCCAGGATGATTTGAGATATTGGACTTGATGCTCATTATCACCTGCTAATTACCTGCTGTGAATTATGTGTTACCTGATAATGACACATTGTAAAGTATCGATTGCAGTTTCTTTCAGCATGTCTAGATAGCGGTGTGAAAGCTTCAGTGTTTTCATCACCTAGGAGCAGTACATGCTGGAAAGAAAATCTCACTGTGATAACCAGCAATGTGTTCCTAAAACCTGATTTTGGGTTGTTGTAATTTCTCTTTTATTCTGTGGCCTGGCTGGATATCTTAAAATGAGTGTGGTTAAAGAAATCCCAGCTTTCCTTTTTTTAAAAAAGAAAGGCACCAAGCAGAATCCTAGGTCTGCTTACTCGGAAACAAGTGCCATTGAGTTCATAGGACGATACATAAGATTCAACCCACCCTTTTCAGACTCCCTCAATCCTCAGGAGAGACCTTTGGAAAGCACAGGGATGAGGAATACTTATTGACATGACAAATTTACATTCGAATATTACAACCATTTAATTTTTTTAAAATATCACTGACCTTAAGCTTGTAAGGTCTGTCATAAAAAACCCCCCCTGAATTTGTCACATAACTGCCATGTGTGATTAAAATATGTTTTGTAGATTTGATACTCACTCTACACATCCTTCATGACCCATAACTGTCAACTGGAAACTTCGGAACTACAGAAGCCATCCTGACTTCTGACTAGATCCTGGGCTGTCTTGTTTTGGCTCCCACAAGAGTGCTGCCCCAAAAGAGGCCTGTTTTTTGGAGTGTGTGCTCCTGCGTGAGTCACCTGGCTCCTGCAAGCACACAACCCCCAAAGGTGCATGTTTTTTGGGGGGGCATGTTCTCGTGCAAATCACCTGGCTCTCATGAGAGCACAGCCCAAAAGACATGCATCCTGATTTTCCCCTGAAGGCTGTATGATGACCATCATTGCCATTGGCTTTGCCCCACCTTCTCTGTAGCTCACTGGGATTTGGGTAAAGGTTACCGCACAAGCCCCAGTGATTGGGAGATTACTCCTGTCACCTTGAGTCCTGATGCTTGTGCTCTTCTACACAGGATTCATTATCTTATATCCTTATAAGATATCTTATATCCTATCACTCTGTTTTCAGCTGCCATATGATCAACTAGTTAAAGCACTGGCAATATAAAATAGCAGCTTGTTCCTGCTTGTGAGCTGTCTTCCAGTGTTTGCTTGCCAGTGGTAGGCGGAGCCAGAGGCAAAAGTGGGTGGAACATCATGTGTGATTTCTACCTTTGTACAGCAGGCTACATCCTCCATCCATCCTCCATCCAGACAAGTAAGAGGCATGATCACCATTGAAGAACACATTCCCACCAGCCAATGGGAAAGGAAGGTTGCTTTGGCTTCCTAGGGAAGGTCTTGCACCCCTGATTTAAAATGTTTTCTACCCAAAAATACAACAGAAGCCACTGCTTTCCAATTAAAATTGATAGTTTAAATTTAGCTGCATTGGTTTCTTAGAGAGAAAATCTGCACATCTGAAAGCTACGTTTCTTTCGCAAGGTGACCTGGTTATGTCATGCTATTTGCAAAAAATAAGTTATAAAATAATCTCTCCTTTATTTTCAACTCCTATTAGTCTCCATTCATAATTTATGTGTTCCGTTTTCTTTCTTTTCATTCAGGACCCAGGAAAGCTGCAACTTAAGCTTAATGTGGACAGTCTCATGAAATAAAGTCTGCCCGGAAACCTATAAAAATCATTTACTGACATGGTTAGCATTAGTTTCAATTACAGTTATCTTGAAGGTACACTGTGCAATCTGGAGTCAGTAATGACTGCTTTGGCAGTTCTATTCCTCTGAATGCTAATTTTCTTACACTGAAATTTTAAGCTGTGCAGCCCCAGATATGAATTATGAATCCGGAAAGCAACAGAAAAAATGAAGGAAATTTAAACATGCAGTTGATTGTTGTTGTTAACTGGAGGAATAAAAAGACATCATCTTTTTAAAGCATATCTGATGGTGCCAGTTATGAAGGCTTTGCTTCCTCCGTTGCTTCTTTCTGCAGAAGATTAGAGCAAGCTCTATCAGCTCCCAAAGGGAACTTGTGGCTTATTTGTGGCTGCTATCCGGCTAGCTACCTTCAGTCTTTCTCAACTATCTCCAGTCTTCGCTACTGTCGGCAGTCCCTTCTGCCATCACAGTTGTCACTGGAAGAAGCAAAGGGAATGAGGACAAAAGGAAGGGGGGGAAGGATATTTATCAATATATTTACATACCGCTATTCTTTTTTTTTAATCAGAGCAGAGTGCAGTTATACATAAAACCATATAGTAAAAACCATATTAAAAATTTAAACCAGAGCAAAGTTTCATAATCAATATCTTGGGGATGATTCAAAGATTATGGTCCCAATATGTAGTTTCCAAGAATGTTTCCATGTGGCATAATTCACTGTGGGTGCTGTGAGAGGTGAAAACAACACAGGGCATTCCCGACTGATGCTGGCACTGAGACCTTTCCAGATTATCAGGACATCTGCATGGTGAACTATTTTCAGAGGTTACAGTACCTGCCTAGAGTGCCCACTATGCAAATATGTTTTGGCCACCTCTTTGCAAAAGCAATAATATTTGAATCCGCCATGACTGGCACATTCAACTAAGCATTTTTTGGGTCTGTGGTAAAGTTTTTGGAGTAATTCCTGGGATATTTATAAAGGTGTTCTGTGAAAATGGATGCTTGTAGTGTTGACCTGAACTGGCAAGTGCTTTCTGCACACACACACACACACACACAAACATTCTCTCCAAATGCATTTTGGCAGTCTACAAATGTGAAAATGTGACTGGATGACTGATGGTGTGGTGCTGTCATATTGCCTTTGTGATACCTGAGTTTCATGAAAGTTATTTTTATCCGTAGACCCTCCACACTTTGCCCAAACATTTTTGCGCACAACTCTAGATCTCCTGCAAATATCCCACTCCTGTACAGCAGGATGCTAACTGGGTCTATCTAGAGAGCTTTATTGACTCTATTTATATCCTTTTAAAAAGTCATACCACTAAACAGTGTGTTCACCATTGGCCCTACCTTAAATCTAGGGATTGTTTTCCCATATTGAAATTGCAATCCAATTCTAAACATGGCAACTTTGAAGTAAGTCCCATTGAGTTCAACCCCATCGACATTTTCCCCACATCAGAATATTGAGTGTGACTGTTTATTAGAACGTAAGAAGTAGATAGCCAAGACACATCATTTCTTGCTGTGATTTGTAAGCTGCTGGTGCCATTGTGCATCGTACATTGTACAAGGACTGAGAAGCACTGAAATTTTCATCAGACTTTTCCCTTAGCTCACCCTTTCCTTCTGCACTCACAACTACCACCATGGCAACCTCTGACAAAGCTTTGTGCATGGATTGTCATTCAGCGTTGTTGGTGACATTGATTAATTGTCCAATTAGTGTAATTATTAAAAAAAGAAGATGTGCAGGACAACAACTGTATTAGGAGTATTTTATGTGCACTATACTTAGAATGGAAGAAGGATATTGAAAGCTAGGCAGATCAAGGAAGCAGAGAGAAGTTCTGCCTTTCACTCAAAATATACCAACAGTAATAATACAAAATTCCAGATCTCTAAGAACCTTTTACTAGTATCTTTCTAATATTGCTCAACTGTGATAAAATGTGTTGTACCATAATAAGAAAAATCTGCTGAAAATAGTCTAAAGATAAATGTTGTATTGAAGGCTGCTATTCTTGCTCCCTTTATCAGGAGGACTTTTTGCTCTGAATTTCACTGATCTTTTAAAAAATATATATAAAGATGGTAATGTTCCTTTAGTTACAAACTCTGCAGGAAACAGAATATGACTGTTTTGCCTTTTCGTTAGCAATTGCAAACATGAGAAAGTCGCCGCTCAGAAGCTTGTTTGTGGCTTTTGTAGCTATGCTATATTGCATTTTTTTTCCCTTTGTAAACTTGAATAGCAAAAACAAAGCTATTATCTTTATGAAAAAATGCCACCTAAGACAGAGCTAGAATTCTTCCAATTAACTCAAGTAATTAGACTCTGAAAAATCTCCAGTGAACTTTTCATACTCACTCTAAAATGAAATATAAACGCACTGGTGCTTAGAAAGGTGTGAGAAAAGATATTGCCCAATGAAGAGAAGTCCATACAGATGTGTTTGTGGCACTATCTGGGGAAAACAAAATATTATGGTACAGAATACCATCTGGCACAGCAGTAACATCCATGCTGCATGTTAAATTACTAAATTTTCAATGTGCCATGCCTATAAGACAACTATTTTGTACCCCAACAGACTGCAGGTTTGGGAACTTCAGAGCTATGAACATAGTAAATCCTTTAGTGGTGGGGAAGTTGGAAGCCTTAATCCAGAAATTAGTGTGAAGATTTTTATGAAATATGTTTGTGTATTATTGCATATTGTAGTCTCATTTCACAGGCTCATTTCACATCAGGGACTCATACGTAACCCACAAAGATTTGGTGCTAGGCTGGGTGCAGCTTTATGCACAACACTACAACTGATAATACAGTTGTACCTTGGTTGTAGAACAGAATCCGTTCCGGAAGTCCATTTGACTTCTGAAAACGTTCGACAACCAAGGCGCAGCTATCGATTGGCTGCAGGAGCTTCGTGCACTCAATCGGAAGCCACGGAAGCCACATTGGACGTTTGGCTTCCAAAGAACGTTTGCAAACCAGAACACTCACTCCTGGGTTTGCTACGTTCGGGAGCCAAAATGTTCAACTCACAAGGCATTCGGGATCCAAGGTACAAGTATACAGTGAATGAAATGTCTACCAAGGGGTCTAGGTTTGCACTGGAGATGTGCAACGGTCTCGTATTCCAGATAATTAAACCACAATAGGTACCTCCATTGGACTGAGTTCCTATTCTGTGAAATGTCTAGCACATCTGTTAATTCCACAAATGATAGTAAAGAGTTCGCCCAACATTTATGTTAGCAGCTGACTGACAGATTCTGCTCATTTCTACAGATCTTGACACTGACATATCACTAATCTAGCTCCATGACTGAGTGAATTATTCCCTGTCATGCAGATGGAAAGGGCAATGGAAAATAGAAAGTCAAGACAGATCAGAAGACACTTGATAGGGAGTGTTGTTCAAATGCCAAAGTCTTTTCATCATTTATACAGATTGTGGCACTGGGCACATGGAGAGAGGTGGTGCAAGGCCTTGGAATTATGCTGAAATGGATCAGCATAAGTATAAGTACGATCCTTGGAGGCCTGGACTGTGTATTGTACATCAATCATTCTGTAAATTATTTGGGAATCAAATTACACTGCTGTGTAGATTTAGCTAAGTAACTTTTGTGACCTGCCTTGGAAGGGCTTTGGTCTAAAATAGGATATGCCAAACTTGGGTCTCCAGCTATTTTTGGACTACAGTTCCCATCCTCCCTGACCACTGGTCCTGCTAGCTAGGGATGATGGGAGTTGTAGTTCAACAACAGCTAGGGACCCAAGTTTGGGGGGAACTGCTATAAAACTCCAAATGGCCCTCCATGTGTTGCTGGAGTACAACTCCCATCATTCCAGGCCATTTACCATACTGGGGTTGATGGGAATTGTAGTTCCAGAAAATTCAGGGGGGGGGGAGTTCTTTACACCTCCCCTAAAATTTGGCATATAAGTACTTTCAATAAAGAAACAAACATTCTTTGCAGGACTGCAGTTTTGGTTTTTTTAGCTTACACATTGTTGACTGAATGTAGTGAATAACACATCAGTTCTGATCAACTTCTGGTGTGAGTCTAAGGTTAAGAAATGATACCTGATTTGGGGTGGGGAATAAGTACAAACATTTGTTTATCTCCATTCATTTGCTAATAGTTTATTAGTCTTGGCATGTGCCAGTCTATCTTGTTTAGAGCACAAGGAAATAGGAAGCACATCGCCATGTGTTTTATTTTACAAGTGTCAACTGCACCCACAAAAGTCTGTTCCAATTCCATCAGCCAAAAACTGTTTCTGTGAAAATTTAATCCCAAACCTGAGCAAGCTATGGCACCACAATAATTGAAAGAACTACAGGCTAACCCCATGGCACTGATAACATATTAACTGTCTTGAACCTTCACCCAAAACTCTGACTGAACTTGAACTTAAACTATGATGTGTGGAAAAAGTCAGGCTACATTTTGGATTTGTCCATTGTGTGTGCCTTTTCACTGGGTGCAGGAGTTTCTAGGTAAAAAGAAAAGAAAAGCACAAAATCCAATTCCAAACACCTTGTATTTATTTTATTTAGACGTCTGTGTGTGTGTGTGTGTGTGTGTGTTAAGTCCAACAGATGTCATAAGACTTTGGAATGAATTCATACAAATTAATTATATTATTCAGATCTGCAGCCTGACATATTTCCATGCCCAGGCACATGATGCCATCAGCCATAGAAATAAGACACAGGACATCTGTATTGGGTTGAAATCAGCCATAACTTTATTGATTACAGATGTAAGTAGGTTTTAGGGATGTATCAAGCAGCATGACTGCTGGTTGATAAGTAGGGTGGAGTCGACCCTGAGCAATCCCACCTGGGCCACCATTGGGGAGGGTGCCATGGCCCATTGGCCCCCGTGTGGTCTCCTGAACAAAAGTACCCCTCCAGAACCCCTTGAACCGGGTACTCAATCAGCTAAGGATTCAACTCAATGCCTTATCCACCACCCAAGTCTGCCATTCCACAATGATCTCCACAGAAGGGAGGACCCGTAGGTGTGGCCCTTTTTATACAGCAGGAGCTGTTGGGTCACCACCACAATTCCACCTCCCCTGCTGTGCCCTGACTTCCCATTGAAACAGGCTTTTGGCGCCAAGTCAGCACAGACAGTGGGAACTGGCACAATTAATTTTCCTCCAATTGGACCCAATGGGAGAAGAAGAAGAAGAAGAAGAAGAAGAAGAAGAAGAAGAAGAAGAAGAGAAGAGTTTGGATTTGATATCCCGCTTTATCACTACCCAAAGGAGTCTCAAAGCAGCTAACATTCCCCTTTCCCTTCCTCCCCACAACAAACACTCTGTGAAGTGAGTGGGGCTGAGAGACTTCAAAGAAGTGTGACTAGCCCAAGGTCACCCAGCAGCTGCATGTGGAGGAGTGGGGAAGTGAACCCGGTTCACCAGATTACGAGTCTACCACTCTTAACCACTACAGCACACTGGGAGGAGGTGGAGGGAAAGTGAGAAAGTGAAAGCCCAATGAGGAAAGCATAAAAAAAAGTGGGGAACATTCTCACCCACATCTTCTGCCCTGACCAATGAGTGGTTGTTCCTCCGAATTTCTATAGGATTGCTCTTAGAAGCTCAATGGATGTAACAGTTTTTGTTTTTATTTGGTTCAGTTATGCAGTGTGGACATTTCAGAACAGCAATCACACCAAGCAGATGGACAACTGTATTCACTTATGCAACAGTGGCTGGTCTAGGAGCACCGCATGCTTGTTGCTTTCTTAAAGCTACGGCTCAATGAGTGTAGTCCATTGGGCAATCCCCATAAGAAGAGTTGGAGAAAAGTCTGACAATTTTTTTTAAAAAAAGTATTTACTAGCATCAAAAGAGCATCCAGAAGAAAACAAACAAAATCTATTTAGTGTATACTGCACTAGAATGAAAAAGAACCCATGGAACAAATGAATCAATGAGTGAACATTTTTAAGAACTTAATTTTACTAGATTATTTATTAAAAAATGAAAATATGATTCACATGATTTTTTAAAAGCTAGTTCATTTTTTAACTCCACTAAACACATTACAGATTGCATTTGTATGGGGGGGGGGAGTGTTCCAAATATTCCTATCTGTAGGACAATGCAACACTAATTAGAAAGATTAATGAAGAACGTTTGTAAGTGTGAGATATATAGCAAAATGCAAAACGTTGGCTATTAAAACCTTAGCTGCTCAATTACAATAAGCCTTTATTAACTAATAAAATAGGAATGAATTCAAAGAAGGGCATAAATATATAATAACAATCAGAATACATGAGATTAAAGCCAAATAGATTACATGGTGTAAAAGGCCTTGGCATGATAATGTACTTGGTATGAAGGGTTTTGATAATTTTGTAACATATTATACAGCCTTTTAGTAAGTTCTCGTGTCTTAATAGTGGGACTATAAAACATTTAAATCAGTTGGCTGTCAGAATTACAGTATCAACAGTCATGGGACATTGTAGCTGGGATGGGGGGATTGTGTATGAAAAGCTCAAAGGATGTGACTAATGGGCATAGCTGTCAAGTGTCCCTTATTCCAACGCCATGTCCCGCTGCTGTCCCTTATTGATGGATGTCCCTTAAATGTCCCTTAAATGAACAATGGGCATAGCTGTCAAGTGTCCCTTATTTGAAGGGACAGTCCCTTATTCCAACGCCATGTCCCGCTGCTGTCCCTTATTGATGGATGTCCCTTGGATGTCCCTTAAATGTCCATTAAATGCCGGCCAGGGAGGAGGGAGGCTCCAACTGTGTTGCTTGGCTGTGTTGCTCACCCAAAAGGAAGTCTAAGAACGACTAGGGGGTGGAGCTTGCATGCCTTGTGTGTGGCTAGTTAATGCAAGCTGAGGGGTTTTTGAATGCTGGACGCCATTTTGTTGCGTGTGCTGCTGCAAACTTTGCAGTGCAAAGCCAGCCGGGGAACCATCTTAAGTTGAGGCTGCATACGCCTTGTGGTACATGTGATTCAGATTCTATTCAGTTGAACCTCTGGTTACAAAGTTGGTTGGACAGTGTTCTCGAAGCTACCAGCATGAGTCTGACCAGACTGCAGGAGGACAGGAAGACTGGAGTGCCTGGAACAGGTGAGGCTGCAGGTCCCTTATTTTGGCTGCTGGTCCCTTATTTTCAAGGCTGCTGGTCCCTTATTTTCAAATCTGTAAGTTGACAGCTATGCTAATGGGTGGTATATAATTACCAAAATAAATAAAACAAGAGTATAAATTAATGGTTTTCCTGGAAGCACTCAGGAACAGGACTCCGCTCCTAAGCCTACTTTAATGTCCATGCTCAGAAATCGTGTGTGAAATCATGAGGCATGTGCTCAAACCTGTTCATGAATCCCATTTATTCCTAGCTTCATTTTCCATCTCTAGGCAACAATATTTAATCACAATATTAATATCAGGTTGTTTTGGTTGCAAATGAGCTTGTTCAATAGTCACAGGTCCTTGCTTTAATAAAAGGGCACTGAATTTTTTTCATCGATAAAAATGTGACAAGAGTCATGTGAGGTCAACATCCTGTTTCTAAGAATGATCAGCATGATACCTCCATGAGTGTTTATTTGAAAATTTATAATCTGCTCTTTCATGTAAAGTATAACAAGGTGGCTTACAGCATATAAAGTATCATAAAACCAGTCTATAGGGCATAATCTAAAACATCAATAAAACACCAGTAGATTGTTTTCTTCTTAAGAAAAGTCCACATTGAGAAGGCTTGTCGAAACAGGGCAGTTCCCCCCCCCATATTTTTTAATTTATTTTCATACAATTTAACAATTTCAATTCTGTTTCAATACAATATCCCATTATCATTTAGATTTCCCATCCTTATTTCCACAATGTTTCTGTTCAAACCCTTAAATGTAATGGGTTTGGCCTCTTCGCCATATAGCCTCATAAGAGCAACTGAGCCCACTTTATCTGTATACAGTTACCCTGCTTCCTTTCTCTACATCACATTACAGACAACACCAAGCACCTGGCTATATATCTATTTTATGTAAAATAAACATAGTTGTTTGTCATCCTTACTCATGCTTATTCCTACTGTGTTTATTTTCTCGCTGCTGGAAGTGCTTGCCGTGATTCACATGGCCTGCTGACAATCCAGGCTGATATTATTATTGATGCACTTGTCACCATTTTGTTACATATCTGGGCAGGGTTTGTCTCTGATGTCTGCTAAGGCATAACTAAGCCCGAGGAAAGCTGAGGAAGCATGAAAGTTTCCTCACATCAACGTGCACCAACAGTTATTTAGATTTGCACAAAATTGTATTTCATGCCCACATGGTGCAGGAATTAATTCGCAAAGGGACAATCTTATGGAAGAGAGTTAATGGTTCCACAGAATAGCGTACCTAGTCATTATAACCTTATATATCAGCTCAGCTAGACTACTGAAGGATATATAGAAGGTATATTCTTGTGTTGTTTAATTTTCACTCAGTGTAAAATTATATGGTGAACACAGTACATGAGACATTGGGTAAAATGCATGATCACAAAATGACTCTGAATTGCTACATTCAAAAGCTTTTGAAATACAAATGTGGAAGCAGGTTTATTGATAGTTAATAGGTGTTAAAAAAGAGAGAGCTGAATCCAATGGAACTTCCATAATTTTGCTTCACCTTGTCTTAATAGATATGCATTCTAAATAGAAGTCATTAGAAATCATTACGAGTATTCAATTTTAAATTCTGACATTCTATTTAATGCGTTTGGAATTAACATCAGTAATTAAAATCCCAGATATAGAAAGGTCAAGCTCTTGTCAGGTTATTTGGTTACTTATGAGTGGTGTTTGAGCAACACATCAAAGATAATTAAGAAATACAAGATGCCTTTCTTGAACGGCACCTATAAGGACACCTATTTAATTATCAAAAATTGGAAACTGCTACAAAGCATTTCAATAGTTTATTGGAAGGACAGCTCAGTCAGAAACACAGTCACAATTATCCACAGGTGCATGTGGCATGGAGATGTTCTTGGGGGGATTTTTCTTTATAGCAAATAGCTGCCCCCCCCAAAAAAAAAATGTGGAAAAGAAAATGCTGAAATCCAAACTTATAAGAATTTAGTGTTGTTGGATCTCAGCCATTGACAATGCCCCATTGATCTGTACAATGCACACAAATAGCTCTCATTATTGGCTCTGGAAAACACTGGCAGCTATGAAAAATATTTGTGAGCACTAAGTGTTCAGTCACCCATAAAAGGGAAAGTCTATATTTGTCTGTGGTATTTATTAACTCACGGGATCATGATGATTGCCTGAAATTTCAAGAACATATGCAAAGTGCAAGTGGGTTTGATCTCCTTTCCTACAGAGAGAAAGTGCACAGGGAGCATTATCATAGATTAAAAAGATTAAAATTAGCTTCAGTTTTGAAACAGGCTTAGTGGAGACGAAATCCCACTGAACTCACTGGGACTTGTAAGCAAATATATTTGAGATACCACTGCATAAGACTTAAGTTTATCATGGATCCAAAAACAATTACAGAATGGTTTACATCAAATAAAAAAAGTCCCAATTTAATGATAACACAACAATATTGCATGGCATATTTATTTTTGTTTGGAAAAGTGCCCTTACCTTTACAGGATGCTATACAGAAGTAATGGCTATTGATGTATTTGAGAGCCCATCCGTGTAGCATTTGATGGACTTCTGTGCTATGCTCATTCCTAATGGTTGAAAGCCTGTAGCTTATGTGTTTCTACAGATCTAACGGACTTGACAGTCCATGCAGTTGTTCCAGAGGAACTATGAAGCCAATAAGCGGAAACAATAGGTGTGAGAAACAACTATAGACAAGACGATACTTCTGTTGGCGATCCATCTTTCAAGCTTGACATAGCACTTCCTCAGGCAGAAAAGAAGAGCTCCATGGAGCTTGTCTAACAACTCCATTACTTGTTGTAGATTATGGGGATTGATTTAACTTCTCCTCGACTCCATACATTTTCTTCTTTCTGTGGAAAACCCAATCACTTCCATTCCTTTTCACTGTAGGACTTCTGGGCCTACCACATTTCTTAATGAACTATTGCTCAAGCAGTCCAAAAACATATCACGCCGTCATTGTTATCAAATATTTGGGAATCAAATATTTTACTGTAGACTGTATAATGAAAAAACAGGGATATGAGTGATACCGTAATTGTTTTCTAGCGCATCCCTGTGAGATTTCTATGAGATTTCTGTTACGCTATGGAGAATTCATCAGTCCTGAAGGATGTGAAACTAGCTTTATGCCCTGCTGTTGAGGGGGGGAAGAAAGGATGTAGCATTCATCTGCAGTACTTACCTTTTATTCTCCAGTTTGAGATTGCTTCCTTTTTCCCTTCAGTGCTTTACAATAGGGAATGGTGAATCTAGCTAGTTGGATTGAGTGGGGGAAACATGAATTATAAACAAATTCCAAAGCAGTGGTCGTATTAGGGTTAAACGAAATGAGATGGCTATTGCACAGTTCCTACCCATGTGTGGCTTGTTGTTGTTGTTGTTAAAGATAAGTGAGGTTCAAATACAGACTGGGGTATGAGGGGAGAGGGGCTTTAACTTTTGCCCTTGCTATGGTGCCAGTCAGAACCAGTCACACACACCAACACCTACGATGGGGATGATGGGGAAAAAGACTTGCCATACCAGGAACTGTCTGAGTCAGCTCTTAGGCACTGTGTGTTTCATTTCAGTTCTGTGTTGCAAGCATAGTTTTCTTAGTGCTTCCTTTGTGTGGCCTCTTCCTCATGATAATTGTCAGGGTGGGTCTGAGGGACAGCAGTCCCCCCATTTTTTCTTTTTCACAAAAGCAGCCCTGCAAGGCCACACTACAAATCCTCCAAGGTCCCTATTTTCCAGGGACATCCCTGATTTAGAGAAGCTGTCCCGGTTTCTGATTTGATCCTGGAATGTCCCACTTTTCTTTAGGGTGCCCCTATTTTCATTGGGAAAATGTTGGAGCGTATGGAGTTATTCGACCCCCGAATGATCTGAAGGCAATCCTGTATAGGGAAGTTTTTTTAAAAAATAATAATATTTTTTTATTATGTTTCTATATATGTTGGAAGCTGCCCAGAGTGGCCGAGGCAACCCAGTAAGGTGTGTGGGGTATAAATAGTAAAATTATCATTATGGAATGGGACGTCCCTATTTTCATCGCAGAAATGTTGGAGGGTATGAGACTATGCGATAAATGTCATACATAGTTTGGCTCTTAGCATGGTGCAAGATAAATAACAAAATAATTTTGTGGTATCTTTTAAGCCTAACAAACCAATTGTTCCATAAGCTTTTTCATGGCCCACTTCAGTGAATCTGACAAATGGGTGTCTGGCCAATACCGCAGAAATTATGCCACAGTCAATTTGTTATTCTTTCAGGTGCTGCATGACTCATCATGACTGAACCACAGCATCTTAGGTGTTTTGTCTAATAAAGCTAGAGTTCAGGTTAACAACAACAACAACTTGTAAGCATAAAAGAGATGCAAACCCTTTATTTCTGTTTAATCAAAGGGTTATAATTAATTGCCAGGTTTTGCCTAAGTAGGTAGGCCATGAAGAGTTTAGTTATAATTTTCCTGATTGTATCCATCTGAGGTGATTTCATCTCTATTTTCTACAACTTGAATCAACTCTGGTTTATTTAATCAAATTGTAATTGGTGGGTACTATTAGTGGGAACCATTGGCAGTATGTTTCTGAGAGAAAGGAAAGAAATTAACGCAACCGTGAGGCTGGCAGGTAATAAGTAGAGCGGAAATTCCTGCTATATGTAGTCAGCCAGTGAGATGCTTGGAAAACCTTAAACAGGGCATGGAAAAAGGGACGTGGGTGGCACTGTGGGTTAAACCACTGAGCCTCTTGGGCTTGCCGATCAGAAGGTCGGTGGTTCGAATCCCTATGACGGGGTGAGCTCCCGTTCCTCGGTCCCTGCTCCTGCCAACCTAGCAGTTCAAAAGCACAAAGTGCAAGTAGAGAAATAGGGCCCTGTCCGGCGGGAAAGTAAACGGTGTTTCCGTGCGCTGCTCTGGTTCGCCAGAAGTGGCTTAGTCATGCTGGCCACATGACCCGGAAGCTGTACGCCGGCTCCCTCAGCCAATAAAGCAAGATGAGCAGGTAACCCCAGAGTCAGTCACGACTGGACCTAATGGTCAGGGGTCCCTTTACCTTTAGTGGAGTGAAAGAACGGAGACTGACCATATAGGTTTTTGCTGCAGCAACCACCATACCTTTGTTTCTCATGTTCACCTCATAGAGACTTAGGAAGCTGCCTTATACAGAGTCATGTGCCTCAGTATCATCTGCAATGACTGGCAGCGGCTCTGCAGGGTTTCACACACAGAGTTTGCCAGCCCTACCTGGAAATGCCAGGGAATGAACCTGGGGCCTTCTACACACAAGGCAGATGTTTTACCACTGTGGTTCAGCCCTTCCCCTACAGCTGCCGACTGACAATATTTTTCAAAAAAATCAGAATTGCAACAATGTCAAATAAACAGCAGATAAACTACTCCAGAAACAAACAGACAAACAAACAAAATCAAGGTGACAACAGCCGGACCATAGACATGTTGAAATGAAAAGGACATTAGCCAATACCAAGGGGGCAGCCGGATACACTTGTCCCAGGCCTCAGAGGGCTAAACTGGATGGGCACTTTGTCCTGGATCTTAGGCAAGTCAATTGAAAAATCATGTTGTCGTGTGTGTGTGTTTGGGGGGAAGCTCTGCAATCTTGGGGTCTTCCTAAAAACAAACAAACACAAAGTCCTGGCTCCTGTGCTTGCGTGTATTTGCTACCCACTGAGCACAGCCAATTGGGGTGCCAAGCTTGCCTTATTTGAAAGCCTTATCCACTGCATTACACCTCATGGCCCTACACAGCACAAAAGGACACCCTTTATTTTTCACATCATAGATCCAATTAAGTGTGATGTAGCGAACAGTGTGTTGAGCTCCGATGTGGGGAAACCAGGCTCAAATCCCAGTCAACCTGTGAAGCTCCCTCAATGGACCGGGGCAAATCATAGCTTCCCAGGCTAATCTAATTTAAAGGGTTATTGTGAGAATAAAATGCAGCTGTGAGCTTCTGAGAGGAAAGGCAACAGACACTTTTCTTCTTTTAACGAAACTGCCTAGAATAGACAACCTCAGTATACACCCTTTGGAGGTATTTTGGTTGGTTGGTTGGTCCCCCCCCCCCCCGTTTTTATATGGTAACATAAGCAAAAACTAATCTGTGTCTGTAGCTTTGAAATTCAGATTTCAGAATGAAAGAGAGAAATGGCTCTGATCTGGTTTCTGAGTGGCACGTAAGGACATCCTCCATGGCAGCCTACAAGAGACTTGCTATTGTCAGTCAGTGGCTGGATTCAGATTATCATATTTCAATTTATTAAGCCAAAGTATGCATAAGCCTTCCATGAAGCTTATTTTCTCCTCTCATCACTGTGAACCACTATTGAAGCAGGAAGTCTCTGAATAAGTATAATATCCTGTTTCATCAAAAGCTGGAAACTAGGGTTATCAACTTTAGGACAATCCAGGACATTAAACCCAATATGAAGTTGACTTGTTCCAAAGCTGGTGACAATAGGAAGCACAAGACAACCTGTCAGTTTCTCTTAGTTTCCCAATTTTCCAGTCTTACATTCATTTTTCCATATTTCCACATCAGTTTGTGATTTTTTTAAATAAAATCCTTATCAACATTTTAACAAGCGTGGAGCAGACAAGCCATAGAGCTTCCATCAACGGCCTTAGGATGGGCACCTCAGTAGATTTGCATCTTGGGGAGGCCACAAGCCTTGGCATGACTCTGTCAAAGTAAGAGGTTGAAATGGATATACACCCAGTGTCTGAGCCAAATTCCACCTACATCTGTTATCAATAAAGTTGTAGCCATTTTTTATCACTGATCATTGTATAGTTTCTTCATTCACACCTTAGCTGTTAAGTTATGGGTGAACATATCAGACAACACAGTGATTCTTCAAACAGCTCTAGTTTATTTAGAGGCCAGAACAGAACTGAACTGAAGGGCTCAGTCAGCCTGCTTATATAGAGCTCCAGTACAACGTTAATGTAGCAACTTTCTAAAACTATCCAATCACTGAATGTCACTTTCGATCCTTATTTGCATAACTATCTACAGTATCCCCCTGCTGGCCCAGGGTGAGAACTTCAGTACATAACATTAGCTATTCACACCTGAGGTGCCCTGAGACGGGAGGCACTGCAACTGGGCCCGCAATGCATTTCTGTATGGCATTATCTCAAATAAGTGCATTTTTAGGGACACTGTACCCTGGTATTTAATTTTTTTCTATGCATTACTTCTCTGGAGAACTACAATTCAGAATTCTGTCAAGCGTGAATTTGGGTGTATGGTTATGTTTTGGTTCTCCAGTTTTTAAAGAAAGTGTTAATTAGGTAGGTTTGCTTTTAAATGCAAACTAAATTAAATTTGTCCCACCATCCCTAAACCACAGTTCCTTGGTTTGGATGAAGCAGGAAACTATGGTTTATTGAGTGCTTCCTGGTTTAATCACAGTCCATACAAAGGGAAGAGCTTTGAGCAAAAGACTTCAGTATATCCAAACCAGCTTAGTGTAGTAAGCATGAAAACAACCAAATAACCTGGGGGGGGGGGGAACAGGCCCTACATGCAAGTTTAATTTTTATGTTTTGTGGAATAAATGTTTAAAAAGAAATTGGAGAGAGAGGGGCTTTTATTTTTCCTTTTAAAAAAGAAGATATTGATGTAAAAGTATTATAGAAAACAAAAGGCTTGTCTGCTACAGGGCTGGATACTCGGCCTGCACTACAGAATAAATGAAGCACTAGCGATATTATTTAAGTGAGTAGTTCCAAATGCTGCTGACGCCTCCATAATTATCAAGTATTGCAAGGGTTATCATCACACACCAACCTTGTGAATCCATTATCATCTCACACTTTAAATGCTGCTGATTTGTCCATTAATAAAGCAGCAACTCAGGCCTGCGAGGAATACGAGAAAATAATAGCATTTAAATCATTGTTCTTTTTCCAGTTTATCACACTCTGCCAAGATATATCATGTGAAGGAGGCTTTGCACCTGACGATTTGCTCTTATGCCTCACGTATTATATGAGTGTTCATGATTCTATCAATTGAATCATATCTGGACAAATTATCTGGCTAATCGTTACTTTTAAATTTACTCTTTATCTTACCTTTTGGGATTTAGGACTGATTTGGGGGGGGAGGGAAGATTGCTCAGGCATTTGTAACTTATCCAAGAGCAGATCAGAATAAAAAAGGAAAATATGACACAGACCTGTTATGTTTGACTACCTTCTCTATGTCAAACTGCCTAAAGCTACAATCCTGCACACATTTGCCAGGAAGGAAGTCTCATTGAACTCAGGGGGTCTTAACCTCTCAGAAGATATGTACAGTGTTTTTTTTCTGGGGGGCTGCAGGGGTACGCATACCCCTAAACATTTTGTGAATCTTTGTACTTTTGTCCATTTACAGTGGTACCTCGGGTTCATAACTTAATTTGTTCTGGAGGTCCGTTCTTAACCTGAAACTGTTCTTAACCTGAAACACCACTTTAGCTAATGGGGCCTCCTGCCGCCATTGCGCCGAAGCCGCCCAATTTCTGTCCTCAACCTGAAGCAAAGTTCTTAACCCGAGGTACTATTCCTGGGTTAGCAGAGTGTGTAACCTGAAGCGTATGTAACCTGAGGTACCACTGTACTGTATTTATTTTCCCCGATTTGAACTATAAAATGGAGATTTTCTTGAGTCAAAATGAGAGTACCCCCTAAACATTTTTTAAAGAAAATAAAGCACTGGATATGTATAAGAATGCACAGTAAGTAAGCACTTCCTCATATTTTTCAGTGTGCTATCAGATTCAAAGACCAACACTGGGTTTTGTTTTGTTTTCAAAAGGAAAATAATGATTAGTAATTAATGAATTTTAATTTCTATTAGAGGGCTATTAATAAAAAGAACAAATCAATGGGGGGAACCTATACATAGTAACTAACAAAAAGGGAATGGGCAAAATAATAATAATAATGATGTACTATTTATATGCTGCCCATCTGACTGAGATACCCCAGCCAATCTGGGCAGCTTCCCACAAATTAAAACACAATATGTCTCAACACAATGAAACATTTATAATGTAGTTCCAACTTGGAGATCTGTAGTGCATCAAGGTCAATGGCAGTTCCTGGCTCCCAGTACAAAGGCAAGCTATGCTACAGTAGGTGGTTTTTAAGGTGGCTGGTGGCTATCGGGGGAGTTGTCTGGTCCATGTTGACCATTTGATGGAGTTCTGTATTAAGTATGCACAAGAAGGGCTTCTCTGTGAGGCCCATGAGATGGAAACTTGCTGGGTTGCCTTTTTGGCAAAGACTATTGAGGTGGCTGATACTATGGAAGATGGAGCAAGCTTGTTTTCTCCTGCTCCGGAAGCTAGGAGCTGAACCAATGGATTCATTGGTTACAAGAATGAAGATTCCGACTAAGCATCAAGAAGTACTTTCTGACAGTAAGAACTGTTTGACAGTGGACCAGACTCCCATGAGAGGTGGTGGAAATTTTTAAGCAGAGAAGAAGAAGAAGAAGAAGAAGAAGAAGAAGAAGAAGAAGAAGAAGAAGAAGAAGAAGAAGAGTTTGGATTTGATATCCCGCCTTTCACTCCCTTTAAGGAGTCTCAAAGCGGCTAACATTCTCCTTTCCCTTCCTCCCCCACAACAAACACTCTGTGAGGTGAGTGGGGCTGAGAGACTTCAAAGAAGCGTGACTAGCCCAAGGTCACTCAGCAGCTGCATGTGGAGGAGCGGAGACGCGAACCCGGTTCCCCAGATTACGAGACTACCGCTCTTAACCACTACACCACACACAGAGGTTGAGCGGCCACCTGTCATGTATGAACTAGCTGAGATCCCTACATTGCAGGGAATTGGACTTGATGATTCTCAGGGTCACTTCCAATTCTATGATTCTATGAGGACTCCATAGTCCACATGATGTTACAGGGCTGAGCACAAGTGCATTTAGGTCTCACCTCTTTATTCCTGGGTTCAGCCACAAAGTTGTTTAGGAGCTATTTTTTCCCTTCTGGAATTAGAAGTGCTTTTCAGTTCGCCAGAGTCCCAAGAACACGATAGCTGTTTTCCTCCCCTTTAAAGGACAAGAGATGATGACCATATTCTAGTCTGAAGAAGATAAACATATTCATATCTGCCATTCATTCACTTGCAAACTCAGTCTGTCTGGTGGAGGATGTGTGAGGCTTCTAAACATAGCTAAGATCCTGTACGAGATACCTGAGACTAGTCTAACTTTCACAGTACAATCACTTCTGGAGTCATGTATCTAAGTAACAAAATATTGTTTTAATTCAGGTAGCTCCGCTTTCCCATGAGTCTCCACAGCTTGTTTGTTTGTTTGTTTGTTGGGGGGGGGAATGGTAAGCTTTGTACAATTCCTGGTTCTCCTAAATAGATATGCTTGAAGAAGTCAGTCTTTGTAATCTGATCCACTCCTCTTAGGCTAATGGGCAGCTCAGAATTTAGCAATTCCATAAACAATATGCTTTTCTGAAAGCTTCAACCCAGCTTCAGAGGTTAAAAATAGCAAACTCTGCTCTTAGTATGTATTTTGAGATAAAATACACATTTAAATAATGTTTGGTGCCTACTGAAATAATTTTTGAGAGGAATTTCTTCTTAACTACAGATTCATTTGTAATGGGAATAGAACTGAATTATGGGTAGAAATGTGTGAAAGTGAAACAGAGTGGAAACAGGTAACTGTAGCTGAAAGCAAGTCAGAAACAAAGTAAAAGAAACAGGCAAACAAACATAAATCCAGTGTCTTTGTGTAGGCTATCTGCTTTGGCATTCTTAAGAAAAATAAATAAATGGCAAACATTAAAATACGTCTTTGAGTGAAGCTGATGTCACTTGCCTCAGCTATGTGTGACAGCAGCTAAATTGCCTTCTTTCAGTCTAAATGGTTACAGAAATGAGTTTCTTCCTTCAATACAGGGCTGGAAGCAGGCCTGATTTCAATATTCTTCAGAGCATGCTTCCCACTCAACTTCTCAAGAAGCGCAAGTGGTCTTGAACTGATGAGAAAGAACATGACTGCTGCATTAATCATTTGAAGCGATGGGCTAATTTGTATAAGCATCCCTCTTTTTATTTTGTGCAAAAGCTGAGGATCACAAATAGACTGGACTCTGGATCTCACCACATGTAGTGTTTTCAAAGGGTGGTTCACAACATGAATTTGCATCCTGGCTTTCTGTTTATCTCTGGTTGTTGTTTTTTTTAAAAAAGAAAACAACCTTAGAAAGGCACCTAATGCATAATTAGCCCAGGAAGATTGGCAATTCCTTCCAAGTGAATGACTTGGCAGACTCAGGTGAAGTCAGGCTGTGACACGCAGGTACCCACAGATGCAAAAAAGGAAGCGGGGAATAACCCATTTTGTAGTAAAAAAGAAAGAAAGAAGAAGCTCCATGCTAAATGTTAAGGTGATGTTTTGCAGTCAAAGCATATCCAGCTTTCTAGCGGAAATGAAGAATCTGTGAACAAAAGCAGGAGATCTTGCTCCTTCCTTTCATCACCTTGTGCTCTGTCTGGCCTTCTGGTGCAGGCTGACATTTAAATAGAAATAACTTTCCAAAAATCTGTTTTATGGACCTCTGACCATCTGGTCCCTGGGCTCATGATCTTTGGGCATCCTCATATTCCTTCAGCTCCAAATATGATAACTTCCATGATAATAAAACCAAAATCAGAAAGGTTATAGATAGAGCTTGGAACCAATTAAACATGTTCTTGCCACTCTCAAGCAGGTAGTTTTCTATTCTTGCTCGAATTGTTTTGCCTGATTCTGTCCTTGGTTGCATCAGCAATTCTGTTTCCACAAAGCAGATCTTCGTGCAATCTTTGGTCATCCGCAGCTTAGATTAGTCCAAGTGCAACACTTTTTGTGGTTGCCTTTGAAGAATGTTTGGAAATGATACCTAGTACAAAATGTTGCTGTTTAGGGTTCCTTACATGGTTTCATTAAGTATTAGTCAATCTGCATTGGTTCCTGATCTGTTTACTCTCAAATGATTCTGTCCACTTGTTCAGATCTTCAGAGTAAGCTCAGTCTCAGGGCCAGCCAAGATATTTTACTGCCTGAGGCAAAGGACGAGATGACATCTTCTCCCTGTTTCACTTGCATAAGCAACCTGGGCTGGCACTTGTATCTCACTTCAATCCTGGTGATGATATACTGTCCTCCATGGCATCCATAGCAGCAGGCTAGTTTAGGAGGACTAGAACAGACGTGTAGCATACACAGCAGAGCGGAATGGCTGGGCGTCTTATGAGGAATAGTCAGCATTTTCTGCCTCAGTCAGTCACCTCACTTTGTCTAATGACAGGGCCAGTTAATGAATATTAGGTGACTAAGTGAGGCAGGGCCTTCTTAGTGGTGGCATCTTGGCCTTGAAACTCCCTCAGTAGGCCTGTATATACCCCATCTCTAACCTTCAGATGCCTTATAATGGGTCAAGCTACATCTTATGTTTAATGTGTAGCATGCAGCAACATCTCCTGCTTTTATTTAATTAAATGCAGTCACAAGGGTGATTCTTACAGGGAATGCAGCGCACAGGGAGCTGAGGTTTCTCTCTTCCTTCCACAGGTGTGACCTTCATGCTCCATGCCTCAACATTCTCCTTGCACATCTACAAGGCTTAGGAAAGATGTTCCCATTGGAAACTTTACCCCTAAATCTCATAGTCGTGCAGGAGATGGTAATGGCTGGGACAGGAAAGCATAAGCCTTCCCTTTCTACATGATGTGATCCTGATAACAACCACACACAGAAATAATTAAAGAACAGCAAGAGGTGCATTATGGGTAAATTGTAGTTTGACCCAAGGACCCAAGAGGTGTGTTATGGGTAAATTGTAGTTTGACTCTGTTTTTTTGACAGAGATTCACCCCACCCAAGCCCTGGTTTGTAAAGCTGGCTCCTGCTATAATGATATTTATATCTATCATGTTTTTATAGATTGCTGACTCTGTGATCATTGCATTATTCATTTTAACTGTGATTTGTTTTTAATTGTCCACGAGCCTCACTGGGGATCTTCCAGGGGGGAAAAAAGAGAGCATGAAAAGGTAATAAATAAATAAAACCTCCCAAAATTGCTGACTTCCTCCAGGTTCTTAAACAGGCACTGATTCTTCACAATCAGTATTCACACCAGCTCTTCCGTATCCCCATTAGCATTTCTTCCTCCTATCCATCCATCCACTCATTCATCAGAATACAAAACAGCCGCGGCAATCCCTTTCACCGTTTATTCCCTGCGCAGACGGCTTTCTATGTACATGTTATTTATTTACTTACTTGCCTATCATATTTACACCAGACTTTTCTGTAAGGTGTTAAGGACGGTATATCTTTATCATTATCCTCACTAAGAGCTTTTCAAGATGGATTAGGTTGAGAAAGTGTCCTCATTCATGCATTTCTTACGTGGTGGGCACTCTGGGTATGGAGCCACTCTGAAGCCACACTTCTTGCCCTGCCCCTGACTCTATGTTGCCAATCTAGCTCCGCCCTCTGTTGTCCAAGCATCTGCAAGAAAAAATATATATGTGCTCAGCTGCTGACCCATAGGGACTCCTCATGATTGGGAACCCTGTGCCATCAGGTGTTCTGGTTACACAGATCCCCTCTCCACGAACATGTGCTTGCTCGTAGGGGTTCCCTTGAGGACTGTTGCACTCAATAGATATCTTTCAGATTGTGTTGATCTGCAGACCCTTTCTGGATTCAAACCAAGAGACCCCTGCATGTAAGTAATGTGTATGTAGGGCTGGTGACTTGCCCAAGAAGACCATCCAGTGAACTTTGAGTTGAACTAGGGAATTGGAATTGATTTTTGCTTGCCCAATTCACCCCATCTGGATTTCTTTCCAGATTTGGTGGTCCTGAAGTATCGGGGGGGGGGGGGGGAGAGAGAAGGGGTTCTGGAAGGGGCACCAATGTATTAGGGAACTTCTATTCTTTTGTGTGTTTTTCCTTAAGTCCGTGTATCATTCAGACTGCCATGCACTGGCATTATACTAAAGTATTCCATTCACATCTCTCTCCTTTTTGGGGTTGCAGGTTACTGGTGCACACCAATGCATAAGCGCTGAGTTCAATCAGAGTGCAAAAAGGAATCCAGATGCAATCACATCAACATTTTTTTTCCTGTAGTGGTTTAACCGATGGGTTTATTTACTAAAGAACATCAGTACCTTGTAAGATGTAAAAGAAACAAACAGAAAACTGTTGGCAAGCTGGATACATGCCAGTTCCAATGATCCTTTTGGGAAATTCTCTGTTAGGCAGCGTACGATATGGGGATGGCAGCAGAAATAGAGCAAACCTATAGAACAATAACAGGCTACAAGATGCTTGCTCACCTCCATAAGTCCCTTGCCTAAGTTGTTTAAAAAAGCCCTGGCTTCTATTACTGTTCCGCTTGTGCAATGATAGCCATGTTAATTTTAACATGTTGGTTACTATCACCAGCACAAAGCACAGTTGACTCACTGTACAGGTTTATTTAAACACCCAATCTGTAATTCACTGAATTGTATCATTTCCCACCCATCCCTTTGAGAGAATGTAGCACAAAGCTTTGAACCCATTTAGGCTGGCTGTCTAGATTTGTGATGGGAAGGAGCCAAGGGACAAGAGGTGTTGTCTACACCACCCGAAGCCACACAATTCACCCTCCTTCACATGGTGCAAGATTGCCAAATTGCTTTTCAGGACCGAATAGGATTTTTTTACCCTCTAGTTTCCAATTGATTTGTGGAATAGGAGTCTTACTCTGTACTGCTGGTGTAGTAATGGCTGGGTGACTGATTAGGCTTAACCATTATTACACAAACATACGTGCTAAGTTTATCCTGCCAATAATGCACAAATTTCCAGGACACACAGGGCAATTCTGTATCTCTCCATCATTCCAATATACAAATTCCTGATATAATATACTCAGTTGCCAGATATTGTGCTGCTATGATTGACATACATCAGAGGATGGTATGTGCCACACCGCAGGTCTAAAACTGAAGGTCTGATTTACATGTTTGATGTGTTTTTATCTTATTCTGGTCTGCTGTAACTGAGAGTATGAGTATGTGTACCCTCTACAGTTGCCCCGTTGCCTATCTAGTATGTTTTATTTGTGTATGGAGGTGCTTTTATCTTATGCTGGTCTATGACCGTAATAAAGATTTGTATTAGGTTTAAGATTCTTAGCTGTCACCTTTGCAGCAGGTATATGTACACTGATTGAAGGACAAAGCATAAACTGAAAGCAATTCAGCACATTGCAGATCAATTAATGTAAACTGTTTCACCTAATATATTTATGGACCTTAGGTCAATATGTACAATTGGTCTCATATCATAGAGCATGGTGTAATGCAGCTACATTACATAGCAATTACATTCATCATCATTATTCCTGCCCCACACTTGATGTGCTGGTGGACATAATCCACTTTTTACCCAAACCGTATTGAACCTTAGAAGCAGAAGAGGTGTTCCCACAGTCCGTGGGTACTACAGCCCAATCAACAGATGTCAAGTATTTGTAATGGTAACATCAGATCTTTTCCTCGCTGCTCAGTGTTGCCATTCACCAGCTGCTTTCTAAGATACAAAACAAGCAGAATCCAGGACATCAATGTCATGTCAGCCTCATTTTAGCTTTGGCCAAGCCTTTGGCAGCTTCTGAAAGCTCAGAGCCAGAGAAAGCTAGACTAGTGATTAGCAAAGAAGGGAAACAATAGTAGAAACTACTAGGAAGAGCATAGAGCATCTAAGGGCAACTGAACAAGTAGAGAGATGGGAAGATGCTGGGGGTTCTCTCTGCAATACAAAGCAGGGGCCTTTGAAAACTGAAGACAGGATAAGACTATTCTTAAGCAATTCAAACATGTGGAATCTCTATGGCATTTTTAATTCTCTTGCCAATAAATAATTGGTGTTTAGGAGTCAGGGCATTCTTGCTCAGTATTGTCTACAACAGGGATGGGGAACCTTTTGTTAGAATTCCTGCTCCGTGATTGCAGTCATGGGATTGTTGTCTATCACATGACGGTATATGTTTTGACTCCACAAAGTGGGAAGTGACGGAGACAGGATGTTTGTGTTACTGTGTTCCGTGAAGTGGGACTATTGCCCTTTGTTTTTTCTCTTTGCTGTCTGATGCTAGAGAGAGAGCCATGTTGTGGTGCTCTGTGTGTGTTTATATGTAAATAAAGTAGATTAGCCAACATGCTGAGTTGCTGAGGTCTGCTATGCAAGCTGCGAAGACTCTGCGGATCCCTAAGTGTGCCGATTTCTGTTGGCATTGGTCGTTGTGATGTTCGGGCTGAAGAAAGCTTTTGAAGCTCCTGAATGATCGACCAGGAGGGAGAGAACATGCCAGTTGGGCATGTGTCTCTGCCAGGGTCCTACTCGAGTATAGGACAAGCTCCTGACACCTTTTGCCTTCCATCTGTTGTTGGACTCCAGCCTGGCCAATGGTCAGATTTGATGGAAGTTGTAATCCAACAATCTTGAGGGCCACATGTTCTCCATCCTTGGTCTACAGTGACTGGTAGCAACTTGTCAGGGTTTCCCAGGCTTACCTGGAGGTGCCAGGGATTGAACCTAGGACTTTCTGAATGAAAAATATTCTGCTATTTACCACTGAGCTACAGCCCCTATGTTCTGTGGTTCCCATAACTGCAAAAGCTCCAGATATTAGAAATCACAATTATTGGAATATCAGCTCCTAGAGGACACACATGTTTCCTAAACTAAACTAAAGGGTTGTTGAAAGAGCTCACACAGAGGCTTTTCATCTGTGTGAACGAGTCCATAGTATAAGAAAGCCTGTTTCTTGTCTTCATTTTCCTGTTTCAGGCCAGGTAGGTCTTTGCTAGTTTCTTTGCTGGTGCTATGGAAGGGGGAATAAAAGTATAATGGCAAGTTAGGAGCAACTAGGAGCTCCAGCTGGCTACCAGCTGATTCCCTCTTTGCCAAGGTCAAAAGATATTGTTGGCTATGGCTGATTGCCAGTAGCAGCCCAGTTTGGAAAATGAGATGTTCCTGCCAATGAGGTCATCTGTCTCGCTGATCTTTTGATCAAGGTATGATACTAAAAGTTTGTGATCCTATACATACTTACCTGAAAGTAAGGCCCATTGAGATCAGTTGAATTCATCACTCAGTAAACATATACAAGATTTTGTATATGTTAAATAAGGTCTTTATGAAGATGCATTACTCCAGATTCAAAGAGACTTGGCTTATTCTTCTTGAATTACCATACAAGTTAAGTCTGGGTTCATTAAGAGGAAATTATAGTCATTTGCAACAGTTACAAAGTAGTTCATGGCTCCTCACCAGCATTTATTTATCCTAATATAGATAATTGTCTATTAATATTCATACAGTGGTACCTCGGGTTACATACGCTTCAGGTTACAGACTCTGCTAACCCAGAAATAGTACCTCAGGTGAAGAACTTTGCTTCAGGATGAGAACAGAAATCGTGCGGCGGCAGGCCCCATTAGCTAAAGTGGTACCTCAGGTTAAGAACAGTTTCAGGTTAAGAACGGACCTCCAGAACGAATTAAGTTCTTAACCCGAGGTACCACGGTATTTCCAAGCAGTGTCCCCCGATATAATGCATTTTTGTATGCTTTATGAATTTATGTACAATTTCCCCAAATATGCACATTTATCTGCACCTTTTTTTCTTTTTCTTTTTTGGTTGGATAACTGCATTGCAGAATTCAGAGAATGTGAATTTTGAATATTAGCATCACATATTTTTTCAAGAAGTTCAGATAATGGAGAATGTTTTCTATGATTGCAGCCCAAATCCATATTCGTGTTCAGAATATATATTTGGGGGGGGGGGGCAGAGAAGGGGGAACTCACTTCATATGTCCTAGTATTTCAGCTAGGTCCCAGACATGCAGAGCAACTGCACAAAACTAACTGCACAAAACTATTTAACATATTGTGTTAACTAATTATGCTGCAGTTCATTCCTACAGCATTGCGAATCCCTAGAGGACTTGCAGCATGGCTTCATTTGTAAGAAGTATAGTGTTGTGTGATATATGCATATTCAGAAGTATATTCTTTTTGAGATGAATTAATCACATCAACAACAACATGACCCTTTTTCTTTTTTAGTTCCTGAGGAGCTTGTGTTTGAAAATGCAGGTGACCAGCACACTGCCCGCTATATACATATTGAGCAACACAACAAGGATAGCGATAAAGATGATCTCCTCACATTATATTTTAAATTTCAATACAATTTCCCATTAAAATATCCCTTGAATGCAGCTGCTCATTTTTTTAAAAAAATTAGTGATATATGGCATCAGATTTTTCTCATTTACAGTTATTTTATGGAAAGTGTTAGCAATTTCCCATAGCCTGGTGTTGTGATTATTAGGTTTAAGAGACATGATTGGTTTATTACTGCACAAAAAGCTGTCATTTCTTTGTGCAATAATAGGAACTCTGAGGGATGTCAAAAGATGTATGAATACAACACTGGCATTTACTAATGTCCAACTCAAACATTCATTGTTTGTGTGATTTTTCCCCCCATCTAGCAGTTCTTGAAATTACAAGTATGAAAACCATAAAGAAAATCAAATAAGAACAAATAACTATGAAAATCAATTTGTGGAGTTAGCTAGTCCGTCTGCTGCTGATATTGGAAACTGTGAAACACCTAACACATTTATAAATGGCATGCGAGCCTGGGCTGAGGGAAGCAAGAAATTATCAAAGCCATTTTCAGAAAGAAAATGAAAAGCCTTTTAAAAATTACAGTGGTATGGTATAGAGCTATTGGGTTGTAAGTGATGTTGACAAGCAATCCTAGTGGTACTGTATACATTGCTACCATATAGGCAGGACTCCAGCTATGTAAAATTATAAACCATGTGGAAGGGGTTAGGAGCATATTTGTTGTTGCAAACACAGACCCAACTATAATGTGGGTAAATGCCAGTTTCAATATTTCCAGAATTGCAGTCTTTTCCACACACACACACACACACACACACACCCAGGAGGCATAAAATCCTGGAGGACGATGTTTTATAATTTCTGAGTGTAAATTAAAACAATGGCTTTGAGGCATTCCATTCACTCGAGTGCAGTGAGATCATTCCTATCAGCACCATTTAAGTGCACCTGATGTTCACTCAGCATTCTAATTGGAAAAACAATTTGGCAAAGTCCATAGATGTTGAGATACTGTGGTGACTGGTGAAATGCAAACCTGAGGAGCAGCAGCTACCAGAAACCCAGTTCTTCTTTCTTTTCAGTAGAGATGGAATCTGAAATAATGGACTCTAAAGAATGTTACAACCACAGGCATAGGAAAAAGTGCAGTTTCTTAGAGAATAGTGTCTTACAGGAAGCACTATAGCCAGTCAGTTGTATTTGTTTCCATCCCTCTTACTAGTCATACATACCAGCAACTTCATTTAATTAAGAAAAAAAGATCACTTGTACAAGGAAACCTGTACAGTGGTACCTCGGGTTAAGAACTTAATTCTTTCTGGAGGTCCGTTCTTAACCTGAAACTGTTCTTAACCTGAGGTACCACTTTAGCTAATGGGGCTTCCCACTGCCACCATGCTGCCGCAGCACAATTTCTCTACTCATCCTGAAGCTAAGTTCTTAACCCGAGGTACTATTTCTGGGTTAGGTGAGTCTGTAAGCTGAACCGTCTGTAACCTGAAGCATCTGTAACCCAAGGTACCATTGTACACATTGTAAACTATCCCATACTACCTACCTGGGGTATTTACTATAATACCTTTGTGAACTAATAAGAAAGTCGTTCACATATATTAAGTAAACTCGAAAAGGAATTTGATTGAATGTCATGGTCCTTCCAAGAAAAACACTGCCAAGGGAAGTCACTTCCCAAATGGGAAGTGTTAGTTGCAGAAATCACATAGATAAATCTGCTTCTAAAAATATTATTTGGCTTCATGTTTGGCTATAAGATTCACATTTTTAAATGAAAATATTTTAAGCAAAATTTGATTTTGCACTAAGATTACGAAAGTTTTAACTCAAGATTTGAATGCTTGAACCCTTTTTGGCATTTCTTGATTGATTTGATGATGGAAGACTTGAAATATTAAATCTCTTAAACCATCAGTTGTCTGCAATGCATGTGTTAGATCACTGCATATTATCTGCCAAATGTGGTAAAATAAAATACCATTATATATCATCATATTCCATTAACGATACGTGGCCTTTTAGAAGTGGGTAGGATTTTTTAAATGTATTTATTTTTCCTCTTGGTTTTAATTTATCTATGTGGAGGGTTTAGTCTGTGTGGCTGTTTGGTTGTAACTTGTTTTGGGTTGCCCTGGACAAGATAATGTGACTAACAAATTAAATAAATAAATAAAATAATAAATGTTACCTATCAAATATTGTCTTCCCAGATAGGGCAATGGGTTTCTAACTATTTCACAGGGTGTGCTGAGTCCATTGACCACTTGTTAGGGGTTCCTAAGAAGAGCAGCTGAAACACAGCCTATCTACTATTTCCCAATGAAAAATATTGTGGTTTAACACTGCCTCGGTCATCATTCTGTAAGGTTCAGGGATTCTGTGGCAAACCCGCTGAGTTTCATTGGCAGAATGTGATATGGGCATGTTCTCTCAAGATAGAACATTTGAAAACAACTAATATATTACTGTATAGCAACTTGTGTTCCATTAAATATTAACTGCATGGCTGTGGATGGGTGATAACACAAAACCCAAGGCTTTCAGGTTTGTCAACAGCCACAAAAAAGGCAAAGAATGGCTGCAATACCTTTCCCACCTTTCCTCTTATTGTTCCATTTCCCTCTTCTTTGATACACCTACCTCTCTCCTCCATCATGCTTCTGAGTGTTACTTACCACTGGGGCTAAGTGATTGACAATGATGGATCAGCTAGATGTAAGTGAAAAGGAGATGTAAGAAGGGACGGCTCTCTTTGATCAGGCTGCTGATTTCTGCCAGCAATCTCTCGGGTAATGATAAGTAGTTGTGAAGGTTCCTTTGACTTTCTGAATCCTCATTGTTACCTCCCCATTGTCTCCACATGCTCACACACACACACCGTGGGCTGGGAATGAGTGACACTGTCACAATGGGTCTACTATCAAATACTGCAAAAAATCAGCCGTTAGGTGTCAAATACTGAAATCAATTATCATGGGGCATCAAACATAAAATTAAATGACTTCTGTAGGTTCCGGAAAACTAATTTTAAAAGTGAAGTAGAAGCAGGTTTCACTGAACTTGATAAAATCTAGCATGGGAAGACTGGCCAAGAGGGGTGGACAAATAATTCTGGTTTTGGTACATGTCATATACTAGAATATAATTCACATTTTTTTAAAAAATGATCCCCCCCCCTGGTCACCTAGAGAATTGGCTTCACACCATCAAAAAGAAGCATGAGTAATCTGCCCGTCACTACTTAAAAGTAAGACTTTATTGAACTTGTACGCATTTCTATTTCGATATACCTTGTAATTGCCAGTTTCAAATAAGTGATTTCTGAAATTTGGAGTAACTGCATTGCCTGATATTTAGTATTCTGCGTGCAGATATTATCAGTGGTGCACTCTGCAGTGATCGAAACATACTACTTTGGGGATCTAGGTAGATGTCATTCATTATATTGAGTTCATATCCATAAACCAATCTCCTGGAAACCATATATTTAGACTACAGCTGGGGAAGATGTGCAAATGACAAACCATTTAGAATATAAATGGAATGGATGCCCAACCAAGGGGATGTGGGAATAAGCACTACAGCAGAGATTGACAAAGAGGTGGGAAATGATTTACGTGATGAAAGTGAAGTTGTAACATAAGACAAGTAGGCAAAAATGATCCCTTATCTGGGGGGTGGGGGAGCTATTTCTGAACTACTCACAAATTCTAACATTTTGGGGCTAGAACAGTATAAAAATGAAAATGTCACCTCATTCTCAAAGGATTTTGACTCTTGCAGAAATGCTTGGAGCCATTTGAAATTTCATTATCCCAAGCAATGATTTGATGGAGTCTTTGACTTCAGTGAAGGTTTCAGCTTTTTCGGAACGTAACAGAAGAACAATGGTGGGTGGGTGTTTGTCTGAAGCACTCAACCTCAGTGCTTTGGAGCCTATATACAGGAGTGACCAACCTTTTGGAGACAGCTGGAACATCTGGCCTTTTGAGAAAGTACCATGGGCCCTAGTCACAAAATGATGGCTTGGGGAGGGGACATGGTATAGCCCAAAATGGCTGCCACACCTAACAAAGTAGAAAAAGAGACAGCACGACAAAATGATACAGGCATCAGCCGACCACCACCATTGAAGTGGAAAAAGCATCTACATCAACCACCACAGCACCCACTTCACAAAGAGAAACTCTCTGTACCTCTTCTCTGTTCAGAATGCAAATGAAGTCCTGGTGTCCCGTGAAATATTAGCATGTTTAAGGGAGCGGGGTGTTCAATGTATGTTTCTTCACAAAACTGAACTATATCTTAGTCCAAAAGCCAGTTGAGCTGAAATGTAAACTGACACAATCCTGCCAGACTCTGGTGAAATCTACACACATATAAAAGCAATTCTGAAAATGCTTTTTTTAAAAAAGCATTTTTTAAAAGCATACCCTGGAAGTTGAACAGAATCTGTTCCAGAAGTCCGCTGAACTTCCAAAATGTTCGGAAACCAAAGTACGGCTCCTGATTGGCTGCAGGAAGCTCCTGAAGCCCCGTAAGCCCCGTCAGACGTTCGGGTTCCAAAGAATGTTAGCAAACTGGAACACTCACTTCCGGGTTTGCAGTGTTCGGGAGCCAAAACATTTGAGTACCAAGGCGTTCGGGATCTAAGGTATGACTGTACATTGAATTTTCCATAAGGCTCACCATCGCCATCTAGTGTCACATTGTATATTGCCCTTAAAACCTTTTATTTGCAGCTGAATAGCTGAGTCCTCAGTAAGATTTATCTGGCCTAAATCAAAGTGGCTAAATTTAACTAGTATGAAGAGCATTGGCATATATCTGGCTGAGACAGTAATTCACTCTATCCGCTATACTTTGTGTACCTGCCTTTAATATTTTGTGTCTTGTTCTCTCTCTCTCTCTCTCTCTCCCCCTAATAACAGCTTGTGAACAAATGACTAAATTTAATGTTACCTGCAAATGTAAGTGTTTCCACACTATAGAACCCTAATGGACTCTTCCTCTTTCAGAAAAGGGAGATTTGGAAGCTGCTTAATTTTACGCCTATTCTCTGCTCCTTTCCTCCCTCTAAACCACTGCCCTCCATGAGGAGGTGTGATGTATGTCTGATTTGCCACAGAGGGAAAAGGGAACCAGCATCTACAGAAAATATTGAACATTATGTTGCTTCCCTGATTCGAATTGCCCCCCTTAAAGGTTTTTTAAAAAATTAAAAAACAATTAAGGCCCTTTAAAAAAATCATATTAACTCACCTTTCGTCAGGTCTTTTAAGAATAGCTTCCTCCAGAATAACATGTCATCTCTCTCCAAATAACATGTCTTGACTTCTACTATGCAATGGAGGAGGTGGGGTGGCAAAATGCTTTCCTAACACCTTTTTGGTGAATAGGAATCTGAGCTGGATGTTCCTAGAAAAGTAAATGCAAAATGGGTGGCTGAGGGAATTTAATCAAATATCAAATAAAGGACAGAGGACAGCATTATATTGAATGGGATCTGGGACACTTTCCACACACAAAAATGGGATGATATCCTGATTTTCAAGAGAACAAGAAAGCAGTGGTACCTCGGGTTAAGAACTTAATCCATTCTGGAGGTCCATTCTTAACCTGAAACTGTTCTTAACCTGAGGTACCACTTTAGCTAATGGGGTCTCCCGCTACCGCCGTGCCGCTGTGCAATTTCTGTTCTCATCCTGAAGCAAAGTTCTTAACCCGAGGTACTATTTCTGGGTTAACGGAGTCTGTAACTTGAAGCATCTGTAACCCGAGGTACCACTGCAATAGTATTTCAGATTAAAGCAGAGGGAAGGAAACAATGGCTATCCAAATCCCATCAGCACCTGCCAGCATGGAGCAATAATTCAGGGAAGATGGGAGTTGTAGTCTAGAAACATCTGAAGGACTATGGATTCCCTACTCTTACACTAAGGCAAAAATATATTCCAGAATGTGGAATAATCCAGTTATTCTCACTCACATAGTGGTGGCTGGTGCCCATTGAGACTGGAACAGTGAAAAGCAGAGAGGCCAACAGTAGGAGGAATCAGAACCAATGGCACATGGAACCAACTAATTCTAGTTTTGTTTCCATCCCCATCACTCCTGATTGAATTCTACAAAGGCAACACTGAGACTAAGGAAGAGGAGGAGGAGGTCAGCAACAAACGCCACCCCCCTGGAGTGCCTGTAGGAAAGAGGGCAGGGATGCAGAACCTGGCTGGCCGGTGTTGGTGGGGCAGTGCACCCCTTTGCTCAAATGGACCAGCCTGCACTCAACTCATGTGGTGTTTCTTCACACATGTAAGACATGAACACAGTGCAGATGTAACATCTAGGTTATTCCTTTATGGAAATCTGAGACAGCAAAGGTTAATGATCCTCAAAAGCAAGAGAAAAATGGTGCCTAAATAAGGCAAATTTCTTTTATAGCCTTCTTCTATGGTCAACCTAGTTGTAGCTAATGGGTTGTGTTCCCCCCCCCCCCTTGGGGGTAGAATGGGGCTGTATGTTTTTTAATCACACAATTTGGTGAAATTACTCCAGAGTAATGGACTTAACTAGCATTCTTCCAGTTTGTATATAAATAGGGCTGCCATACGTCTGGGATTACCGGGATTTCAAAGGCGGAATTGTCTTGGATCTTAGGCAAGCCAATCGAAAAATCATGGTTTGTTTGCTGTTAGGGTTTTTGTAAAAAAACAAAAAACCTCAACAACATTTTGGGTGTCCTGGTTTTTACTTGTTGAAATATGGCAACCCTAATATATAAATTCTCCCTTACCCAAGAATTTTTTAATGATGAAAAAACATGGCCAATCTAAAGCTAATCTGTATTCTTTACAATCACCACTTTTACAAGTTTGAGGTGTGTACCCGCAGCAAGGATTCAGCAAGCATGTAATTATTATGACAGTCCTTGTTTGCAATTTTTTTATTTCTTGACTTTTTATTCAAGCCGATTTTATGGCACTATAAAGATTGCTAAAATGGTATTCGCTGCTTTATCTAAATATTGATCAAGTTTTTATAGGGAAATTACTGTGCCTTCTCACATCAAGGGATGAATTATGAATTAAAATAAAAACTCTGCTTGCTGAGGTTGTGGCTTTAATTTATCATCTTTAATCCTTACTTTGCTAACATTTATCTGCCTCCATGTGCCCAGTTTCTTTACTCCAAAACTACATCAGTCTATTGGGTTTCCACAGTAGGTATTCTAGCAAATATAAGCCAATAATAGGTATACAAATTTGAACCAATTAAAATCTTTGAGGGGAAAGTGGGAGAGGAAGAGAATAGTCTGAGTCTGAGCACTCTTCAAAGATACTTTCAGTGGCAAATGGAACTCCCCTTTGTTGCTAAGAAGGCACTTTTGGAAATGAATAATATCTTCCACCTCCCAACATATGCAATCATTTAAGTGATGAAGAAGCTTGGAGATCATATGCCACAGGGTGCACATTCTCTTAGGCAAACAAAGGCCCGGGGGCTGGATTCGGCCCAATCGCCTTCTAAATCCGGCCTGGGAATCAGCATATGTCTTTTATTTAAAATGCATCTCTGGGTTATTTGTGGGGGCTGCCTGGTGTTTTTACATGAGTAGAATGTGTGCTTTTATTTAAAATGCATCTCTGGGTTATTTGTGAGGCATAGGAATTCGTTCATTCCCCCCCCCCCAAAAAAAATAGTCCAGCCCCCCACAAGGTCTGAGGGACAGTGGACCGGCCCCCTGCTGAAAAAGTTAGCTGACCCCTGATCTGATCCCTCTGCTTTGCAGAAACTCCTAGGTCCAACAATGCAAGGAATCAGGAAACAGATCTCTTGATTCCTTCCTGTCTCCCACCTGTTGCGTGATGGGGAGTAGCACCTGTGAGTTCTAATTTTCTACCTAGCAGATTAAGGACACAGTAAATATATTCACTATTTGATACCTGACAGTTCAGGGCAAAGAAGAGAAGACAGTGGTTTCTATTACAACCCGTGATTGTTCTGCTAGGTCAGAGGGTATTTATTATTGTTTTTCTCCTACCCTGCCCAGTTCATAACAGGCCAAGTAGATGTGCTTATGCAGAGACAAATACTTTGGATCCTTTTATGGGATCATTAGCATAATTTCTAACTCAAGAAATATGTTCAAAATCCCAAAACTTTTTTTTTCTGGTTAAATTAATGTAAAGAAACTGAACTTGTATGAATATGTACTCAAATTCTTTAAAATGACCATCAATGGGATGCAGAAACAATATATTTTTCTGAGAACAGTGGTACCTCCAATTATGAACTTAATCCATTCCAGAGGTCCGTTTGTAACCCAAAACTGCTCATAACATGAGGCACGCTTTCGCTGATGGCACCTCCCGCTGCTGCTGCGTGACTTCCACTCGCATCCCGGGGCAAAGTTCATAACAAGGGGCATCTACTTCCAGGTTAGCGGAGCTCGTAACCTGCAGTTCGCAAGGAGGACAGTATGTAACACGAACTATCATTTGCAGCTGCATGTGTGCATTCAGGTATCTAAAACATCTGATCACTAGGAATGGAAGGATTTCACACAGTTTCTTTCTTTCTTTCTTTCTTTCTTTCTTTCTTTCTTTCTTTCTTTCTTTCTTTTTCTTTCTTTCTTTCTTTCTCTTTCTTTCTTTCTTTCTTTCTTTCTTTCTTTCTTTTTCTCCATTCCTCATTTTTTGGTTCTTTCCATTTCTGATTTTTCCCATCTTGAATTGGGTTGTCCATGGTTTGCAGCAATTGTGTGGGGGAAATCTTCGTGAAAATTCATCAGCAAGCAATTTCACCCAATATAATGCACCTTCATTTTTACGCGCACTTTCCCCTAATACATGAATTTTTGTGAATCCTGGTTGGTTGGAAAATTGCATTGAAAAATTCAAAGAATAGCCATGGTTTGGGTTTGCATATTGTTTTGGGAAGTATGAATTTGGCTTTGACTTGAATTCTTCCTCCATCTAGACATCAACTGAGGATGCTCAGCCAGTCAGGGCTATATTTAGGTTTGCAATATTTCAAAAATAAAAGCCAAGACACCCCGAAAGTTGTGGAGCTTTTTTTTAGATCATCAATTCTGCCTCTGGCAGCCCTACCTATACTAATCAGGAGATACAGAGGATGCTTCAATGGAAAAGAAAAGAAATTTAGATAGATGAGAAACAACAAAGGCTTTCTTTATGCCCTCCTTCCTACTCAAAATTTAAATCTTAGCCTAATGACAATCCACAATGAAATACAGGGTACTTGGATCCAGCCCAGTCTACGAGCCTTTCAGTCAGAATCCTTAGAAGCTGGGCATTATTGACAGTGATTGATTGATTTCATATGTTTCCCTTTGGCTCTTAAATCCTGATGGATTCCCAGAGCAACACACAAAACAAGATTAGCACAGAATAAAGCCCCCAACACAACCAGGTCTATATAGCTTTAAAACCATTTGTTAAAACAGCACCTTTAAATTTTGGGAAACTGAGGGGGGAAATGGTTTCAGCAAGCACTAAAACATTTCGTACCAAGCATAAAAGGGCATTTCAAAAATGTCAGATGCTGCTGGATTGCAAATAGACACATTTGTTTGCCAATCAGGATATCAAACCAATGTCTGATCCTCGAGGTGCAAAGAAGGGGGAGATTGAGCACAATTATTTATTTACAATTTTTACAGGGTTTTTTAAAACAACAACAACAACACCACATACTTCAGGCACAGTTAAGACAGAATAGCATAAAAAATAAATCTGAAAAAATACCTTAAAGCACCATCTGTGTAAATCGGCATTTAGAGGTAGGTGACTCTATTAGTTGAGTAGTTTATTTAATATATTTATATTCCCCATTTTCACTTGGTGGGTCTACAAAGGAGGTGGCGGGTCCACAAAGTTGTTGAGCTTTCTTTTAGTAGACCACCAAAAACCAGAACATGTCAGGAATTTTCCTGATGGAATGAATGAATGAATAAAACTTTATTTGCATCAGCCATTGGCCATAGCAACAAAAGAACATTGCGGTATACACAGAACAAAATAAAAAGTTGATTATATAAAACACAGTTTAGGGTCCTGAATCAGCAGTCAAATGGTGGGCATTATTCTGATTGCTCCAGCTAGAAACCTTTCAACTTGTGCTGACATCTGCTCCTCTTGGTCTGTCAGGAAAAAAGAAACCATGGCAGTGGTTGGGTGGCCAAGAAGAGACAATAAAAGAGGGGTAATAATCGCATTCCTCAGATCTTTATAAAGAGTGCAAGCCAGGAGGGCATGCACCACTGATTCGGTGCTGCCATCTCTGCAGGGACATAAGCGTTTTTCATGTGGAATCTGTTCGAATCATTCCTCAAGTACAGCCGAGGGAAATATATTCAATCTTGCAAGGGTAAAAGCACGTCTATATTTTTGAGTTGCTAGGTTATACAGATAGGTTGCCAGAGAATCAAAGTGGGAGGATGGGAAATGGTCATACCATGGGCAAAATTTCCTTACTGTGGCAAAGTTGTTCTGACGCTCAATATCATTTAGGCATTGACAAATTAGACTGTTTGCTTTACTATAACCCACAGTGAGTAGCTGTTGCAGGGATAAACCACAAGAGTGCAGTTTTTGATAGACCGTTTTAGACCAGGCACTCTTGTGACAGTCTTGTAGCACTAGTGATATTAGACTGGGGGGATTTGAGTTTAGGCAAAGCCTGAAGTTTAATGTCCTGCACCAGATCTGTGTTTCTACGTGGGGATGATGTGTGCAATGATGTGTTTGGGACACAGGGTGTTACAGAAAAAAATTAATTGCCTTAGGAACTTTGATTGGATAGCTTTCATAGATCCAAGGTAAGTGCCAGTCCAAATCTGAGCCCATATAATAGTTGTGCTAGAGGTTTAGCTTGGAATACTTCCAGGACTGAGGGTATATGTTTGCCACCTTTTGTGTGGAAAAGGTGTGTGAGAATTTTGGAGCTTTGGGCCACTTTTTCTTTTGCACATTTCTGATGTGCTCCCCATGACCCCGTGGACTTGAAAATAAGACCAAGATATTTGAAAACGTTGACCTGTTCGATTGGCTGGTTGCCCATACGCCATCTATAGGCTCTGTAGTTCCTTGAGAAGACCATGACTTTGGTTTTCTTGTAGTTCATGGCCAGCTGTTCTCTCTGGCAATAAACTGGAAACGCTCTGATCAGTCTTTTTAGGCCTACTTTTTTTGGGATAAGAGAACTGCTTTATTTATTTTTCATAAAATTTATACACTGCTTGATTGTTTTAAAAAAAGCTCAAAGCAGTTTTAAAAAAGATAAAACAAGAAAACCCACACTAAATGACCACATTCTTACCAATGTGAAATGGGCATCATCTGCTCTCTTAGGTGCCCAGTGATAAATGCTGTCACCTTAGTTAAGATTTTAATGGACCATTTTCATATAGTTTTACTAATATCTCGCAATAACATCACTTAGGACTATGAACATGGGAATTCCATCTAAAGGCTAAAAAGCCCTACCCTAGCCTGAAATTAGACAAAATGCTGTCCAAGTTTCAAAAAAGAAAGAAAGAAAGAAAAATAGGTGTTTGCATTCAACTAACTCCTAGTTTCACCTTATGATCAAACTATGCCTCCTTGATTAAAGTCTTCAGCTTCTGTTATTTTAGTCATCAACTGCTTCTGCTACTCAATTGTATTAGCAAGCTGTGTTTATCTACAGTATCTTAAATGTATTTTCATACACATTCATTATAAAGTCTATTATATTCACTTCCCCTTCTTTCAGCCTTGTAGCAGATTCTTATCATTCTTTGCTTTTTGCTCCAATCTCCTAATCCCAGATAAAAAATATTTATTTGAAGCCATCTAATGTTAATGAATGCAGACCCTCCTCTCTATTGTCCAGGGCTGTGAAATCAGGATTCTGCAGTTCTTCAGAAAGGAAAAATGGTCTTGTCCAATTTCATGTCCAAAATATGATCTCATAAATTCTACATACACAGCCCAAATCCTTTTCAAGGACCTATATTCATATTACTTCCCAAGAGAACATAGAGCAAAATTACATAATCCAGTTCAGTTGCATCCCTCTAATTATTTAACAAATATAAAACCTATCCATTCTTAAGGAAATCAGCCCTGAGTGCCCACTGGAAGGACAGATCCTGAAGCTGAGACTCCAATATTTTGGCCACCTCATGAGAAGCGAAGACTCCCTGGAAAAGACCCTGATGTTGGGAAAGATTGAGGGCACAAGGAGAAGGGGACAACAGAGGACGAGATGGTTGGACAGTGTTCTCAAAGCTACCCAGCATGAGTCTGACCAAACTGCGGGAGGCAGTGGAAGACAGGAGTGCCTGGCGTGCTCTGGTCCATGAGGTCACGAAGAGTCGGACACAACTAAGCGACTAAACAACAACAATTAGTTCAAAACTAATTTCACACAAACATATCCTTTCATACAAATAATCTGAAGCTGATGAAAAGTTGGGACTTAATGCTTCAATCCTGTTCACACTTACCCAAGTACCATTTAACTTTGTAGGAGTTACTTCTGAGCAGACATACATAGGTTTGTTCTGCATGTATATTAACAAAGTGCTGCATTTAAACAGGATTATGTATAGGGCAGGTTTGCAATTGCCTTCAAAGTGGACATGACAAAATTAAAGCTTTGGAAATATTTTCATTCCAGGATTACATAGGCAAAATTAAAAAAAAAAAATCATGATATTAGGATAGGCAGTCCCCAATAATGTGCAGTGTTGCACTTAGAAATTTTCTTCTATGAGTTTTCCTTCATTTTTAGAAAGCAATATACCCACTAATTTGCACAGTGTAAAACTTTGGTTCTTCTACTAATAGTGGCCATAGATTATTCAGAGTATCACTAAATTATTGGTTGATTGTATATGTTTTGCCCTCAGAGAATATTTATGCTATTTTCCTTACCTTAGTCTTTTCTTATTACAAAAATAACTGCAATATTATGCAACCCACATTCCAATCACATACCTGAAAGGAAATGGAAGCAGCAATTTTATAGATCAAGAAATACAACTGTGGTCTGCTACTGATTACAGTGCTTTCAGCAGGTCATTAAACAAGCATGGCTGCTGCAATAATGGATTAGTATTAATCATGATGAAATGTTTTGAGTTTCACAGTTTACTGAATATCTTACAACTGGCTCCATTTGCTTCTGACACTCTTCCATCAGTAGCTTTCTCCCAATGCAGCCCTCAGGCATGCCAGTGTGTCCCAAACACTAGGCAAAGGGTTGCCAGCAAGAGAACTGCAGATGCCAGTGCGCCCACCATTATCTCAGATGGTGCTTGCTCCAATGGCAGCCATATTATGTTGTGCCACAGCCCCATGGCAGCCATTTTGTGATATGCCACAATCTCATTCCAGCCATGCTGTTCTGCTATGCCTGCTAATTTTTAACATGAACCCATGGTATTTTCTTAAAATTCAAGATGTGCCCACTGGCCCCCAATGATTGATGACCCCTGCACTAAGCCACACCTGGGTTCATCTTAAACATTTTTTGGCATTCGTACAGAGCCCCCGGTCATTTCACAGACTCTCGACCTGTACACCAGGTATTCTTCCGCTGCCACCAACCATGTTTCTTCTGGTGAAATACTGAGTCTCAGTCAGGTTGTAAAGTCAACATCGAAGATTAAAGTTTATTGAACAACAAACAAGTTTTAAATATGTTCCGAACGGTTTCTCAAATGCGCGCCCTTAACTAGATGTGGCACTAGCTCACACTGTCACACTCTTCTCTCTCAGTTCTATCCCTGTCTCTCACTCTAGCTGTCACAACCACTATGTTCGACTTTCACTGGCTCTGTCTGACTCTGACTCCTCTATCTCCCAATGGTAAAACCCCTGGGCTGAGCCTCAAAACCAGGTAGGCTCTGCCTCTGAGCTTTCTCATTGGTCAATCAACCATTTCCATCCCCCTGTACAAACATAATCACAAGGAATGGGCAAACGCCACATCATATAATAACACAGAGTTCGTGGAAGTGGATAGTGGTTTGGTCAGGAGGAGAAATCCCTACTTTTCTCCTCAAGCTCAGTGGCGAAGCACCTGCTTTGCATGCAGAAGGTCTCCAAAGCCCGTCTGAACAATGCCATTTTCATGAGATGTTTGAAAGAAAGCAGGGATGACTCTTGCCAAACTTATGTTGGCAAACAGTTCTGCAGGGCAAGGCCTGCCACACCACAGACTTTGTCCCCAGTATAGGCCGAGCAAACCTCAGGAGTGTGGGGCTCCCAATGTGCTCTATCAGATGATCTCCATGATCAAGGTAGAGCATAAGGAATCATGCCATTCTTGCTCTGTTCCTTGTTCTGGTGGTTGCTCTTCGCATTATGAGGGAAAGGCAGTATAAGTTCCTCAACTACGTTTATTCAACATTTGTAAGTGACAACAGCTCACTCATAGGAACCCAGAACCGAACTGACAGGACTACCAATAGTAATAACCCTGAGCATGAGCTGACAATTGACAGTTGAAAGAGCATGCACTTACTTGCCATTAGAACATTTGTCTACCAACGCTTATGTGATTGGTTAGAACGTGCCTTTAACATAAAATGTGTTAAACCCGATACACAACGGTACCCAACTAACAGGTTGTATCAGCTAAAATATTTCCACTTGAACAATGGAATTCTCCCCCTCTTTCCCCTTTCCCCTATCCAAATCTGCTCCCCAAATCTGCTCTGGAGAGTAGTGGGAACCTCCAGGACAGAGGGCGCAGGGAGAAAGTTCTGTTGCACCAGTGGAAATCCTCCTACTGATGGAACACAGTGCTACATCTGGTGCAACCCAAAATATTTTGTAACTAACAAATGTGTAATGGCCTACAACCATGGGGCAGGGAAGGGAGGTTGAGCTGAATTGTCATTTTCATATAATTGGCATTCTGTCTCCCAGCAGCATTCTAATTCTGACAGCCACCTACACCATTGGACCCATCCACACAACTGCAGCCATTTTGTAGGATTAAACCTTGTGTGGGGTGGGCAGCTCTCAGGACAGGTCTGTAGCACCTTCATTGCCACTTGTTAATGGTCTGGTTGTTTTTCCATGCAGAAAGCTTTCACTAAAAGAGAAAGCAAGTGATTTTTATGGGGTAGGTGGGTTTAGATTTCACACTGATTGGCTTGGTTTCAGACATGCAACACAGTCCGCCAGAGCTCTCATGGGGTGTCACATTTGTCAACCAACATTAAGCCAGAGTCCCCCAATTTGGATGTTGAAACTAGCCGGTATCTTTGCTCCAGAGTTAGCCCACAACAGTAGGGGCGAAAGGCTTGGTGAGAGAGGAGCACTTTGTCTTGATGCTCAATGCCAGCTTCATAAGCCATGGCTTACAAAGCCTTGAACTAGGTCAACAAGACCAGAGATCAGCAAGGCTGGGCTTGAGTGCATGTTGACAATTGGCTGAATTTGATATAGGGTCCTAAAGAGGTGGCACAAGTGACCTGATGGGCATAAATCAGTTGACAGGGAACATTGTTGCCTATGTACTTGGGGTCAAGGCTATTTATTTATTATATTAAATTGGATATTTGACACGCAAATTGCTGTTACAAATGGCATACAACCTTCCTTGAGCCACCCCACGCGGAACAATTTATGCTTCTAATCTATCCTGCTGTGCCTCAAGAGGCTTTGTGCCTGCCTTGCACTGTTTATATTGAACACAGCATGGCCTAATGATTTTGTTATTTGGTGTTAACAGCTGTGGAGAACTCCTTGACCCAATCCTCTGTTTAATAAAGTTGTGGCTTGTTTAAGCCCAGTTCTTTGCTGTCTCCCCTTTCTTCCACCTCCGCCTGCAGTGGGCTCTTAAACTGTAATCTATTGCAGACATATCCTGAGGCTCATAAGAAGTGGATAATGCCAGATGTTATGTACATTGTATTTATTCTCCGTTGTAGCTAGTAGATTTTCAATAAAACATGACACACTCCGGGTCATATTTAAGACAGGTCAGTAGGATATTGATTTCAGTGTGAAATAGTAGGTGATGGATTTCAACAGGCAATGGAACCTGTCAAAATATCTGCTTCCACTGTCCACAAATGCATCTTCCTATCAACTGTAAAGTGATGAAACAGAAAAGCAGCTGTGTAATACGATCAGGAAAATATAATTCCTAATAAATCAAGCAACTTTCAATTATTCCTTGCTAGCTCTGTTGCTGGGTATGAAAATATATTCTAAATTTTATTTTCATTTCTACCTTAATGTAGGAAATGAATTTATTGACGAATAGCAAACAGAATCAATACTGTCCCAAACTAGTGTCAGATTTTAAAGCGAACATTGAAATGTGCTGTCTGTGTGTATAACACTCTGTTATTAATGTTCCTGATATCTTTAAGCCATTTCTTTTAATTAACTTTTCTGAGCATTTCTTTATAATAATGAAAAAATGGGGTGGATCAGCCTACTGGTTAAGTAAAAGAATAGAAGCAATAGAGGTAGCTGGGCCATTTCAAACATTACTACTATGATTTGAATTATCCTTTTCTCTTTTGATTACGCATTAAATAAGCATATTGGAACTAAAGATCAATTGGCTTCAAGTATATTCAGAAATAGCTCTGAAGCCACATGCTCCAACACCATTTCTGGTTTGTATAACAAAGTAATTTTACTCATTGCATTGTTTATTCAGCATATTTTGCATTTTATTCATGTACAGTGTCAGCAAAGGTAGGGGAGTGTCTTCTGTATCATTCAATGAAGCATCATGTTAAACACAATGGCAATGATAGTCTGCAGTTTCTATTTTCAACGGATTGCAGCTTCATCCCTCAGTAGCAATCAGCAGAAGTTGCTCACTTTGCATTGAAACAGAAATTGGTCATTTCATGTATTTTTAAAGAAACATCTGTTGCTTTGCTTGGCGTGCAGTTTGTGCATGAGGGATAGCATCCCTGACATTTCCCAAACTCCATGTTCTGACTGTGATGAGTCCTGCTCTTTCGTGGGTCCTCTGTTGTATGGCCCCCCACACTGCTACACTTCACAATCTGCCTCTCTGAGGGAGAAAAAAACCACACAACTTTGTGAAGGATAAGTCTTTATGCCTGTACAAAAAATAAGAGGCTGCATGACTGAACCTGAAGCTGAATGGGCAGAAACAGAAAGCAATCAAACTGAAATAATATGATGAAGTGTCACTGCTTAATGGTTCCTTGTCTTGTGCCTCTCCCACAGCCACGTTTCCCTTCATTATGCATTAACCATCAAGCAGTCAAAAGAATGATGAACAATGGTGACTTAAAACAATTGGAATAGGTAATATCTCTTTCCTAGAAATGAAGATGATGTTGTGCTGGAATTTAAGCGCTGTCATTCATTTTAAAAATTGTTGCATTTATTCATCCTGCCTCCTGTTTATAATAATGGTGTTGTCCTAAGCATAACATAATTCCAGGTCCAATTACTTGCTGATTCTCTGGCTGCATACCAAGCCTTTGGCGAGTCCTCCGGCTTTTTCTCAGGCGGCACTTGCCGGAACTTAGTTCTGGCACCTCTCAGGTGGGCGCCATTGCCGTGATAAGAGAATAAGGGAGGTGGTCATGGTGAGTTCTGGCACCTCTTTTTCTAGTAAAACAGCACAGCTCAAACATATTCCTCAATGAGTGCTTGCATGAAATGTTCCTGTATAGTTAAAAACTACAACTTTTCCTTTTTTTAAGCTCATCTCCTTAGTATCTGTAAGTTGCCTTCTCTCTCTGTGGCAAGACAAAGATGAGAACCCTTTATTTATGTGAAAATAAAGTTGACCCACCCACAATACAACTTTGCCACCCAGAGGACTTGCCTGAACATCTGGCTCTCAATCTCACTGTCAGCAAAACACCTACTGTCTTCAAAGAGAAATTGCTGATTAAGGAGTAAAGGTCCAACCCAATGATCCATTTAATAATTTCGAGCTTTCCTACTCTGCCCCTTAATCCATCATTTTTGAAATGACAAGGCTGCTCACCATTTAATCCGTTATACGTAGCACAAAAGAAAAATTCTCACAAATCAATCTGTACAGAATCATACAGATTCTGATGAAAACCAAAAATATAGAAAAATATCCTCAAATTAGGGGTGAGATACAACCAGTCACTTAGGCCGGCTCAGACTTTTAGCATTAATGTGGATTCACCACAGTTCCCTTTCCTGGCCATGGGGGAAGAAAAGGGTGAGGAGATTGTCTGAGAAAAGCAGAAACAGAGCCATATTTTTTTGTTTTGTTTTTCTATATATGTAAAAAAAAATTGAACCTAATTCAGGACAAATAAAAGAATGTGCATTTTCATGCAGTACGTAGTTGAACTTTGGAACATGCTCCCACAGGAGGCAGTGATAGCCACCAACTTGGGTAGTTTTGAAAGAGGATTAGGCAAATTGATGGAAGAGAGGTCTATCAATGGCTTCTAGGTATGCTGGCTATGCTCTGTGTCCATGGTCCGAGGCAGTAATGCTTATGAATATTGGTTGCTGGAAGCCATAGGAGGAGAGAACATTCTTATGCTCAGGTCCCTTTTGCAAGTGGCCTACAGGCATCTGGGTGGTCCTTGGAAGAAAAGAATGCTGGACTAGATGGGCCACTGACCTCATCCAGCAGGGTCTTATGTTTTTATGTCCTATGCATGCTTATCTAAAATAAACTCCCCTGAGTTCAATAGTGCTTACAAGATGGTATGTCTCCTCCATTCTATGTATAGAAGCCGACTGGAATGGCCATTGAATCTTACTTCAAAGGTAAAGGTAAAGGACCCCTGGACGGTTAAGTCCAATCAAAGGCGACTATGGGGTTATTGTGCTCATTTCACTTTCAGATCGAGGGAGCCAGCATTTGTCCACAGACAGCTTTCTGGGTCATGTGGCCAGCATGACTAAACCGCTTCTGGCGCAACGGAAACCAGAGTGCATGGAAACACCGTTTACCTTACCACCACAGTGGTACCTATTTATCTACTTGCACTGGTATGCTTTCGAAGTGCTAGGTTGGCAGGAGCTGGGACAAAGCAACGGGAGCTCAACCCATTGCATGGATTCGAACCACTGACCTTTTGATCGGCAAGCCCAAGAGGATCAGTGGTTTAGCCCACAGCTCCACCTGCTCCCCTGCTTACTTCAATACTGGTGATGGACAACATTTCCCACCTAGTTTAGGGGACATATGTAACTCCATTCTCCAGCAGAGGGGGAAACCTGGGAGTTTGGCGGGAATGGCCAGAGGGGAGGCTTCTACCACTGCCCTCTTCAGATCCATCACCTGTCAGGTGGTTCATTCCGCCTAACGGTAGGGCAGAATCCATTTCAAGCAAACGGATTTAGGCTTGCAGCTGTGAAACTTGGTTAGTATGAGAATATTTGGATTGAAGCCGAATATAATGCTGCCATTTCTGTAAGCTGACTAATTTCTCAAATATGGGGGAGTTACGCTTTTAAAGTTTCTCCATTGTTATCCCCCGAGTTGTTGAGAAATACTTTAAGCAAGTTCTAATGGCTGTCACTATGATTTAAAGCCTTCTACAGAATCTCTCTCATAGAGTATGGTTGCCTAAATTACTTTGGACCTAATTTTAGATAAACTGCTATAGCAAGTGTTGAATAAATGCATGAGTAAGCAAAGAAAAGGAAAACAGATATTTAACATTTGTGACTGGTGTTATCTTTCCAGAGTGTTTGAATAGAAGTAGCTTAGGTTTGTTAATTAGGTTCCACACACACACAAAATGCATGTTCAAACACATTACATTACATTCATCATCTCTCCAAAAAGCTTGTCATTGTGTTACCACTGGCTAAATAACAACTTAAGGCACTGATCAGTTCTTACATGCATTTCTCTGTAAGACACCACCATATCCTTAGGAACATTAAAGCCAAAGCATGATAATCCCAATGCATTAAAATGCATTTAGTCAAACTCTACCATGGAGGTGAAAAATTAAGCTACATGTCCCAAAATATGTTGACTTGGTGGAATTAAACGCCTTTGCAATTACAACCGTGCAAATTGTACACATGAGTTATTCCCATAAATCAGATATTGCTTTTGTTTTTACAGCAAAGCTTTTGTGTGCCTTTTTTTTATCTTAACATGGGTCCATCGTGCTGTTTAGGAACATAGGAAGCTGCCTTATATAAAGTCATCTACCTCAGTATTATTTATAATAATTTTGTTACTTGTATCCCACCCCTCTGACTGGGATGCCCCAACCATTCTGGCAGAGGTTCAGTACCATAACAACTTAGGGCACAGTCCATTGGAAATTTCTTCTGCATGATCCTATGAGAGCCACACAAGAGTGCAGTAGTTCTCCACTTCAGCAAGTTAAGGAACATGTTCTATACCTCCGCGGATCCTCCCCTCTCAAAAAAGTGGGGCAGGAAGAGGATTTCAAATTATTTTGCACTTGGTGTCTGCAGGTGATATCTAACTCTGCCTGATCTTCTCAGCTTGCCTGGAAGATAGCTAGAATTTAAGTATACTTTAATCAACAGCAGCATCCTTATCAGAGCTAATTCAGATGACCACATAAATGTGCAATAGCTGATGGAAATCCCTGCACATGTTGGCTCCATGTCTGTGGCTGGCCAGTTGTGCACAGCTGCTATTATATGCAAGATGAAGTTTTTGGCATCCATCATCTGCTTTATTGCTCATTTGTAATGCTTAATTGTGCACATAACAATGGTACCAATTAGCTGGCAGTCTGCAGAGATCCAACATACTGACAGAAATTTCAAGTGGCTCTCCTATGCTTCTGTGGCATAAAAAGACACAGACATATATGATACATGTTTCATATGTTTTCAAGGTTTGCTGCAAAACTAATTTGCTGCAAAAGAAAATCATTGGTACTAAATACTGCTTCAGTACCCTGATCTTAGAAACCTCCTCAAGTTCATACTTTGATCCTCATTAGCACACAAAGCTCTGAGGGTTAGGCCTCTGAAATTGGTGAATACTTGTGTTGCCTCTTTCAATTAGATTCAACCAGTCTGGCATATATACAATTCATGTCTACAAAATATGCGAGCCCATAAAATGCAAACAATGAGATTACTCTATGCTCCATTCCAGTCCGGTTTGATTCAGGAAGACACAGCATATGGCAACATTATGCAACGACTGCTGCAGACTGAGAGGGCTGGGAAAACTAGCTTCAGCCTCTGATGTTGTTGTGACACAGTTTAAGGTTCCAATAGCAGCTGCTGGGATCAATTGACAAATCATGCTGTATTAGTATAGGAGTTGTTTGTTGTGTGGTTATTTAAATGGTAACAAAAGAGAGAGACAGAGAGACTATTCATGTTGATATAGATGAGGGCTTATGAGTTTGTGATTGCTAGGAAATAGTTCATAGAATGATGTTTATAGCTCTTCTCCCTTGTGCCCACTTTGTCTGGAACATTTCCAGCTTCATCAAACCATGGTTTATGAATCCAGAAACAAGTGTTAGGACCATGTGCTTACCCCTCTCCCCTCCTGTCCTCCTGGCCTCAGCTCTGAGGCCCTGATTGATTTAAAACAATATTCCCCACGATACCAAAATGGGGAACTCTAGTTTAATGTTAACCAGGATATTAAACTGAGGTCGGATCCTGACCCAGCTTTTTTACTGCTTTTTTTTTTAGAGCTGCAGATTAATGTGTATTCCACTCCCCAAAATCTAGTTTATTAGTCTCTCTCTCTCTCTCTCTCTCTCTCTCTCTCTCTCTCTCTCTCTCTGTCTTGTCTGCCTTGTGTTTTGCATTCTTCTCAGTTCCTTGGATGTCTACTTTACTCTTTCTAAAAACCATCAAATGTGTGTCCAACAGAAGAAGAGCCAAACTTTAGAGCTCATGATGTTGGAAGAAGCACTCACTTCTAACAGAAAATGCACCATCTCAATCCCTTCGATGAGCTGAGAGTAATTCTTTTCAACCTCGCCATCTGTGTACCAATTTAGGTCTGTCAAGGTTAAATGGACAGGCTCAGGTGCTTTCCTTGAGAGAGATTCACAGCAAAAGCCTGAGCATCTGGCAAGACCTTTCTATTTCAGCTGACATTATGGTGAAGTTGTTGTGGTGTGGATCTTAAAAGCCTTGTGATGATTATGGGTGCATACACACCATAGATTTAAAGCACACACCCCAAAGAATCCTGGGAACTATAGTTTACCCCTCACAGAGCCACAATTCACAGCAGCCTAAACAAATTGCAGTTCACAGGATTTGCAGGTGGGGGTAGTTTAAATACACTTTCTTTCTATATACATTAAAATGTAAGGCTGTCATCATGTTGCAGTTCAGTGGGAACCTACAGGCAGCAGACAGGCAAGTGAGCAAGCAACAAAGGTGGCAGCCAGCCCTTGTGAGCTGCTTAAAATACAGTGGTGCCTCGCAAGACGAAATTAATCCGTTCCGCGAGTCTCTTCGTCTTGCGGTTTTTCGTCTTGCGAAGCACGGCTATTAGCGGCTTAGCGGCTATTAGCGGCTTAGCGGCTATTAACGGCTTAGTGGTTTAGCGGCTTAGTGGCTATTAACGGCTTAGCGGCTTTAAGAAAAAAGGAAACAAACTCGCAAGAACTCGCGAGACGTTTCGTCTTGCGAAGCAAGCCCATAGGGAAATTCGTCTTGCAGAACGACTCAAAAAACGGAAAACTCTTTCATCTAGCGAGTTTTTCGTCTTGCGAGGCATTCGTCTTGCGGGGCACCACTGTACCTTGTTGAAATTGGTCCATTGAGAATCTAAACAATGAAATTATCAGAATGCTTTGAATCTATACATTTGGCTTAGCATATTTTTGGTCACCAATGATCCTTCCCCTGTGGTATAGAACTTAGAAAAAAAGAAGGGTGTTTTCTCTTCCTTTGGGCTGGACTTCAGCCACAGGGCCATGTGCCATTTGCAAAAGTCCAGTGTGGCAGGAGAGAAACAATTCCTCTCCTAGTTCTCTGTGAATTGCAGAAAACTCAGCAGAAGAAGAAAGAGGGTGGGTTTTTTGCTTTCATTTTTTGACTCTTACTACAGCATCAAGCAGCTCAGATCCTTAAGAGTCCAAGTATGAAACAAGGTTTGATTTCTACCTTGATGTATCTTCAAAGGAGCAATATTTCTCCCATCTGCCATGAAGGGCAGTAAAAGAATATACAGAAGAAAGTTAAGGTACCATTGCACAGGAACCTTGCACTACTGACACCTCTCCATGTGCTTCAATTTGCCAGGCAATATAAGAACCAGACTTTTTCCCCTGCCAGGTCTTAGCCCCCAAGCATTAGGTCATGAAGACTACTTGTGAATTTGCCAAGAGTCTTTCTTACAAATGTAGCAAGCCTGTAGACAAAATACTTCACTGCGTAAAAGAGCCTTTCCGGGGAGGGACAGATTTTCCTCTGAGATGTAATCAAGTCAATACTTGCAGTTATTTGCAGATGAAACTAACTTTGCTGAGTCTGTACCAATTGGATGAGGAATAGATAAGGCATGGAATCAGTTGTGCGATTTGCAAAACAAAACACCACATAGCTACAGCATGTGCATTGAAAACTCCCTTAGGGTTGTGCAGGGGATTGCAGGGGGCACTGGCGGAGGAAGAGGAGTGCGGGGGGGGGGGCGCACCGCACGATCCTGGTGGGGTGCCATCATGGCTGCCTCCCCGCCCCTGCTGAGCACCATGCCCCTGCAGACGGTGTGCCCCTCCCCCGGGACGCGCACCAGCCCCCCGCCTGCTCTCCGGCCCCCCCACCGGTGCCGGAGCATGAAGCTCTGCCACTGGCAGGGGGCTGATCCCCTGATAAAGAAGGGGCAGTCACTGTTATGTGTTCAGTGGTCTGTGTTTGCCTGAGCTAATTCAATGTGTTAACCAATGCACTAGGGTCTTAGAGGATTAAATATAATTAATATACCCTCTTACTAATACCCATCACAAAACACTTCACAAACATTATATTTGCAATTGCCTGTAATAATTGGTGCTATGCCCACTGTAATACTTCCTGGTCAAGATTGCTATAAATACAAATGAACCAGCTGCCACTTCTGAACTCATCAATGAAACACGGTCTGGCATCCTGCAGATTTCATGCAAGGTTTCTAAGGAGTGAGCAGTGGATCTATGTCAATGCACTCAAACATTCTAGAAGTGGTTTAGTGTCATCCCAGGGTCCAGGCGCTTGCAATTCTTCCAGGCACCAGACAACAGCATGCTACCTGTGACCCTGCAGTGATAAGTCCACCCTCACCAAAGAATGATGCATCTACCATCTAGCCAGCCCACTAGACCATGTCGCCATATTTGGGTTTTATTGCAGAGTCTTGACTTCAGAACAAGAGTTAAGACATTCAAGTCAGAAACTGGCCTGATCAGAGAAAGAGAGAAGTGGGACAATCAATCAATAAAGTGAAATAAAAATGTAAGCCACCTTCTTTGTTCTGGAGTCTGTGGAAGCAGACGTAGCTATTAGAAGTTAATCCCCAATTGTTCTCCTCTTTGACAGTCTGATATGTGTGAGGATTTGGACCGCAGAGAATGAAAATGTCACACTTATACCTTTAGGCTTGTTCTCATCTGGCTGAGTTTGATGTGATTTGATGGTTCAGAAGGCTGGTTTAGAATTATCGCAGTCATGTTCAATACCTGACCTTCCAAGGACTTGCTCGTGGCCCGAAAAGCACAAAGCACTCTCTGCATAACATTCTCCCCTTCCCTCTGCTGCTATCTGTCACCTTGGCACACACTATTTGGAAAAAAACACACGGAAGAAAAAAAATGAATGCAGAGAACTTTAATAAAGCAGTGCTTAAACACTATATGAAGAATTGCATTTATGGATAGCAGCGTTTATGTCCAATAAAACAGCGCTTTCTGAAGTGTTCACTAGCTTACTGGTCATTTGTGGTAAGAACGGCTTTTAGATTACCAAAAATGAAGCAGAGGTACATGAGTGCATGCCATTCCAGCAACACACCTACCCACTCCAGAGTTCACAACCAGACTATCACTATTTTTCTTATCAAGGAAATTATATTAAGTTTCTATTTGCCATATTAGATACGGAGGCTTTGGGCAGACCTAACCCAGCCTGTCGCCATAGTCCACTAATCAGGAGTGCCTGGCAGGCTCATACAATATCTACCCCTGCCTTTCTCACAGTGACAATGCCTTGTGCCAAACCACAGCTGTGCAACCACGGTTACAAATGATTGCTGAGTAAACTGTCATTTGACTCTTCTACAATAGCACACTAACTGTAGTAATATCTGCAAATGAACGGGAGGAGGTTGCCTGTGACAGAGGAGAGGAGGAGGAGGGAGGAGAAGAACATGCAAACCCACACGGCAGCATTATGCACCTGTGTGGTAACTGGGCCACATTTGCACCAAGCAGAATGGAAGAAAGGGGACCTAACCTAGCTGACCTAACCAGAAGAGTCCCTACCAGAAGGAGAAGGAGTATCAGGAAGAATGGACAAAATTTAACGATTACTTAGCTAAATTTGTTAAGTTAAACTAATTGGAAATAGCTTGCAGGCAACAGATTGGCTTAGGACTTTATATAAGTTAAGTGATGTTTAACATGTACAATTTCGAATTGAAAAGATACAAGGATGTTATTGGACTAAGTTAAGTTTATAAGAATTATGATTTGGAAAGCCTTTATAAGGATATGCATGGAAATTCAACTAAGGGGAAGTGAGGAAGTCACTTAACAATGTCAATAAATGTAATTTTAATAAGGATATGATTTATGTTTGTTTGTGTGTTTTGTTTGTGTATAATTTTGTGAAACTTAATAAAAAAAATTGGGGGAAAAATCAGAATGGAAGAAAGGGGAAGCATTCACCAACCTTCTCTCCAAATTGTCTGTGATTATGAGATAAGGTTATCCTAATATCCACAGTGGGCAATTGCATCCATTCCATATTAAGAAGAATAGCTCAAGCTTTGAGGGGCTTTTGGTATAGGAGGGGCATGTAGGTGTGCTGGAAGATAACATTGCATTGCTTTCCTCTCACTCATATCTCTTTCTCCCCTATGCAGTGGCAGGGGGGAGGGCTTACCAGGGAGGATTTCTTGAGGAGTGGTTTTACCACTGCCTCCTTCAAGCATGCAGGGACCAGCCCTTCTTGCAAGAAGGCATTAATCACCTCCCTGGCCTAGCAGGCTGACCCCTCTTCCTGCTAGTTTTTATCAGCCAAGAATACAGACTGCAAGTGGTGGCCTTGACTCATCCAAACACCTTGTCCATATCCTTGAGCCTTACTAACTAAAATTCATCCAACATAACAAAACGAGACAGTGCTTTGGACACCTCTAAAGAGTCATCTGCTGTAACAAGTGGAGTCAAGATCCTGACAGATGCAAGCAATTTTATCCTCAAAATGCTTTGCAAACAGGTCACAGCAAGCTACCATCAGTTCTGTCACCTCCTTTAGGCCACACTGTAAAGGGCCCTTCACTACCTGGAAAAGCTCTGCTGGGTGACACAATGTGATTATAATGAAGGCAGCAAAGTATGCCTTCTTTGCTGCCTTCGCTGTCACTAGGTAGGCTTGATGATGAACCCTTACCAATGTTCAACTGCATTCAACTGGAGTCCTCCTCCACTTGTGTTTGAGCCATCTCCCTAAGCTCTGGAGAACACCAGGGAGACAAACAGGCTCCACAAACTGGGAGAGGACACCCAGAGACAATTGCGTCAATAACTCAAGACATTTGGATGTTAAGGAGATCAGCCAGGGCTTTGACAGGAGAGCCAGTAATATCTTCCGGAACATCCCCTGGAGCTGTTTGGAAACCCACTGGATCCATCAGACTCCCGTGGGAGGACCAGATTAATAGGTCCCTTACCTTTGCGGAGGGGGAAAAGTGCTGAAAGCCTAAATTTCAGCAGGAACATTTGCTCGCTGTTGTACTCTGCTGACAAAGAATGAGACTTTGTCTGGTTCTTGCACAAAGATTTAAACGCCATTACATTGAAAGCCTCCTTCTCATGACCTGCAGGAAGAAGAGTAAAATCTCAGCATAAGGATCAAGGAAGCAGACTATTTCTTATGCTTGATCTGAAAGGTTTTTCAAATAATTTCAGATCCATCCTGCAGCCTCATTCGTTGAATGAGCAGTCACCATCACCTCCAGACAACACTAGTCTTCTTTCAAATCTTACTAGGCTCCACCCCATAGTCTGCCAGGCACTATGTTGAGTTTCCTTCCTTCCTGGCAGCTCCATTGTCTGCCTGTTCTCATCCCCTCCCTCGATGGGGAACTCAAATCTAATGCTGCTGGTTCGTTGGTCTGGGTGGTCACAGCCAATCTAGCACCACTAATCCAAAGCAATTCTGCCACTTTCCCTCCTGTTCTTCAGTGATTCCATCCTTCCCAAGTCAGACTCAGAGGAATCATCATATGTCCTTGACAATAAAACCGTAAAACTATTTGGGTTGGATCCAGGCTGTTAGTTGTGCTTGGTTCTTAATGGAATCAGTTGGACATGTCAGGCATGACTTGTCCTATCTCTACAGCTTAGAGATTTCTGTTTATATGAAGCATTATATACATTTTGTAAATAAAATGAAATTATTGTATGTCAATGGGAACAAGTGCACCTCACTTTGTCTGTGCACAACCTACGTTTTTTCTGCCCTCTCCCTTTACTTTAAAGGGCATATTTACGAATGTCATGTTTGTTCAGCAAAGTATGAAATTGTAAACCCAAGCTAACCTTAAATTCAGAAACTGGGAATCAAATAAACAGTGATCCCAGAAGTATAAAACAATAAAGTACATAAAAAAGTATAAAATATAAAAAAGAGCAGCCATTCCATGGGACTCTTAAATGCAATGATAGTGCCAAGTGGAATTATGCACCATCATTTTAAACTAATGTAGTGCCAAGGCCAAATGGGCCTTAGACCTGTAGACCGTCAAGATCACCTAATTCTGTTTCTCATTACAAATGCTCTGATGATCCAAGATCAGCCTCTAGGCATGAAGTGCAAAACGTTGCAACAGTGATCTGTAGCAAAAAGTCTCTTGGCTCTAGACCACAGACTCACTGAATGTGTGCCAGAGTGTGAGTCAAAGCATTATCAGTGCTCTAAAAAGATTCACTTCCCCTGCACACACACACACATATTTTGGATAAATGATGTGTATCCTAGATGCATATATAGATAATTTTAGCAAAAGGGTAACTGTATGACCAATGTCAGTCCCCATCAGGAACAGACAGCTAAACTGAGATCAGAGCTGATTAGAGGGTAAATTAATTCAGACTTGGACCAATGCCTCCTGATCCCTTTCCATAGCATTCCAGGCACTAAGAAGAAGAGGGAAGGTGTTGAAGGATAATAGAAATGACACGAGCAGAGCGTTTTGCCTGGGAGAGTCTCACTTCCTAGGCACAATATTCCATTGCATCATGGGGGTGGGTGTGCAAGAATATGCCATTTGCTTCCTATTCTGCTGTGATTCACAATCCAAGAGTGATTTATGTTTATGTTTTAGAGGAGAGGACCACAAAGGCTGATAAACGATTAGCCCAAGGCCAGCCATGGCAGATATGTGCTTTATTTTACTTTCCATTGTTAAATGATTGGAAATCCCAAACCCTTTTGATCTGCTGCAAAACTACTACAAGCCCTTGGAAGACTTGTAGGGAATTACAACATTTCTGTAACACACCTTAATTAAAAGTTCGCAAACAAAAGGTTCACAAAACAAAAGGCTTACAAATGTGAGCAGCCTTTTCTTTCCTCCCTTCCCCCCCAACATTCAAATCTTCCTAACTTGGCAGGGAGGATTAAAACCTGTTGTCCAGGAACCCACAAAAACTTGGAGCATCTCAGATTAACTGCTCAGAGTCAAACATGGGTCAGAACTCTTGATTGGTCAGTCTGTTTGTTTCTGGTTTTGCATGTTCACCCATAAGTCCATTCCATCTTGCTTCCCCATGAATTGTGGGTTGATTGGTTAGTTTCAAAATTCACGGACATCTCTATTAAAATACTCATTTTGTAACATACCTTCTTGCAGCATGTTCATTAAAAAATGTATTGTAGTACATTTTTTGAGCTGTGAATCACGCCAATCTACTAAATGTGAAAGCTGGTGGGAAAACTGTGTTCTGAGATGTACATTAGCTTGAGAGCTGCAGATCAGGTCAATGCCTTTTGGACATTGCAGATATCAAATTCCTCAGGCGTCTCTAACTTTTAGAAAGAGGTAGGTTTTGTACTCCCAGATGGCTAGTGGACTGGGCGGGGTTGTCTTGATTTGAGGATGCTCATCCATTACACTTTGATTCATCCTTGTTGTTTCTTTCTGAGAGTTATTATATATCTTACTTACAGATTTATGTTGAAATAACGGTAATACAAACCGGGAAGCATTTAACTTCTTGACGGTTTTTCAAACAACTCATGAAAACTGGCATTAAATTTAACAGATGATTACAACAAATTCTGACTTAATAATAACCTGTCTGGCTAGTGGAGGCATAACAGCATCTGTACAAGTTGTTGGGTGTTTCTGTCTGCCATTTGTTTACAGTGACAGGTCTCCCCCCCCCCCATATATTTACACAGAGAAATAAAAATGAAACTTGACTAGCTGCAATGTTCTATGTCAATAAGGAAGACAGCAATTATTATGAAATAAGAGGAAGCCTTTAATAGGCTTCCAAGGCAAGTGTGAATGTTCATATCTGTTATTTTCTCCGTCGCCTTCATCTTTTATTTTACTCTTTCTCATTAACCTATAGCTTGATCCACAAAAAAGGTGCTGTACTAGCACATCAAAGGTTTGCTTGAAGAGAAGTATAAGGAGCTTGTGGAGAGGCAAGGGAACACTGTACTAGTGGTCTGCAATATTGCTTTTTATTTCTTTTCTTCATGTATCCTCAAAAATTACACCCTACCTTTCTATTAGGATGTGCAATGCAGAAAACAATAGCATCATGTAACATAACAAAGTAAAACATGGATAGCAAGTAACCAGCAATGAAATTAAATCTGAAACAAGTTACTAATCCCTAATCTGTTTTTTTTTTAATTGAAAATATCCCAGCAGCAGTCAGAGTACATTTTAAGAAGACAGCGCCCAAAGAAGCACATTAGAAAAATGAAAAGTTCAATCCTATATGTGCCTGCTCAAAAGTTCAATATGACTTTACTCCCTGCTAAGGTAAAGTGTGTTTAGAAGTGCCCATATTAGTGAAAAGAACATACAAATTGCATTATATTAGGCAAGAGTGCATACAAAAAAAGTGTAAATGAAGAGAAATTCACAGTGAAATGCTGATGAATTTTCATAACGACTTTGAAAAATGCAAACTGATGAGAAGCTGTGGAGTACTGAATTTAAGACTGAAACAATTTCCTTGTTAAATGTGTGTACAGGATTGTACTGTTAGCTACTTAGTGAGAAATGAGCAGCATGGGGGCATTCCGGATTCTGGGCTGTACAACAGACAAAGTGTTGATACTGTTATACAATATGTCTGAAAAGCAAGTTAGCTACAGAGCAGGACCCCATGGGCATATCTCAATGTTCAGGCAAGTTCAAATGGATGAATGTGGTAGTTGAGATGCTCTGGTTCCAGCAATTCAGGGCTTTAAAAATAATAACTATGCATGGGATTTTCTGAAAATTCTGACGTTGAGCCTTTATAGATTCCCCCATCCCCATTCATGTCTCACTCCTTGACCCTAGTGAGAAGCAAAGCTGCTGTTACTGTTTATTTGTTCTGCAAAAAAAAAAAAGCAAACACTTTTCACATACCATATGCATTATTATTCACATTATTATATCTACAATATTACATGTATATGCACTTCAGGCTTCCTAAAGCAACCAGCATGTACCCATGTACAGAACAATACACATAACTGAACATAGGTACAAGTACTTATGCATGAACACTTATAAAAACCATGCTGCATTATAGTACCTCACAAGGCTTAACCAATATCAGTGCTTTTTTTTCTGGGGGACGCAGGGGGACACATACCCCTAAACATTTTGTGAATCTAATGGGAGAAGAAACAAAAAAATTAACATTTTTAGTTTCTTCTCTAGCACGGTGAATTCAGTTCCGTTGCTACCCCTGATGGCGGCCTCATTTCCTGTCACGGTGTTTCCTGAGTCTCAGACGGAAGCGAGCATTTAATGTGTGAAGTAGGAGTTGGAGACTAGCACGGTGATTGGTCAGTTTCGTTCTTACCACCTCCAATGGCGGCTCCATTTCCTTTCTCTGTGATTTTCTTGAGTCAAAATGTGAGTACAGTGGTAGCTTGGGTTAAGAACTTAGTTCATTCTTGAGATCCGTTCTTAACCTGAAACTGTTCTTAACCTGAAGCACCACTTTAGCTAATGGGGCCTCCCGCTGCTGCTGCGCCGCCACAGCACGATTTCTGTTCTCATCCTGAAGCAAAGTTCTTAACCCGAGGTAATTCTTCTGGGTTAGCTGAGTCTGTAACCTGAAGTGTCTGTAACCTGAAGCTTATGTAACCTGAGGTACCACTGTACCCCTAAACATTTTTTGAGGAAAAAAGCACTGACCACTATTATAAATATTGTGCATATAATATACCTTGGGTATATGTATGTAATTTCGGATATAATGAGTTAAGCATAAGTGTCTTGGACATATGTAGGTTCTCTCTCTCTCTTTTTAACATAATTTTATTAATCTAGATTTTCAAGATAGCCGCTGCAGCCCTTTTAGGTGTCCATCACCACATAAGTTTTGATGCATGGAAGTCTGGATTAGCTTGACTAGTTTTGCACAACTTTTTACGGATATATAAAAAGTACACTCTGACACTTGAGCGTTTACATTATTTTATCACAGTGAAAACTCTCCCCTAAATCAACATAACATTTCCTGCTAAGTGTACAGTACAGATATCTACACAGATGTCTTCACCTACTTTGCCCATTTTGCTTCTTGTTGTCTTTTCATTTCTCTGCCTAAGGATCACATTCTCCTGTCCTACCTAGACTTTGCATCCCCTCCTCATGTCCATATTTCTCTCAGTTGGCAGGGTTGTTGTTGTTTATTTCGATTTGATAAATTAGTTGGGTGAATCGGTTCTCCCGCTGCTGTGTCAGTGAGAAATGACATATCTACTGAGGGAAGAGGGGACCCGAGGCTTCTGGCCATGCTACGAGTTCATGCAAGCTCCAAATTACCTCTCTTGATGCTGCATGCCATAAACAGCTAGTGATAGAATGCATTCACCCATGGGCCATTATGCACCCCACCAGCTGCCTGACAGGACAAAGCCCAAAACAAAACACATTGTCAAATTATTATGCAACCAACAGGCTCAATCTATTAAGGGGAGAGGAAAAGGTTAAGAAAGCAGCAGAATCTAAATAGGGAAAGGGTTTTAAAGACAGATTAGCTGTCTTCCCTTCAAGTGACTTCTGTGCCAGGCTATATTTGCCAAGAAAGAAAGAGAGATTTTCAAAGGCTGAAGAGCAGACAAAATTTGGCTTTAGTTTTAAGAAGTTTAGGTGCATGGAGATTCCCTCTAGGCTATCTGCAGGGAAGAAGCACTGGTGTGTGCACTAAACAGCGTCCATAAAGGATCTGTGAGTTTTTATTGCTCTTGTGTGGAAGGAGATGTTAAGTGTCATCCTCTAGAGACTGGAGCGAGGTGGGATGAGGTTACTGTTGCTGGCACCATGGCGTCTAAGGCCAAAACGTGGCAGATACAGGGTCAAGAACATTAAGAAGGAAGCAGGCAGGGAGCAAGTAACAGAAACAGACTGCAATGGCCAGAGAGAAATAGTAATAATAATGGCAAAAATGCAGTATTGAACATTCTTCAAGCTACCTAGCAGTTTTTCCAAAATCAAACCAAATGAAAAAATCCTTCCTTAGCTGGTGCCCTGGTGTGCCATAAAAATGCTTGCCAAAATTGTCACGCCTAGGAAAAGGCACACTTAAAAAAAGCAGGAGCAAAGGAAGCAGCCTTCTACTGAGTCGAAACACTGGCCCATCTCACAAGCAGCAGCTCTCCAGGATTTCAGAAGCTGGGGATTCAGAACCTAGGACCTTCTGACTGCAAGCAGATGCTCTACCACTGAGCCATGTGTGTCCCTTCCCCTAAAGTATAATGAAATTAAGTGCCTGCTCAACTTCACCTAAAGAAATTTGTTCCATGTTCTGCTCATTCAGAACTCCAAAGAAGAGCTCTCCTGGGTCAGATCCAAAGCCTGCTTCCCACAATGGCTAACCAGATGACTCTAGCAAGCCTGCAAGCAGGGCATGAGGTCAGTAGTCCTCTTCTGCTTTCCTCCCCCCAGAATTCAGAGGCACTCTTTGCCTTTGATCCTGGAAGGTAGCATTCAGCAGGGGACAGAGAACTCCCCTTTCTATTCGTTTTCTTAACCCCATGCATAATTTTTACGCATCTGTCATGTCCCACTTTACTCACTTTTTCCTAAGCCAAAAAAGACCAGAACTTTGTAACCTTTCCTTGTAGGGGAGCTGTTCCAGCTTTCTGATCATCTGGCTGTTCTTTTCTGTAGCTTTTCCAGTTTTAAAAATAATAATTCAGGGCAGTGGTGGTCTTGGGTACTGTGGCACCCTGTGTGAGGCCAAATTTGGCATGCCCCCCTCACATTTACTTGCAGGTAAGGAGGTGCCCAGATGTGGGTGGTGCTGTGGGTTAAACCACAGAGCCTAGGACTTGCAGATCAGAAGGTCGGCGGTTCGAATCCCTGCAATGGGGTGAGCTCCTGTTGCTCGGTCCCTGCTCCTGCCAACCTAGCAGGTCGAAAGCACATCAAAGTGGAAGTAGATAAATAGGTACCACTCCAGAAGGAAGGTAAAACTGCTCTGTGCACTGCTCTGGTTCGCCAGAAGCTGCTTAGTCATGCTGGCCACATGACCCGGAAGCTGTACGCCAGCTCCCTTGGCCAGTAAAGTGAGATGAGCGCCACAACCCCAGAGTCAGGGGTCCCTTTACCTTTACCTAAGGAGGTGTCCAGCTTTGGGAAGGAGCTGCAATGGCTCTGGTAGGGTCCTAGAGCCCTCCCATCTCCTTCTCAAAGCCTAGTTAGCACTTTCTCAGCTTTGAGAAGGAGGTAGGAGGATGCTTACAGCTCCTTAGAAGGTACCACAAGGGCCACCCAATTCTCTGCAATGCAGGAATCGTTTGTCCAAGGTGAGGCTTGAACCCACAACCCTGAGATTAAGAATCTCATGCTCTACCAACTGAGCTATCCCAGAAGGGTGAGCCCAGCACTTTGTGTACTGGAATTTGAGACTGCTCCCCCTCGGCTCAGCGCCCACTGCTCACACAGCCCTAAATCCGCCCCTGTTCAAAGTGTGAAATACTAGACACAGTATTTCAACTACGGTAGCACCTGGACCATGCAATGTCCTGTGGAGTTGTCACATCTGAATGTGGTGAATCTGTTATTGTCCAGGCTCATTTATTCTTTAAGTGCATTGCATGTATTGGGATTGCATTGAAGCATGGGACTTGCAGTGATTAAGAATGCTGGAACATTTACTCATTATTATAAAGGATATTTCTTCTCCATATATATTTTATCAATTTTCTACTACAGCATGGAATTTCTAGTATTCATCATACAGTACTGCTGAATCACCGTGGCATTTCTGCAAATGCAATTTATTCCAAATCTGCAGATAGTCGGTTACACTGCCAAGTATACCATACATACATACATCCAGTTTTAATCTCTATTTGCTTTCAGTTCATTTGCATCTACTCCTTTGACTGTGAAAGAATTAAAGTGACTTGTGGGATAAACATTACAAATGTATATTTATCTTTACTGGAAAGGTTGTGTTGATAATATTGGATATAATTGGGTAGAAATGGATTAAAGATCCAGTAAGCAAAAAAAGGTGGAATGCTTCTAGATTGAAAGCATGTGCATGCACACCAGAAAAATTCCTGGTTTGTTCCCAAATTTGTTCCCAAAAGTGTGGAAGAACCATGAAATTGAACCCGAATGCCATCTCAGAAGGATGAACTAATTAAAGTAGGTTTCTATGGTTATCTATGGTCAATAAGAATCTAGACAGATCAGGTTGTTGTTTATTCTTGTGATACAAGTGCTCTCTGGACTTTAAAAACAAACAAACAAAACCTTGCTCAATCTGAAGGAGCCTACCTGGAGATAAAATAGATAGAAAAAATAAGATCATAAAGGTGGGAGCTGTCAATCACAGCGCCTTGTAAGCCACAATAAAAAAAAACAACTATGAGAAACCAGAGCATGTGTCAAAAACTATAATAAGGGGGAAAGTTAGATTCATTTCCACTGCATTGTGCTTGGCTGGAATTTCAGGACTTTGTGGGCGAGTTTTCTTATTACCTGTTCTACTTTGGGGGGAAAACTTTGACTCATAACCTCTAGCTTCTATCATCAGGAAGTCTGTAATCGCAAGCTCTTTCTCCCCCCAATAGCACTGATCTCTCTTCAAATACGCCTGTCCTCCTGCCCTTTCCTCTTGCTTTTCTATTTGAGAAAGGGTTTAGTTTAAAGCCCAGTGTGAGCCAAAGGTGGCACACTAGGGGTCAGATGCTCTTGTCTCTTGTGATCTGCAGTTGGAAGAAAATGTCTGCTGTTCTAAGAGAAATAGAACTTGGGCAAAAACCAAGAAGAGAAACAGCAGCTGTGCCATATGCTGCCCAGCAATGTAGCTCCTGGCATCTTTAATGCTCATGCAATGGCATTGATTAAAATAGTGCATGTTGTGCGCAAAGAGTACCCAGCCAAACGAGGGAGGGAGCTAATGGGCATCCGCAGGACACAGCAACCGACTTTGACCTCTGTTTCCAACTTGGAGATACACACACACACACACGTTATTTTTTTCTGCTGGAGTAATTTGTGTCTTTCATGTTATTGATGAAAATAAGGTACTTGAGAGTTAGACAACAAAAGATGGGATCATGTCAAAATTGCTGATGTAGGAACTAGCTACATTCAAACAAAGGAAAGTTACTGCATATCAACCTAAGCAAGTTGTGCTTCCTTTTTCTGGTTATTTGGCTATAGCTTTGATAGAATACAAATAATTGAACAAACTTTGTTGCAATTCATTCTTCATTAAATTACCTTTCAACTGATATATGATTTTATGGCATTACTCCCAAAATGTGGTCTTATGAGCCATCAAACCTCAGAAATACACTTTCCCCACAAGGTTTCCACAATTTTGGCCACTAGTGTATATGCCATCCTGCGGCAGGTGTGGGAAACCTTTGGCCCTCCAGATGTTGCCGAACTTTAACTCTCATCATCCCTGGCCCCTGAAGAGCCATAGTTCCCTAACCCTGGTCGTATTGCCAAAAGAATAACTTCAGAGGACTTTGTAAACATGATATGCACAGTTATGAATATTTGTAAGTATATTTGCATCATAGAATTCAACATTTCTTTGCTGTGGTCAGAGGCATATCTCTGCTCCCTTGTGCCCCTCGCCCAATCCCTTGCTCCCCATTTACATGTGATTTACTTGCCTGCAACCACGCACACGCACAGTGCTGGGAACCTGGAAGTGAAACTCAGAAATACGGAGCACCCTGGATAGTCCTTGTGGCTTGCGAGGACACCCTCCCCAGAGCCTGAAGAGGACATCCAGCGCTCCCACCGACATGGGAGGGGGCTCCTCAGGGCTCCCTCAATGCCCCACCCCAGTGTGCAGATCCCTCCACCAAGAGAGGCACCATTTTTGCACACAAACCTCATCCTGCATCCTTGGCAGGGGCCAACCTAACCAACTCCTAGGTTGTGATGACTAGGTTGCACTAGTGAACTGCCTCTGCCATTTCAGCTTCCCTAGTTTTGCACTTCCCACTTCAGTGTTCTTGGCCCCATCTGCACTATACATTTCAAGCAACATCATGTCACTTGACACCATCATGGCTTACCCCAAAAAATCCTATAGTTTGTCAAGGGTGCTGAGAGTTGCTAAGAGACCCCCTTTTCCCTCAGAGAAGTACAATTCCCAGAGTTCCTTGGGAAGAGGGATTGATTGTTGTTGTTGTTTTGATAACATTTTATTAATTTTCCAAAAATAAAAACAACAATACAAAATCAAAACAAAACAGATCGACTTCCCCCTAGTCCCTTCCATGTTTACATTATTAAACAACATACCACATGTCCATTGTTAAATTTGAAAACCATTTAAATGACCTATTGTCCATCATAACAAAATTACAAGTAGTCCTAAAACCCTGCTAATGTATTAACCTGTGTACAATGCTTCTGTATATATGCAATAAACATCTTCCAGGCTTCCTTAGATTTGTTGTCGTCTCTTCCTCTTAGTTTCATTGTCAATTTTGCCATTTCAGCATATTCCATTCATTTAACTTGCCAATCTTCTTTAGCTGGGACACCTTCTTCTTTCCAATGTTGTGCTAATAGTATCTGTGCGGCCGTAGTTGCATACATAAATAATTTCTTTTGTGATCTTCGTAAGTCCACTCCTGTAATACCTAATGGGAAAGCTTCTGGAGGTTTTTAAACAAAACTTATTTTAAACATATTCTTCATTTCAATATAGATCATTTCCCAATATTTCTTAATAATTTTACAATTCCACCACATATGAAAAAATGCCCCTTCTGTTATTTTACATTTCCAACACTTGCTTTCCTTAGTTTTATACATTTTTGACAGTTTAACTGGAGTTAGATACCAGCTATAAATCATTTTCATATAATTTTCTTTAATCGCCACATACACTGTAAATTTTATGTCATTCTTCCATAGTTTTTCCCTTTCCTCCATCTGTATATTGTGCCCCACATCTTGTGCCCATTTAATCATTACCAATTTAACCTCTTCATCTTTTGGGGAAAAGGGATTGATTGTTAAACTGCTCTGGAAACTGTAGTTCCCTGGGGAAAGGGGTGTCGCCGCGTGTGTGCAGTCCATACGGGATGCCGCTCACGAGCAACAGCCAATACGGAGTTCATGTGTGTATTCCGTATGGGGTGCTGCACACACTTACTCTGTACAGATGCCGCACATGCGTCACTGGGGCCCTGCCCCTCAGCATCCCACCACAGGTGCTGGAGAGGGTTCCTTCACCACTGTATGGGGCAGTAATTTTAACAACAACAACCACCACAACAGAGGGGCACCAGTGCTGAAGTAGAGCAATGCAGAGCATTTCTATTCTCATTTGCAGAGACCTATTTCTCGAGCCTTCTCCAAATGGCATCCATTGCAGAGTGTGTTGCTCCAGGCCTTTCTGTTGTTACGCCTTCACTGTGATTTGGCTTGTTTCTGTCTTGTTCTTTATGTGCTGTGTGCATGTTGAAGAAATTCTGAACAGGTTTCATCTTTGTAATGCTAAAGCAATTGCGGTTTGCACTGCTTCTCTTCTTAGCACATCTAATTACGTTATGTCTGTTGGAAAGGAAGATGCAGGCTCTTAAGGGAGTGTTAATAGCACTAGATATGATTTCGCTTTTTAAAAAAGAGATTCACCAGTGTATCTTCTAAATCTGATTGTACGCCTCTTATTGGATATTCTTGATACACTCTGTTCTGCAACAGCATATTGCTCATCTTGTGTCCCTTGGTGTTCTTGAAGCTTGATGTAAAATATTAATAAAGTCGGACTAAAATTTTAATGGCATAGTTGTCTCCATATACCAAGTGCAATGTCTGATCAATTGCATTTAAAAAATCTATTTACAGCTTTAAATTAATTTAATTTCAATCTTGTTTAAAAGTGTAGCAGAAAAGGAGAAGTTGGGAGACGTGTGGCCCTTTTCTTTGGTTTAATAGATATGAATTACCCAAGCCTGAGAGTAATAATAATCGCAACATCATATCAGTGAAATGAATTCTCAGCTCATGAAGCATTATCATTGCAGGCATCTGGCAAATTGGTTGTTAACTTCTAACACAACTGATATGCCTTTTTATTATTGCAATATTATATTTCAACAAAAGATTGCCCATTTCCCAGCAATGGACCATTTTAATGATTTTTTTTTTTTAATGTAGAAATCTGGCTAATGGCAAATAATGACTGGGGATTTCTGAATTTTATCCCTTATCTTTTTTTTTCTTTTTTGGAGTGGGATTCATTATATATTTCCCCAAAAAGCACCATCAAATACAAGTCAGGGGAAGAAATATTATGCAAGTAGTTTCCAGTCTCACAATAAAACTCTTATTGTAACAGCAGAGATGAAAAATTGTCCTAATATGATAAGACTACCCTACAAAAGTAGGATTGTCCAATGAGCAGTAGTTACAATAATTTATTATTTCTATTAAATCTTACAAAAGCCTTAACTACACATTCATCTTCCTTAGCTCTTATTCGCTGCTTTAACATCTTAATGAGGAAATGAGAAGCCTCAGAAAAGCCAACCCATTCAAAAAGTGCTGGCAGTGGCTAGGAAGAATGAGATAATATGAGACACTCTAATTTTTACCCAAATATTTATTTATTAACTATATATTTTGAGAAGCCCGCTATGCTTTTGGAGACTTCTTAAAAATATCACAACCAAAGTTTGGATGATGGTTCCTGAAATCAAGGAGTGGGGTTTTGTCCATGTTTGGATACAACTGAATGCCATTTTGAACCCCAATGGAAAACTAAACCTTTCAAAACGTCGCTTCTTTTTCTTTGTTTTTGTTTGGTTAGTTGGTTTCTTAGAATTTCTGAGCAACATCAGGTAGGAGCCTGATAGTTGATTAGGCTGCTAACCCTTACTACCCTCTTTAAAACAGGGGTGAGAAACCTTTTTCTAGGTATCATTACACTATTATAAAGTTATCACATGATCATGCGCAGAGAGATATTACCCATGAAAACAGGGATATTTCATTCACAGTAACTCTATTCAGGTGTCACCTTCCATTTACTTCATAGACTTTTGCAATGTTTGCAAGCAAACTAAAAACAAAGCTCTATACATTTAAAGCACATTTTCCCCAAAAATAATATTGGGAATTGTAGTTTGTTAGGGGTGCTGGGAATTGTAGCTCCATAAGTGGTAGAGTACAATTCCAGCAGAATAATGCAATTAAGGTCAACACACAGCTGAACCACAAGCTCTGCCTCCCAGCTATTTAAAGCTTCAAACTTCAAACAGCTTTTGCATTCTGAAAAATGTATGCAGGCACTTCCAAAATGCATCAGCGATATTTTGACTACTTGCAGGGAACAAAAGTCTGTGGAGATGATTTTCCTTTTGCTCTTCTTGCAGTAGTTTCCTTTTTGCAGAAGAATGAGCTGCAATTAAACACTTTGCACAACATCAACACTTTTCCCTCCATGCTAAACAGCTGGTGGTTGGAAGGGGGGGCGTGAGGACTAGTTGAAATCTGGATGAGGGCCATGTCTGGCCTTCAAACTGGGGATTCCTTGCCCCTGCTGTAGAATAACCAAAAACTGTACAAGATAATCCTAGAAGTTTTCCATCCAGAAGCTGAGCAGACCAGGTATCAGGTCTTCTATCAGCTTAGCTTCAATAATGCTCTAGAATCCATCAAGTTCTGCATTCTGAGAAGGAGTGTGCCTCTGCTTTTCTTGAGATCGATATCCTAAACTGAAATGGGCCACTTTAGAGTGATTTGGACATCTTTTAAAATGAAGTGGGTCTTCTCTGAAGTGACACAGAGTGAAATGGACTGCTCTCAAAGCTCTGTACTCACTCCAGAACCTTAGAGGGTTCCTAACCCCTGCACCTATCATTCTGAAATTTTGCAAGGAACTTAGCTAGGGTCCATGTTGCGTGTCAAGCTTTTACTTCCCACAAAACAACAATGGGGGGGGGCTGATTAAATTAAAACAATTCAAAAGCTCATTTTGCACAACATCTCTCTGAAATTTGGCAGGTTTCACCAGCCTAAGTGGGGCTACTATTCCTGAAAACAATATCCGGTTCTAACAAAAGATTAGAAAGTTCAAGTCATTTGTTGATTTCCCCATTATAAGCTGTGGGAAGACAGACAGAGCTTCAGATTTTGCAAAGCAAGGCATCACTTGAGATCTGAACCAAAGCAACAGGGCAATCCAAAGTGCTGAACCAAAGCAAACTGCTTCCCAAAGCACCTAAGTGGGCTCCAAAGCAATTTTGTTCCAGTGCAAAAGCTTAATTCAAAGAATACAAGAACATAAAAGAGCCCTGGAGGATCAGGCCAAGGGCCCATCTAGTCCAGCATCCTGATTCCACAGTGGTCCACCAGCTGCCTATGGGAAGCTCAAAAGCAGGACATGAGAGCAACAGAACCTGTTCAGAAGCAGACCACCTCCAATATTCAATATAGTACTTATGGTTAGCAGCCACTGATTCTACATGAATTCTAAGGCCATTTCCCACAGTGCCCAATCTGGATGCCACCAGAATATCCACAGTAGTGGCATGGTGGCAATAACCCTGATCTGCTTTTGTCAACCACTAACCGGTATTTAGTGGCATGTTGTCCTCTGAATATGGAGGCTTCTTACAGCCATTGTGAACTTTCATAGCCCATCCTTGACCCCATCTGTCCTCCATGAATTTTTTACTTTTAAGGGCCATAGCTCAGTGGTAGAACATCGGTTTCCCACACAAAAAGTCCTACCTCCAGGTAAGGCTGGGAGACACATCCTTTCTGAAACCCTTGAAAGCTGTGACCAGTCATTGTAGGCAACATAGGGCTAAATGGACCAAAGGTCTGACTCAGTAGAAGGCAGCTTCTTATGATCCTAACTTCTACCCCACAAAGGCAATGATGTAGTGGAGACTTGTGCTGAACTTGTCTCGCTAAGCCTTGAGATCACGTCAAACTCTGATTTACCCGTTGATCATATAAACAAATCATATGTTGATGTAATACTCAATTCAGTGATAGTTGTGTGAGCAGTGGCTGGGTAGATGAACTGCTTTTCATTTCTTCCATTGTTATGCGAAGTTTTTCCCTTTTATTTTGATGGCGTTGTGTTGTTTCTCCATAAAGCACCATAAAACTGCATGTAAATGGTGGATTAAGCAGCTGTTGTTTTAAACAAACATATTTCTCTTTGTATTGTCTGTCCAAAGACAGGCACAGATTGACTCTTTTCGGTTCAGCACAGTTTCACTGAACTTATCATTAGCACATCTTTGTTAAATTCCCTTTTAATAACTGCACTGTGTCTTCTTACTGCAGCGTCCGTGGCAAGAACTTTGTGTATAAAAATATTAATAAGCCAATTATTCCCCTCCCTCTGCCAGGATTAATTGACACAGGGATTCTGCTTTGAATAACACGGCAATTAAAATGTACTTCACACATTATTCTAAGATACAGCATGACTGAGCATTAAGAAAATTTACATGTTTTCCATGCTTACCTTGACAAGAGTACTCTAACCATATGAATAGTTAGAAGACCTGTCTTCCATTTTTCTCTCTTAAGACCATTGTACTATTCTGCTGACAAACAACTTTACTACCACTAGATCTTAAATCATATGTACACTGAACAAAATACCTTGAAGGGTGACCTGTGGCCCCTACATGCACTAAACTCTATTAACCTCTACCATGTTTCCTTTATGACAAATACGGCTGTACTATCAATCTTTTGCTAAACTGACATTTTAAACGTTTAAACATTGCAAAGGAAGACTTTGCTGCACACCAACTGAGCGAGTGTTAGATCTTGTGATACAATCCATTACTCACTAAATGGCGGAAATTTTCCATGGGGCTAATTTGAGAGCCACACTGTGCAAAAACAAAAAGGCAACACTTTTAAAATATGGTTTCCCATATTAGCAGAGCTAACACATATATTTCATCATACGGTTGGAAGAGAGGGACTAGGATGGTCATAGTGTTTACTAAACACAGCAGAAATACGGTGGATTTTTTTCCTAGAGCTGTCACTGATTAAATAATGTTTGCAGCGTAACTCTGTACATATCTGCTGTGGGGATGATTCCAATGGTGGCAAGGGGAACAAAACATTGGAAGGAGAAACATACAGAACCACCACCTGCCTGGCTAGTGCAAGTCTAGCAGGGCATAGGATAAGATGATTTATCTGCCTTCAACCCCCACCCCTTCCCCGGCACTGATGCCTTTTGTTCTACTTTGCCTGTGGTTTCATCCTATTAGCCATCATTTATGAATTGACTGATTAAACTTGCATGTATTTGTGTGTGACAGTAGCTTTGAAGATACTGTCTTCCTTAGTTATATGCACATTGCAAGAGAAACTGCCTCAGAAGAGAGATTTCCTACTTCATGCAAAGGATTGCCACCTTAGCCCCACTGAAAGCAACAGGATATGTTAATTGCAGTTAACTGAACCTCAGTTCATTCAATGGAATGCCAAATTTAATTAACGTGGGGCTTATACTCTTGGACGGTAGTTTCTGATAAGAAAGCAATGTTAAAGAGTTGTGGTGGAACCTCTATCATGTTTTAATAATGCCTCCCTGGTTTCTAGAGGAGCTGGTATAGGCGCAGACAGCTGGTTGCATTATACATTAACGTGGAGACTGTGTTAACAAATGATAAGGCAATTTGGCCCGTTTTCGTCCGAGTTAGGCTAGATGGTTTTCTGTTCCCTTCCAAAGAGGAATATGATTCCATGATAGCCCTTTCACAGCTGGAGTGTTATATAATATTATGGAATTTGACTTTTTGTGCTAAGCCACCAAAGTGTTGGCTCATTTTACAGATACCCTGCTTGTAATGACACTAGAATTCTCTTAACCCTGGTGTTACGATTCCTGATCTGTGATATACGTACTCTCCACTTGAGCTTGGAAGTTGTTTGAAAACACAATATTCAAAGTATTTTGGAGAGATTTTAGCCAGCACGGCATGTGGGCTACCGACCTTGGCACATGTTCTGGGTAACGGTCAGTTGGGGTATCTAGACATTTTACCACTTGGTTGGTACTAGAACACATTTTTAACAAGTCTATTTGAGGGTCGTTAAAGGCACCCATTCCAACATTTCCTCTTTTGAATACTTCCCTGATTTCATTCTCAAGATCCCCCTCAGCATTTTGATCAGGAGGATGATAGCATGTCCCCAGTCCTGAATTACTCTTGGGGCTCGGTACCCGTACCCACAATTCTGTAACTGAGTCTACCCCTTTGGGGATTTCTAGCTGGATGGACTCAATGTGTCCTCAGAAATGCAGTTCTGCACCTTCTACAGTTTACATCCAGAGATAATCATGTTCCACTGGTTCTCTGCTTTCTAAGGGCAGTCTCCTCTACAACAGCATCACAGTTAATAGGCTTAACAGAATCAAAAACCTCAATTTTTATCCCAAGTTCTTAGTACTAGACCAGTTCTTCCTATGCAACTCCATTAAGAACTATGGAAGCCTGTAGTTTTGATCTTTGAATGTGCTCAGTTTTAATACTACTGTGTTGTATATGTGTAGCTGTGAGTAGAAACCAGCATTTATTGCTTTTATTGATAGTGATGAGGTATGAAATACATGGATGGGGTTGGAGAGCTTGATGTTCAGAATCCACCTTGAGGGTTACAGGGTTGACAGTTCAGAAAATGCATCTTTCTACTGAGTAAGTGGAGCACATTTGATCTGTAAGTTATCAAGAGGCAATAAACATGGAACATCAACATTGCTATTTTAAACGGAGTGACTTTTCATTGAAGAAGTCAGATTTGACAAATCATGTCAAGGATGCAATGAAGCAACAGCAGTGCCAGCAGAGCATCCAGGAAATCCATAGCCCTGCCATTAAACAACAATAGAGGTCACAGTCTCTCTCTCTCTCTCTCTCTCTCTCTCTCTCTCTCTCTCTCTCTCGTTTACTATGTGAAGGCAGATCCCATTTCTGTTCTTCAGATCTGAGAAGCCACAACCTGACTGGTGGAAGTGGTTTAGCCCTTGCTTTTGATTATCGAAACTCGTGGTGCCTTAACTGACCCAAGATGAAGCAGAAAAATGGGATGGAAATTGTACAGTAATTTTACTGATGGAAAGAACTGTTTCCTTAAAATGAATCAATACTGTGATGGCATAGCACAAAAGGGCAAATTCCATAATATTAGATAGATGATAGATAGATATAGATAGATAGATGATAGATAGATGATAGATAGTTAGTTAGATAGATAGATAGATATAGATGATAGATAGATAGATGATAGATAGATAGATAGATAGATAGATAGATGATAGATAGATGATAGATAGATGGATGATAGATAGATGGATGATAGATAGATAGATGATAGATAGATAGATAGATAGATAGATAGATAGATAGATAGATAGATGATAGATAGATGACAGATAGATGATAGATAGATAGATAGATAGATAGATAGATAGATAGATAGATAGATAGTAGATATAGATGATAGATAGATGATAGATAGATAGATGATAGATAGATGATAGATGATAGATAGATGATAGATAGATAGATAGATAGATGATAGATAGATATAGATAGATGATAGATAGATATAGATAGATAGATAGATAGATAGATAGATAGATAGATAGATGATAGATACTCCAGCTGTGAAAGGCCTATCATACTCCTCTTTAGAAGGGAATGAAAAAAAATCTAGTCTACCTCTCTTCTACAGACCTACCAACAGTCACCTCCTACACTGGTGTCCATCTCTTGAATGATCTTCCCAGGAAGAGGAGGAGGAGAGGGCAGAAGGTGAAGAAAGAGCTGTGAGAGGAGGGGGCCATCTTCCCATCCTTTGGACCCCGCAGGTAGACTCTGCACACCTGCTGCACCTGGAACAGGGTGTGGAGAGTGCAGACCCTCCAAGTGTCTCTATTTTCCTGATTTAGAGAAGCCGTCCCAGTTTCTGATAGTATCCCGGAATGCCCCACTTTTCCTTAGGATGTGCCAATTTTCATTGGAGAAATGTTGGAGGGTATTGAGTTATCCAACCCCTGAGATATCTGAAGGTGAACCTGTATGGGGAATTTTTTTTTAATGTTTAATGTTTTTATTGTGTTTTCTTATATGTTGGGAACTCCCCAGAGTGGCTGGAGCAACCTTGTAAGATGTGGAGGGTATAAATAGTAAAATTATCATTATGGAATGGGAGGTCCTTATTTTCATTGGAGAAATGTTGGAGGGTATGAGAGTGGGGCTGAATGGGGCACAGCAGCTTGGGCCTGCCCATAGAATGAGAGGAGGTTTTCAATATTTTTGAGTCCACAGCTCCCTTGACCAACTACATTATTTCTGCAGCACCCCTGTGGGGCTCAGGAGCCCAGTTATGTCACCCCTTGCCTGCAGAGCTGGCAGCCTCTCACTCTTTTTCAAACACCATCCCTTGTGGAGTGTTCCCTCAGCCTCCTCTCCCCTCTCCTTGGGAGTCCTCCAGGCAGCCACTGCTGCTGCCCCTGGTCTCTGAGCTGCTCCCCACCCTGCCTCAAAGAGAGGTGCCTCCTCACACTGCCCCACAGGGGCCTGGGACTTGTCTGTCCATTCCCAACAACAAGGGCTGGTGGACTGGCTGGCTGGTCTCCCTCACCCGCTTGCTTGCTTACCCCAAGGCCAGCTTACTTCCTGGCAATCAGCACCCCCTGACCAGCCCCAGAGGCACCATTTACTTGGGAAACTTGTAGGCAGGGCTGCTGCAACAAACAGCTGTGAACCCCTTTGGGATGCAGAGATGTGAGGGGGTATCAGCGTGGGGAGGGAAGGAAAGAGGGACAGAGGCCAGTGTTGCCCGTGGCACCCCTGACCACCATTCAAGGAACCCCAGGGTGCCACTGCACACTGGTTGAAAACCACTCGACTAGGGTAATGTCTGCTGTTTCCAGGAACTCTTTTCTCTGAGTGACTTTTGTAGATGAGCTGAGAGTTTGTTTGGACTCTGGGTCAGAACCTGGAGGCTGAGAAGGATGGAGCAAAATGAATTGATATTGATTTATATAGATATATTAGTAACTTTGTATATATATGTGTATTTGCATTCATGTAACATTTTTATATATAATTGTGTATTTTTGTAATATTTTTGTTTAAGTTGTCTCTTATTGCTTCAGTTTTCTGTATACCGTTTAGAGATATTTTTAATATATTAAGCAGTATAGAAATTAAATCAACAAGATTTACCTGGCTCCAAACCACATTTCCTTTTTGTGCCATGTGCGGATATTTTTACCTCTGCAGTGCTTTTAAAACTCTGAAGCTTAATGTTGCTAAAATTGTGCTAGCATTGGTTTGTATTGTTTTTTAAGTTGCTATAATAGTTGTAATCTTCCCTGTGAGCTTTTGGGCTGAAGAGCAGAGTATGACATTTAGGCTGTAATCTTATGCACATTTACCTGGGGATAAATCCATTGAACATAGTGGGTTTACTTCTGAGTAGCCACGCACAGACTCGCAATCTTAGTTAGTTAATCAAAATACATTTTTGATTGTTGTAATAATGTTTTCTGGCTTAAAATCCCTTTCTTGATAAAACACATCTGAAAAATCACGGCAGATATACCTTTCCATTACTACTTCTGTAGAAATGAATGAAAATGGCAGATGAAAAGGTCCTGGTTAAATGTCACACACACACACACACACACACACACACACACACACAAATGCATATTTTTAAAAAACATCCAGTTGCTCAGATTAAATCCTTATCCATTAAAGTTCATAAACTTTGCCCTAGTGGCATGAAAGGTTTCATATATTTTTTTCCTTTTTACAGTTGAAATGTTATGCTTTGCTCGTCTATGGTTTTTCAAATAACAAATGGTGCACATTAACCACATGGAAACTTCTAAGCTGAACATATTCTCCCTTTGTTTCCCTTTTTCGCATCGCCGACAATAGGCTTTTGTGTCCAGCTGCGATAATGTCCTCTGCTCTGAACATATACGTCCCAATATGAATCTAACAACAGGCAATTGACATCTTGATGGTTTCCTTGTCCCCCATAAGGAGCTGAAACAAACACATACATATGTAGCTTATGCTTAACTGGAGAGAGAAAAAACTTGTTCCGACTAGCAGCGCTTTAATACACCTGTTAAGCTTAATACATATGTCAGGCACCATCTGTTGAAAAGTTCCACCCTCACCCCCTACCATCTTCACGTGCTTCCAGTAAAGAACACAAATAAAATGTTCAGATCTTCAGGGGATTTTAATTTTTTTTAACATTCTAATGGCTGTTTCTCAAAAACTGGAGTTTTAACATAAAAACCACATAAGAGCTGAATGGAGATTTAAATCAATGGATTGTTCTCCTGAATAGGTGCTCACATTATTCACACAATACCCCAATGAATCATGTTAAATTATTTGTAGAGACCTACAAGCAATGTGACAAAACATTAATTGCTTTTTTTTAAGTGTGCAGACAAACTTACTAAAATGTATTTTAAGAGTTTCTGCTAAAACAGCTTTGTCCTTGCTTCCCTTTCATAGCATGATTGGCACCTATACATTGCTTAGCAGCCTGATTTTTTTTTTAAAAAATTTTTTACTTCCAATGTTTAATACAGTCTCATTAAATTTAACTACCTTGCCATTTGATACTGCCAAAAGAGATTACCATTTTGATGCTGCGCATTGATGGAATTTCATACAAAAGGACAACTTCTTCCATAAAATATGTATTGTGCACCCTAATTCATCACTGCATCTAAACTTCCTTTTTTAAATATGTGAGATAATTGAGTTGCCTGTTGTCTGAAGACTGTGGGCATTTTGAGCAGCGCTCCTCTGAAAGCTCTTCTCATGTAACGTTGGAGTATATTTTTCCAGTTCTTAGGTCTGTGACAGAACCAAATGTACCATAAAAAGCCTGGCTACATGTTACACTCATCAGCTAACAAATGTACGGTAAGTCAGACTCTGTGAACTGAAGACCGTATGAGGACATTGTAGAACCACCAGTCACCTTTCCCTATCATTGTTCATTTTTGAGTTTTTAAAATCTCTCTTTTGCTTGCAATTTTTCAGTGTGGAGGAGTGGGAACAATTAGTCTGCAATCTTGTCTTACCAGAGGAGTAAGTCCCATTGAACTCAATGGCACTTAATTCTGACTAGACACCTATAGGATTGTGCTGTCAGCTTGGCAAGGATAGACAGGCAGTCAACAGTGCTCTGAAACTTTCACCTTTCTCTGCTTGTTTCCACAGAAGCCTTCAGAATGGTCAGATCCTGGCTTGCATGTGGCGCAATATGCCCTTAACATTGTAGATATTTTTTCAAGATGTGTGATCCTCTTGAATTATAGGCTCTGTTTTCTAGTGGAGACAGATTATTCTTTCCATCATCTATATCTAGCAAGTTGGAGCTCTGGCACAACTTGTACCAGAGTGAGCATCAGACCCAAAAATGGGATATTCTGGGATGCAGACATAAACCAGGATTGGCTTCTGTGATTCTGGGATGTCCCACTTAAAACAGGGTAGTTGTGGGGTAGGGCTCAGCTCATGCTACTTGGAAGAAGCTGTTGGAGATCCTCCTTCGTCCAAAGCAGCCGTATAATCTTCACAAAGCTTTTCTATACAGATGTATCTCCATTCAGTGTTGGAGAAGGCTCTATGCATGCACTGTCTATTACACCAGGGGATCCCCATGATATTTAAAAGAACAGGAGAGCCCTTGTGCATGCACAGCAACTCTGGACAACCTTTGGCCCTTCCAATGCTGCTGAACTACAACACCCATCAGGCACAAGTAGCATGGCCAATGTACGAGGATGATAGGAGTTGTAGTTCAACAGCATCTGAAAGGGCCAAATGTTCTCCACCCCTGATGTAGAGTTTCAGCATCTGCTGGATCTTGACACAGGATACATCTAAAGCAACAGCCTATGGAATCGCCATTCTCCCATTCAGATAAGCCACTATCTGTTTTTCATTCCAAAAGAAGAGAACAAGATGATGCCACTTGCATCTGTTGTGTATGATCACAAGTACCATGTGTCAGAGGCAATGTGCATGTGCAAAACCACGTATAGCCCAAAGCTGCCTACTGGAAGTGGAGGTGGGGGGAAGCCCCACACGGAGTACCTCCCTGCATCTACATGGGCTCCCTAGGTTGCAAGACATGCATGGAAGTGGTGGAGGCAGAAAGAGGATAAAGAAACCTGGTCCATGCAGCTGCAGAAGGGAACAGAAAGAGAGGTAGGAAGGAAGAGAGGCAAACAGAGGCTGTGGCTCCATTCCAGCTTTTTTCTTTTGTCTGTGGCTCTGTCGGCCTCACTCCTCCCTTCCATGGCCAGGAGCCGGTTTCTGTTCTTCCTCCGTCTACCTCCGCCACTTCCCTGCTTGTTTCAGAGCCTCCTTCTCTACTGCAAACATCACAGCAAAGGCCGCTGCTAGAGCCAAGTGCATATAATTGAATTTGAGAACGTAAGATGTATGTGTGTTGCAGCTGCACTGTATAACCTTCAGTTTGACCCTCATCCTCCCTCACACTTCTAGGTTAACAAAATGTTCAAAATCATGAATATGCAACTGAAAATGGAATTGCTTCGGTGGATTTTACACATTGTTATTGAAAGCTTATTTTGTTTATTTCAGGCACTGCCGTAGCTAGAACAACCCAGTCAGATGGGTGGGGTACAAATAGTAAAGTTGTTGTTGTTGTCTCTGTGAATTGGTGCCCATAATTAAATCTGCCATCTGTTTTCCTTCCTGAATCTAAAAGCTCCCAAATGTTGACATTAAATCTTCTTTTAGCTTTAGTCTTTATACCTGTAAAAAATAGTGCAATGATAATGTCAAGTATTCATGAATAACATGCTTTGTGAACTTCAATGAAAGGCAGAGATTTTATCCTATCTGGGAAAATGCAAGATTTCATCATGGACCAATTTTACAGTCAACAAGCTGTTGATTAAAAAAAAAAATGGAATTGAAGTAATAATGGCTTTTATTGTTTGGAGATTTAAGTTGACCCCAGCATAATTTATGATTAGCTCCAACAGTTATTAAACCCAGACAAATTTCATTTCTTTCACTTGGATTTTGTTAAGAGTGAGAATGCACTGATACTTAATCCTAAACATAGTACATATTTGCTTAATCGTTTTAAATGCTAAGCTGATTAAACTATTAAAACTGTTTTATATAAATCATTAAGCTGAATATATTTTTATTTCTGAAAAATCAAGATATAATAAAGAAATTAGTTTGGGAATAGAAACTATCACAAATTAAAGGGCTTGTTTAAAAGGTTTTATGAGTTTATACAGTCATAAATGAAGTGGCAAATCCAGATAATGAACGCAAATATTCTATATACAAGAACCATAATAGTACCAAATAATCAATCACAGCAGTAACCATGAAAAACAATATCCAGTCAGCTACATTTAGTGGTGGAGATTGAATTTCAGCTGGATGGCAGGTATTTCTCAAGGTTAACATTTCATTACGGACTGTTCATATGCAGAGATTCACTTGGCAAATATATTCAATCAATTATATTTGATTTGGTCAACCCATCCATTATGATACAGGATTATGCAGTACAAAAGATTCTGGGTAACTCCTTGCACTGAATCGTAAGCTATTTATACCTCACAAATCTGGAAATAATTTTTTATTCAGGATTCCCAAAGTTTCATTGCCCTAGTAGAGAAGCAGTAATAGTTAACATTTAACATAATAGCTGTGTCAAGCTCAAGGTTCTGTGCTGCTATTTATAACTGTATGTATCCGGAAGTCGAAGGTACAAATTGCCCACCCTAACATTAATGAGATGCTTCAGGTGAACAGTTTGCAGCACAATCCTAACCATGCTTGCTCAGAAGTAAGTCCTGTTGAATTTAATGGGAGTCACTCATAGGTAAATGGGGTTAGGATTGCAGGCTTAATCTTATTTGCATAGAGCCAATAGAGACCACTAGTAACTATTATGGCCATACAGCATGTCATTTCTCACATTAACTCAGTATAGCTACATGTGGAGACCTGATATAGAAAACTTTCTGCCCTAAGAGGAACTTTCATCTTATGATAGCTATTCACCAAAATCAAAGAGGTGCTCAGTCTGTAAAGCATGGCCCACAGCAAACTCCAAAAATGCCACTGATAATTATGCAGATGCGCATATGTAGAGATCAAACTCAGGAGTAACATCAAGTGGGGCATATTGGGAATTCAGTCATTGGTTTCTTTTATACTGTGCAATTAGCTATCTTTTGATTAAAGCAGCTATACATCCAAGTACATTGTCAGGTTTCTCTGAAACACATCACAGGCCCAGATGCTGTTAAAAGTGAGATCAGTCATTTTAGCCTGTAATCATAACAAGCAACTGTGAAGCTTTCATAGATGCTACCAACGCCTTAAATGGGAATTTCTTGGATCACCATAACTTTGACTTAATAGCAAATACTTACGGTAGAAAATGTTACAGGTACATTTTGAAACCACCCAAAAGACCCCATAATTCAGGAAGCCCATAGCACCAATTGGTCTAGAGCCAAAGAACGCACAGTGTCTCACATTAACCCATTTTCAGGCCCAGCCCATTCATAAGGCCACTGCCTCAGAGAACACCTACCCGGGTGCCTCACCTCCCCTGCTGCTGGCATCAGCATCGATTTCTGGTGAGATCTCATGGGAGCTCAGCAAGATCTTGTCAAAACTTGTTGCTAATGTCAGCAGCATGGCAGGCAGCAGCTGCCAAAGGAGGAGCATACCATGGATGTTGGGAGGTGTTGCACATAAATATATCTGTCCTACGTGTGGTCATGGGCATGTAGGGTGGTGCACCGCCCAGGGAATGGGCCAGGAGGGAGTGGCTAGGTCCACTGTGCGTACACAGTTACATTTCTCTCTCTATTTGTGCAGCTCTTCTTCCTTGGTTGTTATGGATTATCAGACCCAGCCTTGTGGCTAAGGTGATTCACAGATGTGCCTGGTGTCATGAGTCACTCAGTGCCGTGTCAGGCTTCAGGGAATCGGATCTCTCCCACGATGGCAGCCAATAAGCAGGTAAACAAGAAGAGTTCTTACCAAGTCTTTATTCAATATTCACAGAGAGAGAACATCGGAATGCTGCCTCTCTTAGATAATGGGATTGCCTGAGTAAAGTCCCACCCCCTCCGTCTCTCCTATTCTACATCATCCCTGCATCGGCTGATCTGTGCTTTTGGTCTCTGAGCCTTCGGTTCTAGTACTCTCAATCCACTGTTGGTATTTCATGTCTCCGATGCTGCAGATGAGATTGGTATAAATCACAAGCCTGTCTGGGAAGAGTGTGGGAACGGAAGACAGTCTTATCTCTTCCGCTGCATGAACTATGTGCCCTGTACTTTTGCTTTTACTTGTCCCTGTTCTTCTCTCAGAGCTGGAGAGAGAGAGCGCCATGACTCCTTTGTCTGTATATAGTGTGTAAATAAATGCATAGATTAGCTCTACGATGTCTCACGCTTCTTGCTGTGTTGTGCTAGAAGATTAGTATGCATATAGCATTTGATATATGTCGCTGAAGCGCACTGGAGAAGAAGGGAAATGCCTTTTCCAGAGCTGCGCATACTGGAGGACGCTTGGAGTTCGGGGGCTGCAGGGGCACCCCAAGGCATTTTCCAAAACGCACGCTGGGGCTGGGGTGGTGGTGGTCAGGAATGCTTTCTAAAGACACTGAGTCTGTCAACTGGTGTTTCTTCTTCCTGCTGCTCCTCTCCCAATGTTTCCCAGCTTCTTGCCTCTGCAGCTTCTGACCTCTGCAAACCACTGTTGTAAATCTATACTGTCTTCCTCTTCACAGGAAGGTTCAGGAAGAGGGGTGGGGCGGTCCCCACCATTCCTCCTCAGTCCAGTCCCTGACAACCCTTTGACTGGGAAGGCAGATGAAAAGGCAGATGAGGAAAGGTGGCTGAGACAGCAGTACTTTTTCCTCCCTGTGTGGGAGGCAGCACTGTCAGCCACTGAGGAGAACACAGCCTGTTTGATGAAAGGTTCAGTCTTTATATTAAACCCCTGAAACAGAGTGTCACTCTATTTCTCACCTGACTACACAAGGGTTTGCTGCCCCTGGGTAGGGAGATGTCTGTTGTTTCATGGGGGCTGGTGGGGGAAGAAGGGAGTCAAGCAAAGCTGCTGCCTTTTGTGGCAAGTGGACTAGTGGTTTGGGGAAAGAGCCAGTAATAGGTGGGGCAGAGGTAATAACACCAGGAAGCAGATAGGAGACATTAGCACAGCTAGGAGAGCTGGTCATTGTTTTAGGGTTGTAACAGAAGAATTAGCTGAATGGCAGTGGGTGACTGCAGCTATATGGCTGCTGGCGCCCCCCTTCGAACAAAAAGGCAGGCTTCCTTCACCAAGGGCACCTCAGTTCTGAGCCTGTCACCGATATTAATCAGTGGGGCAGTCCTGCCCCAGGGGCACCTCTGCGTTTCCTTTCAGCCTTTGGCTTTCCTAGATGGTTGGTTTGCAAGTTTTGCATGTTTACAGCTTTTCCGATAAAGTTGTGGCCAATTTTACTCTGACAAATGTGTCCATCTCTTCATTGCTCTTGTAAACTACATTTCATACAAAATGCATTCCTGTGACTAATTCTCCTTTTGGCCAAGGGAGTCTAGTTCCACATTTATCAACAGTCCTTTCCTTCCTCGTTATTTCGGTCAGGTGGAATTATTCTCAAAAGAAACGTGGAACAGTTTTAATGGGTTTTCAACAAATACGATGTTCTACCTCCACTGTCAGACACAATCTGCCTCTGAAAACCAGTTGCTGAGAATCATTGAGTGGGCAGAATGATGTAGCACTTGTCCACATGCACAGCCTCTGTGATAACAGGATACTGGACTAGATGGGGATTTGGCCTGATCCTGCACTGCTTCTCTTATGTTCTTAAATATAGGTCTAGATTCTGCTATATACAGAAGTGCTTCTACTTTTATTCTGTTCCACTGGGATAATGAAATATGATCTGCATTTATTTGTGGTTGAAGAAATCAAGGGCAGCAGTACTGGTTGAAAGAAAGAAAACAAACTCCCAGCTAAGCACACCAATTCATTGAAATACAGCCTCCGTCACCATTTGAGTTGTTCCTGTACTAGACAAGATGCAATAGCTCAGCTCTTGTTTCATGTGTATGTACTAACACTGTGAGTTGAATCAGTGAGCCGAGGAAGTTTTCCCTGATGTTTTACGCTATTCTGTATGCCAAAAGGGCAACTGTTTCACAAAAGAAAGGTCCTGAAAAGAAAAGGAAACAGAAAACAACAGGTACATCCATTGAAACCTGTTGTGTGACTGGTTTCGAAAAGCAGTGCAATAATCTGGTAGCAAATGTATAATGGTTGATGCTGCCACCCGAAGGAAAATGTGCTGAAATCCAGATAACGTCCATAACAAACCCATTTGACAAGGACACAGAGCCACGCTACACAAGATGCCATTGTGTAACATGGCTTTTGTAAAAAGTATATTGGGGAGATGGGGGTGCCAATCCAGATTAGAACCCCTTTGCCTACCACTATGGTCCTGATACATACCAACCTCCTTGCATTCACTATTTGTATTGACAGAAAAACTTCAGTTGGCATGGATGAGAGTTTTTAAATTCAGTGCTCATTAGCATGAGAACTGAGAACTGGATTGGAACACAGCATGGACAATGTGTTAAAGTCCACCCCTACCCCACAACTTGATCCAATCTGGATCAAGGGGACTGTCTCCTGGCTATTTACTATTTACTGGCTATTTACTGTTTAAGACATTCATGCAAATCCTAGTTGTATAAATGACATCTAGTTTGGTCTCCCATCTCTATGGACAGAGAAAAGAGCAGCAGCAGATTTCCCTGGTGCGTTTTCTTCCTCCCTTGTGGAGTGTCTTTTTAAAAGTCTTTTTCAACTACTATTGCATAACAAGTTAAACTGCTGACAGAAGCAAGAGTGAAGGCCAAGGCCAAACTCTCCTCATATTATCTCAAACATTCCACAGTGACTGAAATAAGTCAAGTCCCAACCTGAATACCATATTTACCTGCAACATCTTACCACATCCAGAATCAAGCCCAGTTGCACAACAAGTTTGTACAGTCAAACTGTAGGTGGGCACATATTGGCTGCTGTTATAAAAACCCATACTGCTGTTGTAGAAGGGAGAAGGCCCAAGAGAAACTGAGAAGGAATGGGTGGGATAGGAATGGCTGAATCTGTCAATTCTGGTTTCTCCATTTTTACAGTCTTCAATTCAGTTTTCCAAATTTCCACATCAGCCTTGGAGTTTTTTCTAAAGTACTCACAAGAACGCAGTAGCATTTTAGGATGTATGTCCTAGTTTACACATTTTTTCTATGGAGTTTTATTTAATATGCACATTTTTGCAAGACCTTTCTCATATTACAATTTTCATTAATCTATGCATTTTCACACACACTTTATTATCATTATTTATTAAATTTGCCTACTATATATTAATATATGGATTTTTCTATACATATGATTTGAGAACTGCGTAGCAAAATTCAGAGAAGTGCCGGTTTAAAGCACAGGTTTGTTTTGGTCCACATACAGTACTTCTTTTGGAAATTGTCAATTGGGTAGATTCACATTAAAATGCAAACCAAGCTGAGTTGGGGAGCAGAGACAAGCAGAGACAGGTTTGATTTATAATCATGGGAATAACCGGATGGGAAGAAAGGTCTTGCCAATTAGAATATATCTGTGGCTTGTCTGGTAATCCTTCCTAGTCTCAAAACCGGTTAGCTGGGATTTGATTGAATTCTGGATTGTCATCAAATTATACATGATAATGGTAATAATGAACTAATGGTAACAACAGGAAACAGACAACCACAAGCGCTGGAAAAGTATATGTTGTTGTTTAGTCATTTAGTCATGTCTGACTCTTTGTGACCCCATGGACCAGAGCACGCCAGGCACTCCTGTCTTCCACTGCCTCCCACAACTTGATCAAACTCATGTTCATAGCTTCAAGAACACTGTCCAACCATCTCGTCCTCTGTCGTCCCCTTCTCCTTGTGCCCTCAGCCTTTCCCAACATCAGGGTCTTTTCCAGGGAGTCTTCTCTTCTCATGAGGTGGCCAAAGTATTGGAGCCTCAGCTTCAGGACCTGTCCTTCCAGTGAGCACTCAGGGCTGATTTCCTTAAGAATGGATAGGTTTGATCTTCTTGCAGTCCATGGGACTCTCAAGAGTCTCCTCCAGCACCATAATTCAAAAGCATAATCCTTTTGAATTATGGAAAAGTATATAGTCTTTATGTTAATCACCCAAGCAGCTGTCCAAAGTGCTGAGGGATCTGATCAGCTGAAGCAACTGTTTTTGTAAGGCCAGTCAGATTCCCCACAACCACGTACAAAATTGAGATTTTCCTGTGGCAAATATAGACTGCTTGCTCTTCCTTCTGTCTAGAAACCCTGAAAGCAAAGAATACAATCCAGAGAACCAGTGGGGAATTTGGACTTCTGTGTTCTTGAACAGTCTACTTCCACACAGTACAGCAATTCGGTATTCTTGTGTACGTTTTAATACGTATCAAAACCATTTACATTCAGCACTTCTTAGTGATGCCTTTCCTAACCCCACCAACCATAATGTTTACAGTCAAATTTTACAGTCAAATTTTACAGTCAAATTTTAGGTAAGCAGCTAATTAGAAAAATAGCTCCCCCCCCCCATGATACTGCATAGAGAACTGTAGTCACATGGAAAAAAATTGATACAATCTCTTCTGGGTGTACACAAGTCATTGGGAATATCTTCTGTATATCTCTGGATTGTGGCCAGTCTGTACAAATGGCAGATGTGTGTTTTTCAGAAGTACAATTATGTACCATAGCAATTATGAACGTATCATTTTGTTTATTGCAGAAAGCAAGCCACTTTTAGTCCCCTGTAAGGGAAACAAGAAACTATCTGAGGATTAGATCCATTTAAATCAACACATCTGCATAGCACAAGCATTGATGGATAAGACACAATTTCATTAGATGATCTAAAGGGTGTAATTTCCCTCAATGCAAACAAGATCCATATTAGTTTTGAGAGATATTTCTGTTTTTAAACTTTTTTTAAAGCATCTTTTTTAAAAAAACAAACAAACCTTCAGTTGCTGCTAAACTCCAATGAATCATTCTGGTGCAGTTTAAAAGCATCCTTGTTTACCTGCAAAAAGATAATAACCCTATTTATTAATAATAATGAAAGCCAACATGTAAAGAATCCAGTGCAGACAAAATCCCCATGTCAACAAAATGTAATGAAAAGCAATAAGAATGGTGCATTAGGCTTACTGCTTAGATTACGTTTGAAAACCATTATACAGCATAGCTGGAGTTCAGCTTGCTCATCACCAATGAATAGGCAGCTTATTTTGAGATAATTACCTCTCCAAAGTATAACAATGGATTATTCTTAAATTCCCATACAGAATGTATATGATACGGAAAGCAGGAAATAAATACCAGGTTATCGGTATTTTTCTACTTTTCTTCTGTGTGCTTGTGCACATTACCCTAAAATTGTAGGTTTTAATGAGTTTCAGGACAATACAGATAAATGGCGGGATGCATTTAAGTTTGCTTGCACAGCAGCTCCAGAGATATGGTGAGGTATTTATGCATAGTGGGTGGTGCTACACACTAGACGCAACCGGCATGCAAACAATTCTGCTCAGAATTTCTTTCTAGCACACACATACGCCAGTGGTTTGACACAACAGGGAGTCACCATGTATATAAATCCAAAAATGACACCCCAGAAGTTTTGGAGCACCTTGTTAAGAGAGGTCTTCTCCAGTGAGGAATGTTGCATATCTACTACAGATCTACTACAGTGGTCTAAACCACTGAGCCTCTTGGGCTTGCCGATCGGAAGGTCAGCGGTTCAAATCCCCCCAACGGAATGAGCTCCCATTGCTCTGCCCCAGCTCCTGCCAACCTAGCAGTTCAAAAGCACACCAGTGTAAGTAGATAAATAGGTACCGCTGTGGCAGGAAGGTAAGCGGTGTTTCCTTGCGCTCTGGCTTCCGTCACGGTGTTCCGTTGTGCCAGAAGCGGTTTAGTCATGCTGGCCACATGACCCGGAAAGCTATCTGTGGACAAAGGTCGGCTCTCTCGGCCTGAAAGCGGATGAGTGCCACACCCCATAGTCGCCTTTGACTGGACTTAGCCATCCAGGGGTCCTTTACCTTTTTCACCTAGTATTGTGGGAAACTGCAGGTGTCTCAAGACTGTGATCTTAAGGGGAAGAAGAAAATTATGAAGGCAGTTTACTGCTTATCCAACATCCTGCTGGGCAGTTGCCAGCATGCAGAACCAAGGGCCGAAGAACACTCTGGGTTCCCATGCTGCTTCTGGGCTCTTTTTTTCCCTTTTTTAATGTTCTTTTCTCTCCTGTTGTGAAGGTAGGCATTTAGACATATTCAAAAGCATGTCTGTATTTTCTCCTGGTTTGGGGTACTGCCAGGGGACTAGGAAAACTTTGAACCTTTGGTTCCTAGCTGCTTCCTGGAATGGCAGGGGGGATAGGATTGCAGCCTTTTTTATTTCATATGTCATTATCATATACAAATGTCTGCTATAAAAATATTTTCCTTTAAAAAAAAAACACACCCCAGAATGTAGAAGGCTGTGTCATCTGAGACATCTTTTCTGTTTTAGCATCTCTCCCTGACAACAGAAATCACCAGGTGTGACATTTTAACTGTGAAAAGCATTCTAAAACCAGATATTGCTAATTTCCGGCATCTTATTTTCAAAGACTCTCTCTAAGCAGTGTTAAACCTCAGCAGAGAGAACTTAATTAAGGAAAATCAATATAAATTATTCTAGGTAGACACATGTTCTTTTTTAATTCTCTGCGCCTTCCTAAGTACTCATTCCTGTCATAACACTACTTTATATAATAGCAATTCTACTAAAACAATTCTGATCATGTTTTAAATAATATCTGCTCTAATTCCCCTAGTTTCACATAAATTTTATTTTCTTTCTTTTTCTTCCTGGAAAAAAACGGGTTCTATAGCCCCCCAAAATGTAATTTAACACAATTAACAGTGACTTATTTGATCCATATATAATTTTCCTTGACAAGATACAATCTTTCTTCCACAAAATCACACACTGCTTGTTGTTAGAGACAAGCTTCCTCTGCGTTAAATGACAGGCTTCGGTCTGAGGAGACGAGCAATAGCCAGAGATGGCACAGCAATGCAGGGAGGGGGACAGTCTAGTTATATGGATTTTTTCCAGTTCATAATGTTTAGCTGTGTTACCTTCCCCAGCTTGCCCTCTGAAACAAGATTATATGGCCACATTCACACCATACATTTAAAGCACTATGATGCCACTTTAAACACCCATAGCTTCCCTTCCAATTCTGGGAGCTGTAGTTTGTTTAGGGTCCTGAGAGTTGTGAGGAGACCCCTGTTCCCCTCACAGAGCTACAATTCTATGTGTCTGTGTAATCTGGATGCTTTCAGACTTCACAATAATTTGCTCTGGGTAGATAGATGATAGATAGATAGATGATAGATAGATAGATAGATAGATAGATAGATGATAGATAGATAGGTGATAGATAGATAGATACAATACATGCATCTCATTCACTCTATCATCACCTTGTTGTGGTGAGTGGGCTTGCATGTTCCTATGACCCTTGTGAGTGAAGCCATCAGGAGTCTCGTACTCCCAGCAGGGTCATCCAAGGCGATAAGGTCAAAGGGAAGGAGCTAGACAAAGAATGATCCAAGAAGTCCTCAACAGCAGAACAGGTGGAAGATAGCAAGCGGCATGTTACAACAGCTGCGAAGGGGGATGAAGGCTGCAGCAGATAAGAATCTACTGGTCGTTGTGATACTCATAGAGCCTTACTGCAAAGACTGTGCGTTGGTCAACGTGCACTGATCTACGCACACAAAACAAATTCACGCACAGGTGTCTTCCAAAAACCCATCCAAAACCCAAAAAAGTCCCATGACCATCTGCAAATGGTAATGGGTCAGGACTGTGAAATCTGGAAGTCCCTAGTCATGAACCAGCACATGGGCGGTGGATACAGATTCAATCACTCTGACTCAAGGAATGACGCAGTTGAGCAACTCGGCAGCTGTATCCATGACTGAGCAGCCCTATTTAGGATTCACTCTGCTCACCCCAAAAAGGGGAGGGGCTAGAAAAGGTGCCCTAAATATAGCCTACCTCCCTTTTACTGCACCCAGTGGGGTCACCACCCAGCGGTCGTAAAAGACAGTTGAACTTTGGAACGAGGAATATACCGACTTTGTTGGATAACACAAATGATGAGTGTTCCAAACACAGAACTGCCATCATTGCAAGAGGGTTGCAATGTTTTAACATTGATATTCAAGAAACTCCTAGAGCAGGAGAGGGACAACTGAAGGAAGAAAAAGGAGGCTACACATTCTTCTGGAAAGGTCTATCTGAACCAGGACATCGTATACATGAAATAGGATTTGCTATCTAAAATGATCTTGTGAAGCTCTTGTCAGAAGTCCCTACTGGCATTAATGAGTGACTTTCAACCCTTCGAATAAAACTTGCCAAAAACCAACAGGCTGCTATTTAAAGTGCTTTTGTACCAACACTCAATTCTGATGAAGACATTAAAGAAAAGCTTGTTCTCAGCTGTATCTATTTGATACATAGATATCAAAATGCTCAGAAGTTGTGTAACCTCAATAATGTAATAAAACCAATGATAAATTATTTTAGGTACTGATGCATCACCTTCACAAAACAGTTTATTGCAATAATAAGCACCAATACACACACACACATGTTACAACAAAACTGAAATGACAGCTGTTCACTTATTTCTTCCTCTCCACTCCTCTCAAGGCAAAACAGCTCTTCAAATGCTCCTGGGGTTGTAGTTGGGTCAGAGAGGGGGCACCTGCTACAGGCAAGATTGACACATTTATATATGACCATAATAATCTTAAAACTGCACAATGCAGTGAGGAGCGCCACAAATACCCAGATCGAGACAGGTGAAATAAAAAGAGACCAGGGACTTTCTGGCAGAAGAGCATTCCTCAAGTTTGGTATCACCACAGGTAATTCCCTGGGAGGTGGAGTCACCAAGAATTGGACCACGAAACACCAGGTATAGAGGTGAGGCTCTCTCCTCATCTGAACTCAGTGAAACTTATCCCTGAAGAGATATGTATAGGATTGTGCTGCTAATTTTTCCTCACACAATAGTCTTTCATTTATTGAAGTGGACTTGCAGGCTTATAATGTGATTGGATGGGGCATTGTGAAAATTGTCACATTTTACTGAGATAGCACAGAAGGAAATGAATTTGGTTTTAAAATGGCCGTGCTGCTTTCAAAGAGTCTTCCATTCCAAAACCCAAATTCAGAAATTCAGCTGCTGGAGTGAATGGAAAGAAGTCCCCAGTATTGGTGTGACTAATCCCTTCCCCCTCCCCCCCTTTCCGGGGCCTCTAGATGCTTTCAGGAAGAGCCACAATAAATTGCATTTAAGACTCACACTCAGTATCAGTCTTTGAGCTGCCTTCTACCCACAGTAGCATGAGAGCTTCTTCCAAATATTATCTGGAATTAAATGTATCACAGCAGTGTGCCAGCTGTCCCATAATCTCAGAGGGAGATATTTTCTAGCATATACAGACTTCACACATATTCCTATTAATACCATGGGAATTGCAAAACTGCAGAACTCCAGTGGTGCAATTTGCTTTCCTTAAACTACCAAAAGAAAATGAAAGTGGTTTTTAAAGGGGGGGGGGGGAGAGACTTCCTCTTTTTTAAAAAGCAATTCTTTCTACAGTTCAGAACACTAGTGATGAATTTCTTTTTAGGGGGAAAGACATATATCCAACTGCAAAATTCTGTTTTTATCATTGTACTGTGTGTATACGTGTATGTGTTTTGTATTCAGCATAGTCCAGAAATGTATAGGGTATTTTATAGCAACTGAATTAAAGCTGTGATTTCTCAGTTTAGGCAATATTATAAAAACAATTAATTCAAAAGAGGCATTAGAAGCTATTTTTCAAATGACTTTTAAAGAGATTACAATACATTTTGGGATTGCTGTTAATGGTGGTTTTGATCATTTATAAACATAATTACCGGTAATTTCCTATTTTTGTTGATATGTCTATATTTTATTATCACGTGCACTAACAAATTGGACAGCACTCTCTTATTTGTGCCCTTGACCTGATTTTGCATTGATGCCATTGACTTTGAAAGGCATCAATAAAATGTTTTCTAGAGCTGTAACAGTTTTTCCTCAAACTATTTATTGAATATGCAGCCTTGATCTTTCTTTGACTGCCAAAATTCACTTGGGAAGAAAAGGAGCTCAGGAAGTGGATATTCTTTTCCGCTGACATTTTCTTCTCTCTTGTTTGACACAAAACACACTACAGTTGTGGGAGGCTTCCGGTAAATGCCATATGCTAAAGCCGGCCATGTGATACTCTAACTCATAGGTAGGCAAACTAAGGCCCGGGGGCCAGATCCGGCCCAATTGCCTTCTAAATCTAGCCTGCAGATGGTCCAGGAATCAACGTGTTTTTACACGGGTAGAATGTGTGCTTTTATTTTAAATGCATCTCTTGGTTATTTGTGGGGCATAGGAATTCGTTCATTCACCCCCCAAAAAATATAGTCTGGCTCTCCACAAGGTCTGAGGGATAGTGGACCAGCCCCCTGCTGAAAAAGTTTGCTGACCCCTGCTCTAACTCATTTTGCCACAGAAACAAAAGTTGCTACAAATTGGTGGTGGTGGTGATAATTAGTAGAAGTAATATTCTGAACTTGGGTGCTGCCACAGAAATGTCTCTCTCCCCATGCAGAAATGAAATGCACCTCTACTAAAGAGGGAATTTGGAGCAACACCTATGCAGAAGACCATAAGACATGGGCAAGCCAATATCAGCTTCAGATGTTTCATTAAATGCATTTTATGCAGAGGGCTAGCTAAAGTTTTAATTATTTTAATTGCTGCTTTCTATGCTGCTGTTTTAAATTCTGTGGTTTTTAATATTGTGTGTTTATCCTCTAACTTATTATCATTTTTTATAAGCCTCTCTGGGTACCCCGGCAAAAAAATATGAGATTATAATTATAATTATTATAGCAAAAATATTATTATTAGCACCAGCACCATCAATGGCTTGGAACTTACCTTTTCACTCCAAGAATAAAAGGACTTTTATGCTATGGATGTTGCGGCAATACATTTGCACAACATCCCTAGTATAAAAAAAAACTTTCAGTGGAAAGGTAGTTTTCATGCCATTGCTGCTGCTGTTGCTAATAAAAAGATAATTATAGCAATAATTATAATTATATCACCACCACATTATTTTACCAGGGTGAAAGAAACTCAAACAGGGATGCTATTCCACAAAAGAAGTGTAGTGTTGTGCTGAGTTTCAGCCTAGGACGTAGGAGACCAGGGTTCAAATCTCCACTTGGCCATGAAGCTCACTGGGTGACCTTGGACAAGTCCCTTTGGCACAGCCTAACCACACAGTGATAACATAGTGATGTATATATGGAAGTGAGAGCTGGACCATAAAGAAGGCTGATCGCCAAAGAATTGGTGCTTTTGAATTATGGTGCTGGAGGAGACTCTTGAAAGTCCCATGGACTGCAAGAAGATCAAACCTATCCATCCTTAAGGAAATCAGCCCTGAGTGCTCACTGGAAGGACAGATCCTGAAGCTGAGACTCCAATACTTTGGCCACTTCATGAGAAGAGAAGACTCCCTGGAAAAGACCCTGATGTTGGGAAAGATGGAGGGCACAAGGAGAAGGGGACGACAGAGGACGAGATGGTTGGACAGTGTTCTTGAAGCAACAAACATGAGTCTGACCAAACTACGGGAGGCAGTGAAAGATAGAAGTGCCTGGTGTGCTCTGGTCCATGGGGTCACGAAGAGTCGGACACGACTAAACGACTAAACAACAACAACAACCGCACAGCACACAGCGCTGTTGTGGGGATGAAATACGATAGAGGAAAACCGTGAATGCCAGCTTCAGCTCCTTGGAGGAAAAGGTGGCATATAAATGGAGCAAACAAATAAGCTTTTCACAAAATCCACCCAACACCTGAATGAAAATTACAGCCCACACTTTCTTTTTTGTTTAACCTGGGTCTCCTTTTACCACAGAAAAGCCAATAAATAAAAATTTGTCTAAGCAAAGCCCTGGGGGGTCCAAGTAAAATCTGTGAATGGCCCACTTTAAAAAAAACCACCAAGGTTTTTCGGTGTAGTTAATCTGAGCACACCACCATGTGATTTGTTCTCAAGGCCGCTGCCATATTTAAACAAAAAAACAAAGAGAATCCCCTTTTTATATTCATAAAAGAATAGAAGTACAGACATTAGAGCCATTTTGGTTTTACCAAAAATGACAACCTATTTAGCAAGTTCATATTAGAGCACATCTGTCCACCTGCCCTGAGGTAAAAGTGCTCTTCTATCTGAAGTTGGGGTTCCCCACCACCACTGTGGACTTAGGCAAGTATTTGTCCTAGCTCCCACCTCTTTTCATTTATCCCTGGCTGATCTTCCCATAAATTTGGGCTCAATATCTTCTAAACTAAACACCGCTCAGATTTAATATATGCACATTGTGCCGTCTTAATCTTGTAAACATTTGGGATTTAGACAACTGTTCACAGGATTTGCAGGTGACTGTAGGAAATCATTTTGAACTATCAAGTCAAAAGTTATGGCATTTTCAAAAAGGAAGGCCAAGCATTCTCAGAACATAGACTTGAATGAGTTTGTTCCTACAAGTGTAGCAGGTACACCCAAATGTGTTGCTAACACAGCCCTTAATTCTGATTTAGCTCATTAAGTAGCATGGCACAGCTATATTCTGTTCATTCTTGTCTTCAAATATGCTCTATCTATCCAGTGTCTCTGGTATATCAGATGTTGCCTGACTCTGTCTATATGGAAAAGAGGGATAATGGGAAACATTGATGATGGTGGTTATGAGGGTGGTGGTGGTGCTCATCTGGCTGGGTTTCCTCAGCCACTCTGGGCGACTTACAGCATATATAAAAACATAGCCAAACATCAAACATTAAAAGCTTCCCGATACAGGGCTGCCTTCAGGTGCCTTCTAAAAGTTGTGTGTTTCTTTATCTCCTTGACATCTGAAAGAGGGACGTTCCAAAGGGAGGATGTCACTACCGAGAAGGCCCTCACTTCACTTCTCGCAGAGAAGGCCTTCAGTTTTGGGGCTGAATGATGGGCGTGAAAATGCTCCTTCAGGTTGTTGTTGCTGGTTTGTCTCCTTATCTCAACATCAGATCTAATTGAAGCCAAATCTATGGTGAAACAGAGAATAAAAAAGATGTGCATGTGTTGTGTGGATCAGCGAATGGGCCACATATACCACAGTTGATGGACAGACCTGGCCAGTGCTCTTTTTCTACAGAAAGAGGTGCCGGCACTCACTATGAAGTTGTTACAGTAAGTGCCACACTTTTTAACAACAACAACAAAAGAGGTGCCAGTACTGCGTACCCTTGAGTACTGGACCTGACTTTGGCTCCTCTAACAAATGAATGCCACATCTAGATTTTCTTATACCTAAGCATAGAAGAGCAAGGTTCTTTGTCCTGTTTTAATGTTTTACCTTCGTAAGATCCTAGATGGCATCTTTGTGAAAATAGCCTTCAAGGATAGGCATTGTAACCATTCAGAGACGGAAACGGTCTCTCATGTGTTTTTCTTCAGTATATTTTATTAAGGGGTCAGGGAACGCATAATCTATCTTCTTATGAGGAGATTTCCTGGTCAATCCTTAGAGAACCTTTTGAACATCTTCCTCAAGGGGACTAATAAATCTATTACCAAACACAAGGCAAAATATTGAAGTGTGCCATATCTCTTAGACATGCTCTGATTTTTAGTTCTTGGACTGTGTCATCCTTAATAATTGGATCGGCTGAAGCTGCGATTTTTGTATTTTATGTTTTGCGCTTTGTTTATTCATCAGTCAACCATAATAAACATTTGATCACAAGGAAAAAAACCTGGGCACACTGCTCAGAGCACATGGCGATTAGGCCCAGCGCATCTGTGCTACAAGAAGTGGCGCAGCCCACCGTGTGTCCAGATGGTTGTGATAATAGACCCTAAGAGCTGGTTCACATTTTTATGTGAACCATGATGAAATCCAACACAAATTGATTTGGTGATATGACATTAAATAACTGGTCTGGTAAACATCTCGCAAGAACTGAAACTGTGGGATTGTGATAGGAAAGTCCCTAATATTTAGAAAATATGGACATTTCTTCATCTCTGGAAAGAAGAGGGTGAACCCACTGCAAGCCCAGTGGATTTAAGGACCAGAGAAAAGGAGAGGACATAGATGTATTCCTTGTTTTTAAGGTGCAGTGTCTAGGATTTCAGGTGGGTGTGCTTATTTGCTCTTACTAGATCATACATATTGAAGAAAAGTGATGAACGTTATTTATTCCTAGAATGAGGTGGTGAACCTATTTATCTATGCGTTACACTATGTTACTTGGTGACCTCCCGTGGGCTCTTAGGTCAGTATGTTCAAGATTAATGAGCCATTGGTTCTCCATTAAAGATATATTTAAGAATGTGCATTTAATTAACATGAGTTATTGTACATGAATTAATGCCATTTTCAACTTATTTAATTTAAAGGAGATAAATTTTTCATTTTCATTCCTAGGAATGGCCTCAGAATTAGTAATCCTAGCATGGCTGTGCTCAGATATCTGAAGATGTCTGTATCTTCTGAATTTTGTTCTTCTACCGAACGCAAGTTACGAATACATGATAAGTTGGATTAACATTTGCACCAGATCTCTACATCTGTACTGTGCCTAGATCAGGGGCAGGCAGAAAGTAGATTCACTAATAGATTTTTTAAAAACATATTTTTATTAATATATATATATATATATATATATATATATATATATATATATAGAAATAAAAAAATTGTCTAGTGGCACCTTACAGACCAACTAAGTTTGTTCTTGGTGTAAGCTTTCATGTGCATGCACACTTCTTCAGATAAACTGAAACAGAAGTCACCAAACACTTATTTCAGTGTATCTGAAGAAGTATTTATGCACATGAAAGCTTATACCAAGAACAAACTTTGCTGGTCTCTAAGGTGCCACTGGACATTTTTTATATTTTTTTATATATTTGGACTGCGTCAGACCAACACGGCTACCTACCCAAATATTTTCATTAAAGATTTCTTGGTTTACAAAAGTATGTGCAATGTCTCTTTCTTCAAGTAATGTTTTCTATAGATTTCTGAATTATCGGAAGGATTTCTGGCTCCCAACTGTTTAACCATAGGAGCAACCTTCCCCCTACCTCCTCCAAATTAGGCTGCTGAGATGAAAAATGCTTGGAGGGGAAATGAAGCATGGATTTTTCTGTGAAGGGATTGCGAGTTGAGATTTGATACTTTAAACAAATTCCTGAGCTGAAGTGCATCCAGAGTATATCTGCCCTTCTAAGTCACTATTTATTTTGCACTTGTCCATTGATAGCCAGCATCATGGTTCAGGGTCATGTACATTGGAACAAAATCAGTCAAGGCCCTACAGACATCCCAGTCTAAGTCTGCATGCTTTTGCTTTGCCTCTTCTGTTTCCTAAAAACTCTGCTCTGCAGTATATTACCACTTCGCAACTGCTCTTGGAGCATAGACTAAAGGGTTGCTCAGATTAATTGCATACCATATAGCCAACCAGCATGCTAAGAAACTACAGATCTAAAAAACAACTCTGACCTTGCCCCCCCCCTTCTTGAAAATCCATCCCTCCAGCTTTAGCATTCTTCCAGCTGTTTTGATTTAAAAAATGTATTTTTTTATTAAATATTTCTTGGTTTACAAAAGTATGTTCAATTTCTCTTTTTTCAAGTTACATTTTCTACAGATCAGTTTCTTTTGCCGATACATTTGTGTTACATTAGGAAGAAAAGGGGGAAAGAGGTCGAGGGGGGTATGGTGAGTGGGGGGTGGGGGCAGGTGGCAATGTTTCTATTCTATTTAATGTATGTGTGGGGTTTTGTGTCAGCATCGCTTGTGCGGGTTTTCTTTGCTATTCGCTTGTGTTCCTTTGGTGGTGAGAGAGGTTGCGGTTGGCCTAGGGTGTGGTTGTTTGTGATTGGCTGTGGTGAACTTTGTTTTCATGTGTGAGTGGGGTGTGTGTGTGTGCTTGAATCAGGTTAGCCATACTGTTGGTGGATTATTGTCGTTGTCTTGTTGGGCTGTGTATGTGATAAAGGGGAGTCATACCGGGGTGAAGGTGTCTTCTTCTATTTGTCCCCGTGTCAGTTTCAGTTTGTTGGTTAGTTTTTCTAAGAAGACTGTTTTCCTATACTATTTGGTACCATTGGTCCATGCTTACTCCTGACAGGTCTCTCCAGTCTCTGGCTATGATGTTTCTGGCTGCTGAGAGTAGGTGGAGCTGTTGCAGCTAAAGTGCAGGGCCAGCAGAAAGCATTAGCAACCAGCACACAGCTGCTTATGGATGTGGAGTCAAAAGACACCACTTGTTTTAGTATCTGAGGTTCTCGCATAAAAAGACACTAAGAAGAAAAGGGAGGACACCTTAGACTGCTCTGTCTCCTTAGTGCTCTTTGCATTGCTCTTTCTCATTCCTGGAACCTTTTTTTGCTTTTATTCTATCCACCCCCTGCATTATCCTCAGACTCGTGGTGGTGGCACATTTCCACAAGTTTTGTTGTATCTCCAGGCTCCTCTTGCAAACCCTTTTAGCTACCTGCTACATTGCACTGCACCTCTTTTGTGGATGTATTTACCAGCCTAACGTAAGCATAATAGAACAGTCATAATATCCAGATTCCCATTTTCTTTTAATAAAAATGAAGAAGTGTCTAGTATATGTAGCTATGAGGCAAGCAGTACAGGAAACAGTCTCATTTGTTTTGTGAGAAGATACTCTGCTCCCACCTGTGTGTTTAGCCAATGACTGACATTTAGGAAAGCAGATCTAGCCAATTAGACAATGGGAAAGCAGGAATGAAAACCCCATTGTCTCTAGAGAAGAAGTTTCTTGGTTTGTTTTTAAGCCTTTCCTTTCTCTGTTGATCCCGTGGAGGAGTAATTGTTGTTCATAGAAAGCAATTCGGGTATCCAGGAATTTAGTACAGGTGCCTAAAAACAAAAGATAGCAGCAGAGACAGGAGTTTGGGAGCTTCTGAAACCACATTTTGTTTGCTAGAAAAAGTGCTTTTGTTTCTGCATTTGTAAACATTTTAAAAATTACTCTGCTGTGCATGTATGCATACTGTTATAAGTTGGGGGGGGCGAGGAAGTAGGCTGTATGCGAGATCCTTTTAACACCTTCTGACCCTTCTAACACTGAAGTCTGGAGGAGGTGCTAGAAAAAGAAATAGAAGTTTCAGCAGTGATTAAGGACATTTGGGTGCCAGGTCTAGCCATAGGTTGACATCAAGTTTATCCTTTGAAAAACAATGGATTGATAGTCCTGGAATTCAAGGTTCTCAAAGACAGTCTGCCCAGGCCTTGCCACTGCTCAGTAACTCAATTGACCAACGATGGTAGACCTGCTCTCTGAGAACCTTGCATTCCAGGACTATCAATCCATTGTATTTCAATGGGTAGACTTGCTCCCAACCTGGGTTGGCCTGGCATAAATATGCATATGCATATTTATTTATTCCGAGTATGTACTGTGGGCTTCCTGTGAACAACGGTACTCCCTACCTCTATTTCTCAGAAAGTTCAAGGTAAACATCCATTGGGATGAGCATGAACAGGAAAATCAAAGCAACTTGATCATCTAGATATAGTAGGGAACTTATTCACCATATAATAGGAAGGAAATGGGATATATTATTTGCTTCGAAACCAGTTCTGTTATTGCTCCCTTGTAGAGCTAACTGCAGACTATGCAATGCCCTGCCAGCCAGCTCGCCTGCCAGCCAAGAATTACAATAATCCAATATGAGGAGGTCATGAGAACATGAATCTAATGAATCTAGACTAATAATTACAGCTCATTTAATTACCTCTGAGATAATAGCAGGAGTTGTAATTTTTTTGTAATTGATGTTGCTGACATCCTTGCACCTTTTAAGTTGCGTTAGTTATAAAATCTGCCATGTTAATGTTTAAGTTGATAAAAATGTCACAAATTAATGGAACAGAAGAGTCTCTAAATGTCAAGGAGGTCTTTGAGGAATTGATAGGTGGATATTTTAAAACATTTGTACTGCTCAAATTGACGCGCCGTTTGATGGATGAAGCAAATCAAGATGCTGCTCCTCCAAGGTGTTTATTATGAGAATACTTGCTATAACTTTCCATTAAGTTTCTTAACAGAAATTATACTTTTTTATTTTTATAGCATTGATAGTTAATGAAAATGGATGCATTACGCTCAGCCACAGACATTCACTCCTCTGAGAAACACAGCTGCAATAGGGCCTTGAACTGACTGAAAACCTGCTCTCCTCACTTCACATACAGCCCATTAAGTTTCCGAATCACTCTGAATGTTACATGTTTGCATGTAGGAGTTGGCATATTTATACGCTTAAATGCTTTTGTGTGAGCAGAGCTGTATCACCAGATTTTGTATGGCCACATAGCAGTATGGGCTCGTACTATTTCACCAGAGTAGTCTCAGGTCCTTCCAGAGATATTGCTCTTTTAACTGCTAATATTGTTATGCTTTTTTAAAGGGCTTTTTTTAATTGCATGCTTTTAATTATGGCTGTTTTGGGGGGCATTTTTTAATTGTGCATTTTAATCATGTGCAGGTGTTTTTATTTTATACTGCTAAACCACTTAGAAGCTATTTTGGTATGTAAGGCGATATATAAATTAATAAATCACCACCATCACCGCCACAGTGCAGAGTGGCTGGGGTAACCCACTCAGGAGTGTGGTATATAAATATTTAGGAATTGTAGGTGCTGACAGCCCAAAGCAACAGAAAAGACTTTTTATGTACGCGACAACAGCTCAGAGATGGAAAGAAGCCAAAGTCCCTACCAGGGAAGAATGGCAAATTAAACTGTTGGATTACGCCGAAATGGCAAAACTGACCGGAAAGCTCAGGGAACAAGAATACCAAAACTTCAACAAAGAGTGGGGAAAATTTATAATTTATCCTGGAGACCACTGTAAGCAGACGAGAACATTAGTAGGATTGCAATAACGCTTGTAATGTAGCAAATACTATGGAGATAATGGAGTGATATAATATATGGACTACTGAATAATATGCAGTTGGAAAGGTTGACAATAGGACCCACGGAGGGGAAGGTGGGAAGCCCAGATATTCAGAGGAATCTTTAAATATGGATGTCTATGGATGTGTTGTTATAATTTTATACTTGTAAAATCAAATAAAAATTATTTCAAAAATTATTATTATTATTATTATTATCATTATTATTATTATTATTATTAGCAAGTTTACTAGTCATTCCCTCACACCAACAAAGCCATATGGAGCCTGAGAACTGAAGTTTGGGAAGGGGATGGGAGAATGGACAGGATGAGAGCTTACTAACAGAATTCTTGAGCACATTTGCCATGGAAACTCCAGTTCTCAGAAAGGGGGAAGGTAAAGTTGTCAATTGTATATCTAATATGGGAGCCAAACTAGATCTAACATTAAATGCTAGTTTGTATCCAATTTGTATCTAGACCAGGGATGGGGGAAACTGTGGCCCTACTGATGTTCCTCAATTCCAACTCCCATCAGTCTCAGCCAGCATGCTCAATGGTCAGGAATAATAGTAGCTGTAGCCCATCAACACCTAGAGGGCCAGATCTCCCCCACCCCTGATCTAGACTTCGTCGGCGTCAATAGGTTGATTTCAATAGGTCTACTCTCAGTATAACAGAAGCTGAATCCAGTCCTCTTTCTGATTCAGTGCTGAACCTAAGCGCTGCCCAGATGTTCATTTAAAAGTAAAAAAGGGGGTGTATGAAATGCTTTCACACATTCTAATTAAGTGTACAAAGGGGGAAACTGCAACAAAATGTTGCAGCATAGAACATTTATTTCACAGTGCCTGCCAGCCACACTCTCTTCCGCAATACTCCATTCCTTCCCCCACAGCAACAGACACTCATTGTTCTGTGGTCACTGAACAGGGTCACTGGACTGTTTTGAATCCCTTAGCTGGGTGCTAGCCTGGGGCTCAAAATGACATGGTCATCATGGCTTCACCATCAAGACATTGAAGCAATAATTGTATTTTGGTGTTTTAGAATGTTTCATTTTTAGAGCAATTACAGACCATGGCCACCTACCTCCTGTTTTCTCCTCTTCCTTTTTCGAAGACTAAAAATGCTCAAGTGATTTTACCAACACCAACTGTTCCATGGCAGATCTTTCCCTGGTGGACCCTCAGCCCACCCTGCATTCCATGACAGCGTAACCACCTTTTCTGTGGCCACAGAAAGGAAGAGCTGGAGGAAATAAAGGCGGTCAGGAGACCTTTGCAATAAGAAATGTCTTGTGAAGCTTGGGACAGTTTGCCAGCAGGTTCTCTGAGCATGCAGAAGGGATTTAGTGGGTGTGGAACTCTGTGCTCAGATTCCCCTTCCATTTCAGCAGCCTATTCAGGATGCAGAATTATCTGAGTATGTCCGTCTAGGGATTTTGCAAAATCTCATTGAAACAAGACAGAAGAGATGAGGATGAAGGAGAATCCTGATATTGTAACAATGGTCTTTAACCTTTAAATCTAGGCTCTTTTTCAAGGGGAGGGGGAGCTCTTGATTGTTTCCTTTGGGATCAATCCTGCCTCAGTACTCAAAAGACCTTTTTTTATTATTCAGTGGGAACATGATCAGGCTCTATGTTTCTAATGGAGCTTGAAATTAACCCAACTTTATATTCTTGCTTTTTGCACTAGTATTATCAGCATCATCACAAATTTAGGAGTACGGTTTTGCTAGCTAGCTCATTTTCTATCTGCTGACTTCATAACAACAAAAGCAAGTATTGCAGTTTAAGGTAGTGGTGGGCGGGCGAGGGCCTCCTGATTTGCCTTACAATTAGCTTGCTCTTTGTGAGCTTCTGCAGAGTCTTCCCAAGAGTCCTCTGAGGAAGCTTGGGAAGACTTCATTAAGCCTGTGAAAGTCCCCAAGTCCCTACTTATCAGGCCCCAGCCAATTACTGATGGAAGGCAAGATGCAGTGGATGCAGAGAGCTGCGTGGTTACAGCAGAGGCCTTATAGCAGAGTGGGAAACCTACAGCCCTCTAGCTGTTGCTGAATTAAAGCTTCCATCAAGCCCCACCAGGATAGCCAATAGTCAGGGATAATGGGAGTTGGAGTCCAGCAGTATCTAGAAGATCACCCCTGCCATATGGACCTCATTCTTAACACCTGGATGCTCTTAAATATGCTCAAGGATGGGTACAGATATTTATTACCCAGTGTATACCAGACTGATTTTGATTCCAGTGCCTTCTAGTTCAGAAGCGTATAGACTAGGGTGAAACCTACAACTCATCTGCCATCATCATCCAGCATTACCTAAATAGAAGGGTAAATCTGCTTGGAAAAGGGGATACTAACAAGGAGGGTGGGCTGGTGGCAGAGCTATTAAGAACCAAGCCTAAATTTCAGAAGCAGTTTGGACTCAGGTCATCATTGGCGTTGGACTTCTGAACACACCACAGTGTCACATTGACCACCATTACTAGTTTCAGATAATAGCAGGCAGCAGCAACTGGACAGTTCATTTGTAGCAGTCATATGCTTTTTGGAAAACATATTTTGAAAGGTACAGAAAGAGCATTGAGAAGTCAAATACATGGATAGAAGCAGCCCAAAAGAATGTTGCAATCTCAACCTCAATTTCTCCACTTTCCATAAAAAATAAGATATAATCCACTAGTCTGAATTTTTCTTGGAGGACTGGAGATTTCAATCTCTATTCGTATTGTTATACGGCTGTTCTACAGTTGAATATTTGCTTTATTGGATAATATGCTATCTTACCAACATATTTTTATCGCACGGCAAAGAAGAGTTGTGATATAAGAACTGACCTGCAGTATGGCAAAGTAGTCATTGGTGGAGAGCTAGGGACCTGGACACAACATGTGTACCAGCAGACATAGGTCACCAACAAGGCAGGACTGCCAATACAAGACAGCGGAAGGAGGAAGAAGCAGTGCACCAGTGGCTGCTAAAAGACTGCCCATTTGCAGCCCATGCCAGAACAGGGTTGGGCAGAAGAAGGTAGACAGAGATCTGGGGAGATCTTTGGATTATTTACAGTAGATCAGCAAGGACTTCTTACTCAGAAATGCCTAAGAACAGCAACAATTAATGTTCTCCACCCCTCCAAATTGGTTGCTTGAAAAGAATGCTAGAAGTTGATCTTTGTGAGGAAGCACTTGTGAGCATGATTCCAGTATTGTTCAAAGATTCCAGGGCAGAGCAGGAGCTCAATGCTGGCTGGTCTGCGTCACTAATTTGTACTTGACTCAAAATTAGGGAGGAGGAGGCGGAGAAAGAGGAGGAGGCAGAGAATGTCCTGTAAACCTGATGTCTGCTCATCCCTGTACTAGAAAATATAAATACCTTCCTCTTGAGTATTTCCAGGGTTCACATAGATAGCTACAGTTAGTGCATCTGGCCTCCCATAGCTAATGCACTTTGCACAACTACGGTTGTCCAGGACGCAACAGTGAGCACTGAAAGTCAACTTTCAGAGGTGTTTAGCAGTGCTTTTCACTGTGCCCAAGAAATGAAAAGGCTTGCAAGCATTTGTTTTAGATTCAGATGGAGGAATGGTAGCTTGCTCCTTTTAAACAAGGTTCAAGTCCTGCAAATGTGTCCCTATAGAGTGGCCTCTGATAATCCAATAAGGCAAGCGGCTGCAAGTTCTGCAGCCCCTTTCACCTTGCCTTCTGGCGGGGATGGACCAGCATAATGAGCACACTCCAACTCTAGGTTCTCTTTAGTCTCTCTATAGCCTTTCGGGAACAATTCAAGGATCTGGTTTGGTATATAACAGGTGCATACAAAGGGCACATCCCAGTGCACTTTAAAGCACGCTTACAGTATATAGATGTCAGTGAATTGCACCCACGCACCATGCTTGAAGCGGGCAAATAGGCCTGATATTAGTCATGATTTCAGGGCCAAGACACAAATGAGCCTGTTAGACTAGACAAAAGAGATAACACCTCAAGAGAAACTGAGAAATTCCGTCTTGCCTCAGAATTATTCAGAACAAGTGATGTGTGGCTTCTGTCTCGCACAATCTAATAAACTGATATTTGCAAGGTGATTTCTAAGCCTCAAACAACAGCGCTGGGAGGGAACAAACAACACTTCAGCTTACTATAACACCAATAATTGGGTTTCTAGAAAGTAGTATTTTAAGAATCATGCATTTGGCACCAGAATACAGGTCCCAATAGAACACTTGTTTGGGGAAGGGCAGTATCTCTGAGATAAGAATATCTGACTTGCATACAAAAGGTTCTGGGTTCAATCCCTGACATTTCCAGGTGGGGTAGGAGAGATTGGTGCCTGAAACTTTGGAGATCTGCTATAGGTCAGTTTAGACCAGCGTTTCCCAAACTTGAGACTGTTTTTGGACTACAATTTCCATCATCCCTGACCACTGGTCCTACTGGCTAGGGATGATGGGAGTTGTAGTCCAACAATTTGGGAAACACTGGTTTAGACAATCCTGAATTAGATGGATAAAGTATAAAGCATCTTCCTAAATTCCCGTTTTACTGTGTGTTGCTTTTGTTGTTATTTAGTTATGCTGTGGAATTAACATTTTGGGCGACAAAATGTTAAAGTGGTGAAATCATCACAATTCCCAAGAACTTGTTTCACATCATTATCCTAAGCAGTCCACAGCTTCTGTTTTCAGATCTAAATTAAAAGGTGGCGTTGATTCAACAAAACAAAACAGAGAGAGAAGCCACGTGAAACCCACATAACTGGAAAACCGCCACACTGTGCAGTTATATCTGGGATGAGAAACACCCCAGGAATTGCACTGAGATCGCAATCATTCAGATTTCCTTCATTCTGCAATTCTGTGTTCCTACCATCTCTTCAGTTTCCAAACTGGGAAACATCTTGGAAAGATGTGAGGGGAGATAGCATATGGAAGAGAATTATCCTTTGCATGCATTACTTTCTCTCCCTCAATCCCTCTGAGCTCTTGCAAATCCAGTATGAGGATTGTGGCACACGGGGTCAGGAATGGGCAGTCCAGTCACCAGCTGCCAACTTTCACTTTACTATCAAACACGTTAAATTAGATATGACCCCAGGAAATAAGAGGACAGTATCTGAACATAGTAATGGAACAAGCGGCAAGATTATATAGTGTAAAATATTTGAACAATCCAATTTCCCTTAGGTCTCTTTGTGATTTTCTGTAGACTGTTTTCTTTATTTTCTAAAGAGTTTTAGCCCACTTTCTTCTGTTATGAAACCAAAGACAAGGGCCCACTATTCCACTTGTGAAAGAAGACACAAATTTGCATACGCCACAAAGCATATTCAAATGTTATGCTAATCTGGATCCTCCTTTGCATAAACTATACTGGGCCCAGAAAATCCCGTTGGCACCCCAGGTTTATTTCCCTGCCACCACCTCAACCGCTCTGTTGATGACATTCCAAATTCTCTTAGAATCACCCTCACATAAATAATATGTTTATCAGTAACCTGAAGCACAAAGACAGCATCAGCATGGAAAGCTTTCAAGAGTATAAATCTGACAGGCACAGGGCTACAATTAAAACAGAAGGTTAGATTTATTCCTCAGAAATCAGAGATCGCACAACATTAAAACATAAAAAGAGAGAAAATATTCTTGAACAAAATAACACCTCTCTCTCTTTCTCTATTGCAGAGTAAAAACGGCTTAGTGTTTTCAGTGGCGGCAGCAGTTGTGGACCAGCACGGCTCTGGATAAGCCAAAGGGACTGAAAACACTCTCCTGCATAACCAGCTGACTGGGGGGAGTTGGGACTTTGCAGCAATTTGAAATTTGAAATGTCTGATCATGGCCAACCAAGAAGGCAAGCAGCAGGACTGTCTTAAGGGTATCCAGCACCGTGGTGCAAAAATCCCTCCAGCACCCCCCCCACACACACATTTCCCTCCCAGCAGGCAGGCTGCAGAGTGGCTCCTCCAGTGGGGAGGAGACTCTGGGCACGGCACAGCATGGCGGAGGCGGACAAGGGCTGTGAGGAGGGCACTGCCGGCAGGGCAGGAGGGCGGCTCCTCCGGCGGGGAGGAGGCTCTGGGCACGGCACGGCGGAGGGCAGTGAGCTGTTGCTGGGAGGCACCATGTCCAGCCTTGCCTCTTCCTTGGTTCCCTTCAGGCCATGGCACCCCGCACCATTAGCCCCTATAGGTAAGATGCCCCTGGTAGGCAGACCTGGGCAGGCCTGGCTTCATTCAGGTCTTCCCACAGTCTATTTAAACCGACTGTGCTCAGAGGAATCAATGCAGTCAGTCATTGGACATCCCGCCCGCCCCGCATAATTTGGCCCTGCCCAAAGGTAAGCCGGCAGCACCTGTGCATGGCCTTGCTATGGAACTAATCGGCTGCCGTATTCAGGGCCAGGGAGGAATTTGCCAGCAGACCAATTTGGCCTGTCTGGAGTTTTTTCCCTACCTCATAGCAACTGTCAAACTTGATGGAAAAAAATGCATTGGGTTGGATCTAAACAGGGGTGGGTGGGATTGAGCTTTACCCCCAGCCCTCCATAGTAACAGTATCATTGTACCCCAGTAAAGTGGTCTGGGGGGGGGGGAGGTTTCTGTCCAAATGCCCAGATGGGGGCTAACTCCCCAAATAGCATCCTGTGGAGGGATCACTCTATTCAATGTAGGGAAATCCTTATCCCAGGATTGACCCTGATGTGGCAATCAGCCAGCGAGCAGGCTGATTGATTCAGCCTACATGACCAATGTTTAAGACAAAACTACTTACATCTGTCATCAAAGAAGTTGTGGCCATTTTGAGTCTGAGTTCTCCCCTCCAGCAGCCCCAGGCTCATTGTGCATGGGCCTGCAAAGTGTTATAGGAATCAAGTTGCTGTACACTGAGGTTACAGGGAACCAGGCAGGGGGCCTTCTCGGTAGTGGCACCCGCCCTGTGGAATGCCCTCCCATCAGATGTCAAGGAAATAAACAACTATCTGACTTTTAGAAGACATCTGAAGGCAACCCTGTTCAGGGAAGTTTTTTAATGTTTCATGTTTTATCGTGTTTTTAATATTCTGCTGTAAAGGTAAAGGGATCCCTGACCATTAGGTCCAGTCGTGGCCGACTCTGGGGTTGCGGCGCTCATCTTGCTTTACTGGCCGAGGGAGCCAGCGTTTGTCCACAGACAGCTTCCGGGTCATGTGGCCAGCATGACTTAAGCTGCTTCTGGCGAACCAGAGCAGCGCATGGAAACGGCGTTTACCTTCCCGCTGGAGCAGTACCTATTTATCTACTTGCACTTTGACGTGCTTTCGAACTGCTAGGTTGGCAGGAGCAGGGACCGAGCAATGGGAGCTCATCCCGTCGCGGGGATTCGAACCGCTGACCTTCTGATCAGCAAGTTCTAGGCTCTGTGGTTTAACCCACAGTGCCACCCGCATCCCATACATATTCTATTGGGAGACGCCCAAAGTGGCTGGGGAAACCCTGCCAGATGGGTGGGGTAGAAATAATAAATTATTATTATTATTATTATTATTATTATTATTACCGGTAGTTCTGAGATAGAAGGCTGAGACCAGCCCCTGTATTTGCCTGGGCACATGTTGGTAGAACAAAGAAGCAAGAAGGAAAAGATACTTCCTCCATGGTGAGGAAACGTAACTGGATTCCAAGAGGATATCTGAATTCCCAGGCAACCAATCACAGCCGCCGTACTAGGTTGTAGGATGTGTGGTTTTGGTAAGAGTCAGTTCAGGACTAGTTGGAGAAGAGTTGTGGAATGTCTAGACTAGAGATGGGGCATAGACCTGATTCAGTTCACATCAAGAAATGAACCTACTTAATTTGAATATACTGAAACAATACAGGAACTGAAGCATCTTTCAAAATGTGCCTTTCTTCAAATTCTGCTATGCAGTTCTGCAGTCAACTGATATGTGCAAAAATGCACATACCAGGATAAAGTATGCATAAAAATGTATGTATACGTGAGAAATGCATTTGGGGAAATTTCTTTTCAAATACATTATATTAAGGAAACACTTATACAAATCTGTATACAGTGGTACCTTGGGTTAAGTACTTAATTTGTTCTGGAGGTCTGTTCTTAACCTGAAACTGTTATTAACCTGAGGTACCACTTTAGCTAATGGGGCCTCCCGCCGCCACTGCGCAATTTCTGTTCTCATCCTGAAGCAAAGTTCTTAACCCGAGGTACTATTTCTGGGTTAACAGAGTCTGTAACCTGAAGCGTCTGTAACCCGAGGTACCACTGTATTAGGATTAATTTGCAGTAAAATCCTAATTATTTTTTACAAGGATTTTTTTATTTTAAATTGCAAATTGATGTGGAAATGTGGAGAACTGAAATTAAGAGTGGAAAAATGATAAAGTGAGAGAAGCCAACACAGTGACGGATTTGCCTATCTCTAGTCTAAAGGAAATGTCTGCATAGCAAGAGACAGCAGAACCTGCAACGCTTCTACAGAAGGACTTACGGGGATAACAAAGTGTAAGAAGCTCTCTGCTGTCAGACAGGGGACAAAGAATGAAATTCAATAAGCACATGTATTTAACTTTGTAAGCTTCCTGGAGCGCATTATGTTACTGGGTGGCATGCTGGTACCAAAAACAAAAGAAATGTACAAGGGCAGACATGTTTTCTATGGGAGAATGAGGCCATAGAGAAAGTGGCCAGGTTAAAGTTGACCAAACTGCAAAGTCATGTCAGTCTGCATAGCATTTATCACAGGCTCCTTTGAAACATTCTGTGTGTGTTGCTAGTTGATTTCCTTTCCTTAATTTTGCGGTTGACACAATAGCAATTCCCCCACCCAGCTGTTCAGGACACTGTCCTCCCCTCCCTTCATTTTTACTCCTGGCTTTTAAATTTTTTTTGGGGGGGGGAGAGGAAGAGCCCCCTGAACAAAAGCATGTGCTCATTATTATACCAAATAAAAAAAACATTACAAGAAGATAAGCAGCTGCATGGTCGCAAGTGATTTTCGGTTTCTTCTGTCAATTTTGTGAACAATTCTCTATTGCGCGTATTTTCCAACACCTGCATAGCTTCCTGTTCTCCGTGGGTAGTGGTGATGCTGTGAGCACTGAATCATCTCATTATCGCAATAAAGGCCATGCTGCAAGTGCTGTGCTGACTTTCTTCTCCTCTGCTTCCGATGCTTAAGCAAAAGTACCCAGAATCAAAATGCTTAGGCAACAAATGCTTGGTAAGGGAATGTGGCTGCTTTGAGAAATACTGAAGGCGAGCTCTCTGGGTGGAATTCCACATAGCACGAAAGAGACTGCTACATCAGCACAAGCATTTCTGCTCACCTGACAGAATGATCTTCCCTCTCCTCCCTCCACACACTGATCTGGGGGTTCTGCCGACACTGTAGAGTGGATTTGGGGAAGGAGATGTCAACACGCAGAGGGCCGGGAGGCCAGCTGGCAAGCCCCAGCTGGGCCATTTCCTTCCAGCTGTTCCGCTGCGAAGATTATCGGCCTCTGCTCCAACGTAAATAAGCGACCCGGGCTTCAAAGCCAGGGCACACTAGCAGCAGAGTGAACTGCGCACACAAAATAGGTGTGAGGCTTGTGGAAGCATGCTACAACTACAGATTTATTAATCATAAATCAGGACAAAGAAACATGTCATCTCTCTCTCTGGTCTTCTCAGAGAGAGCGGGAGAAGCAAAAGCTATACACAACGGAAGTTCCCAGCAAGCTGTGCTGGAATGTAAACAGACATGTGACAAGCAACAGTTCCACACGTCTGCTCCTTAAGGTGGAATGGAAATCTCAACAGGAGCCCTATGGTGCTAGCAGGGGTCCTTGTGCTGTCTTCTGCTAAAAAAACAGGGCAGTTGAATCCAGCTAGTATTGTGTGCATGAATCATTCCCTCTATCCAAAATTCAGGCTGTACCATTGCGTATGTAGCCAAAACATTCTCATTCTCACACAACAGGGAGGTACCAGTAAGCATGGAGGATTCCCAAAGTTTGCACAAGTTCAAAAAATATTGTAGGGGTTTTTTTATGGTGTGGGGACTAAGAATGGGGAAAACCAAAATAAAAAACAGGGCGATGAGTTTGGGATATGCTCTGTGGCTACAGAATGCTGATTGACATTTGGGGGATAAAAATGGGAAATGGTGGCAGAGGAACTACAATGGAATGGCTAGAAATATGAACAGAACCCTCGACACTGCTGCACATTTGTTTGCTGTTGTATATATCATTGTAAATATACAACAACAATATATTGTTGGGCACACCCCAGTTCTCCAACCAGGGAGAAGTTCCTTGGAAGCAGTGCTTATCCAAAGTTTGGTTTCCTTTGGAAGAAGTTTACTGAAGACTTATTGGTGTTTTGTAATATTTGTGTATATATTACAAATATACAAGTTTGGCATAGGAAGGTACACAACTTAACCGCTCCAAAAGGCACCTGAAGTCCACTGCTTCCACATCAGATCTTCTTCTTCTTTTTCTATTATTATTATTATTATTATTATTATTATTATTATTATTATATCCCACAGGGACTCAGGGCAGCTTGCAGATAAAATAAGCTAAAAACGCAGGGGGAATCATTTAAAAAGGAATTAAACATTAAAAGAATTAAAGATATATACATAGAAAATGTTTATTAAAAACATACAGATAATTACAATAAGAACAGCATGGCACCAGCCCTTTCGTTTAAGGCTGTCAGGTCCCAAAAGCCTATCTCTAGGGAGATAGTCAATACTCTAAGATACTTACATAGCAACAACTATTCACAAACCCTCAGTTCTCTGTATCTTTCTTAATCTTATCATTTTGTTTTCTTTTGCACAGGCACCCTGTCCTTCCTTCTAGCTAAGGAGGGAAAAGGCATGCCCTTTTGATAAAATGGCTCTCAACCAACAATTAGTTTCCATAGCAACATATCATAGGATATATTAGTTTACCTAACATCGGATGTGTCCAGCCATACCTGTCCAATTTCACAAATTATTTGTTGTTTTTAGTAAATTGCACAGACTTATCTGCACACATACAAAGCAGGGAATATCTTGTCCTTATTTTAAATTGAGCACTGCTTACAAATACATGAGAGTTTGCATGTTCCATGCTGTAAGAACTTGGGCTGGCCAGAAGGGAGGTGGCAGAAAACAGGTGTCTTCTAATCCACTCCCATCAACCCACACCCAGTGGCAGACCTTGGGATCTCAAAAACTTTGCCCCCTCCCATATATCTTGCCCTCCACTCTACGTCATAGTTGAAGTGCCCCCTGCAGCACTTGCGAGATTGCACACCCAATCTTCACAAGACTAGTGGCAGAGGGCCTTCTTGGTAGTGGCGCCTGCCCTGTGGAATGCCCTCCCGTCAGCTGTCAAAGAAATTAACAACTATCTGACGTTCAGAAGACCTCTGAAGGCAGCCCTGTTTAGGGAAGCTTTTAATGTCTGATGTTTTAATGCATTTTTAATCTTTTGTTGGAAGCCACCCAGAGTGGCTGGGGAAACCCAGTCAGATGGGTGGGGTATAAATAATATATTATTATTATTATTATTATTATTATTATTACCCTAAATCTGAACAGCAGCACAGCACAGCTATTCATCAGTACCAGTTTCCTCCTCCTCAGTGTGTGGACAGAGGCTTATTTGTCCCAGGGTCACAACAACAGGACTGCCTCATGTGGCAACTTGGAATGGCAGTGCCTAATTCTTGCCCTATTCCACTGAGCATCAGAGGAACAGTGTGCTAGGCTGCTGTAAGAGCATATTAAGTGTTTTTACTGGGAACAATTGTAGAAAAGCAATTTAGAATGTTTAAGTGACACAATGATATTTAATGTACACTATGGCCTTCTCCTTTCCTCTCTCTGATTCCACATCAAAAGTTTTATTTCTCTCTTAACGAGTCCCTTCTATCATTATCATTACAGAGCTGTTTTCACCAGTATTCAGATGAATAGGAAATGCTTTCTCTATCCCATGATTTCAATTTCAGCTCAAACTAAAGTAATCCATGGAATTCGCCTGCTGCCTTGTCTCAAGCAGTGGCGTAGCGTGGGTTGTCAGCACCCGGGGCAAGGCAAGTAATTTGCGCCCCCCCCCCCGCTGCACTGTCCCTCCCCCAGATAGTCCCTCGCTCTCTCTCCACTCCGCACCGCACGCCTGGCACCCTCCCCTCCACAGTGGGCGGAGACCCGGCGGCTCGGATCGGATTCGCACAGCCAGCACTGCAGTGAGAGAGAGTGAGTGAGCCAGGTAGGGGCAGAGAGCTGCGAGTGCAAGCGCGCCCCCCCCCCCAGATGTTGCGCCCGGTGCGGCCGCCCCCCCTGCACCCCCCACGCTACGCCACTGGTCTCAAGGACTTTTTCAAGTAAACTCTCTGAGATGGCCATGCTATTGCATAGTGTATGTAAACAATGCAATTACATTATTATTGGGGAGGTCCCATGACACAACCAGTTATTCATAACCGCAGTGCCATCTTTGGTGCTTTTTCTTAATCCAGTCATCACTACAATCCACCACTGTCCTATACCCATGTAAGCTGTCAGAGTATCTGCAAACTGTTATTAAAAATAACAGCAGAGGAGATGTTAGAGTTCTAGCAAAAACTAATTTACCTCCTGCCAGGTAAATAATAATGGTTTTCATGGAACAAAGAATAGCCAATCAGGATGCAGCTTATTTGCAAGTATAATGTGGTTGCCTGACTTCAGGCTTCATTATTCACTACTCAAAACATAAAACAAGGAAATCTTACAAACGCCACATGAACATTTTCAGTCTATCATAAATCAGGATTGCTTTCCTAGATACTTTTAGTCAACTAATGAAAGGATCATGTTTTCTTTAATAGGGCTCTTATTTAGAGCTGCAATTGGCAACAAAAGCATCCAGGTAATTTTTTTTTAAATTTCATATTATTTTGTTTCGTGGTGGGTTTTGTAACTTGCTATAACAGATGGGTCAACTTGCACAGTTTTCTTCTTGGCAGAAAAGCAAGAAAGTCTCCATTTTATATAAGAAAGTCTTCCTGATAAGGTAAACAAGCAAACAACCCCCCCACACAGACACATAAGTACATAAGACATAGTATCTGTAGATTCCCGCCCCCCTCTGTTTGAGAACTAGGAAAAATGCCTTTGAACGTACTCAAACTCCTCAAACAGAAATGAAAAGCAGACCTAGAAGGCAGAGCAAGTTGAATTGGCTCCCACCTGTGCTTACAAATGCATGAAAACAGTTGGGTCACTTCAGACATTTATGGGTCTTTAACACATGAGGTATATATCATAGTGCTTCACGCAACTGAAAAGTAACAAATCCTCAGGCAAAAATTGAGTCAAGGCTCTGACTGAGAACACGTTTCAGTGGCAAGGCACAGGTTTAAGATGAATGAATTAATACATCTGGGTATTGATAACTGGCCCCCACATATCCGTACTTTATTATTATTATTATTATTATTATTATTATTATTATTAATCCATTTATTAATTGTGCAGAATAATATTGTGTCTGCTTTGGTTCTATGGAATCAGCTCTTAGTTCCTGTCAGGTATGTATTTGATGTCTAGAGTTCTACAAGCAAACCAGCTGAACATGAATTCAGATAATACCGAATTAATAATAGTCTGGAAATCTTGTGACCTAGAGACTCTGACACATGTCTCTGAAACATGTGTCTCCTGTAGCTTCTCCTTTTTACCAGCTTCATACAAATCAGAAGGCTAGGCCTACCATCTCTTCAGATTCAGACCGAGAGATGGTTATTCATGCCCTTGTAACTGCAGAGTTTAACTGTGCTAATGTGCTGTCTTCAGGGCTTCCTTTGTGACTGCTTGACATTAATGGCTGTTTGGAGGCTGCCGATGGTGCAGAATGAAATGACCCAACTATTGTAAATGTCCTTTTAAAAACTTTATTGAGGAAAGCATTTACAACAGGCAGCTCAAGCTCAGTTTCACTTTCCCCTTTTTTTCCTCCCTTATTTTTTTGCTGTTATTTGTGTTTCTCTTGGAACCTAATACTTGTGTGGAATGTTATGACCCAATCCTAAAATTTATGATGGAACGGTCAACTCAACAAGTGTTTAAATTATGGTTTGGGGAGAGCACTTTGGGGAGCTGATTCTGTTGTGACATGCTGAAACAGTAAACAACCACAGACAAAATCAATGGGATACAAAACTACAAGAAGATGACATCTGAGTAAAATAGGTAAAGGTAAAGGGACCCCTGACTGTTCTGTCCAGTTGAAGATGACTCTGGGGTTGCGGCACTCATCTCTCTTTATTGGCCGAGGGAGCCGGCGTACAGCTTCTGGGTTATGTGGCCAGCATGACTAAGCCACTTCTGGCGAACCAGAGCAGCGCATGGAAAAGCTGTTTACCTTCCTGCTGGAGTGGTACTTATTTATCTACTTGCACTTTGTGCTTTCAAACTGCTGGGTTGGCAGGAGCAGGGACCGAGCAACGGGAGCTCACCCCATCGCAGGGAGTCGAACCGCCAACCTTCCGATCAGCAAACCCAAAGCTCTGTGGTTTAACCCACAGCGCCGCCCGCATCCCTTCTGAGGAAAATTGCAATACAATATATCACAGCAATTAAAGTACAAGGCGAAAGGAATTGTATGGCAACATATAACAACAATGGTAGATAAAAACACACACCCAAAATACAAAATTCTTCATCTCGGGGCTGTGGGTTTGAGCCCCACATTGGGTGAAAGATTCCTGCATTGCAGGGTGTTAGACTAGATGATCCTTGTGGTCTCTTCCAATGCTAGGATTCTACAAAGCTGAATCAGTACTAAATGCACTGCAGAATTGTTGGCTAGTTCTATGGATGATATCTCATGTCATTACTTTGTCAAAACCATTTTAGCAATTAGGGACTTCCCACAGTTTGCAGCTAAAAATAACCTGCTATCCTCTTACGTGTTCCCCCCCCCCAAAAAAAAAGTATTATCTTACAACCAATTAAATTGAACAATATACCAAATCTGGCAATATAAAACTGCCAATATGAATGACAAACCTAGTGTGATTTATCCCAAATAACCAGCAGAGCTTGTCGAACATCCCCTGTCCCATTGTGACCAACCAGGTATCTATGGAAAGGTCATCGGCAGGACCTGAGAGCTGCCTTCCTCTCCCACTGTGCTTTGCCCTCTCTCATATTCTAATATATATGCTGCCAACCCTCCATGCCTCTTAGTTTGAAACCACAGTGGTGTTTAGATCTGTTTGAGTTGACTGGCAGAATCCGAAACCAGGGAGAAGAGCTGGTGGAGGAAGATTGGAAGAAATTTAAAGACTATTTACAGAAATACTATAAAATTAATGAATGTTAGAATGATGTTGGATAGAGGTTAAAGGGTTATTAGTAATGGGGTGAAGGAGTATGGAAAAATGGAAGGTTAAAAGACGAAAAACTAAAGGTATAATATACTAAGATAAAGATAAGGATAAGACAGAGGGAAGGGATTTGCTGATTGAATAATTGAACTGGAATACAGAGAGGGGAGGTGTGGGGAAGTCTGGGAAATAAGCAAATGCAAGAAATATTATGAAAATTGAATTGTTTTTATTTGTTTTTATTTTTGTATTTTTCTTTTTCTTTTTTCATGTGAAAATCTTAATAAAAATATTATTTAAAAAAATAGATCTGTTTGAGTTGTGGGGAAAGAACTAATTGTTTTATTATAATCACATCCAACATTTGGAAAGCTATTTGCTAGAAATTGTTACAAAAAGTAGTATATGTGACTCCAGGACCACATGGCTCTTAATCTGAAATTTTGTTATGTAAACAAAATGGGCAGATTACTCACGAAAAATTCATACAATTAACATTTACCTGTCACATTATTAGTGAATAATTCTGGAAGGCTACATATTCCTCAATTATTTTTGACCAGTGTGCTTTAAGCATGTATCATTTAATATCCGGATTGGGGAGGAGGGGTCTGCCACTTCAAAACATCTAAGAAGAAACATAAAAGCATCCAGGAAGAACATTTTCTTTGTAATGCTCTCTGGTGCTTTCATTTCTCTGCTAAATTGATCTGTATAAATCTTCTAAAGAAGAAGGTATCCATCTATGCAAAATAAATAAATCAATATGCTAAAGATTCGGTATTAAGGGGACTAGTAAATGATACGCTCTCCAGAAGACCTAGACTGTTAAGCTTCTGCAGTATTTAAGTATTAGAAATATACACAAATACATATATACAAAGCCTAGGAAAAATTACTCTCATTCCACTTATAATCCCCAAGTGAAACACATTCACACACTCTCTACAGGTATTGCTGCTTATTTTATTTTAGCATTTATTGAACTGCACACTGTGTCATTTACACACTGTGTAATTTGGCAGAGTAAACATAAAGCAACTATCATTTAATACAGGTTTTCCAGTTGAAAATTCCATTTACTTTTTGTTTCAGTACTATAAAACATGATATTGTTTCCCCAGAAATTTAAACTTCCTATTTTAAAGGAGCTGAGTGCTCACTGGAAGGACAGATTGTGAAGCTGAGGCTCCAATACTTTGGCCACCTCATGAGAAGAGAAGACTCCCTGGAAAAGACCCTGATGTTGGGAAAGATGGAGGGCACAAGGAGAAGGGGACGACAGAGGACAAGATGGTTGGATAGTGTTCTCGAAGCTACCAGCATGAGTTTGACCAAACTGCGGGAGGCAGTGGAAGACAGAAGTGCCTGGCATGCTCTGGTCCATGGGGTCACGAAGAGTCGGAAACGACTAAACGACTAAACAACAACAACATTTTTAAAGGACATGGCTCCTCCTCCTCCTTACTCTCCTCCTCCTTCTATAAACAAATTTGGAGCATGGTTACCTGAAGATACCAAGGAAGCATTAGGTGTTTCTTGAGCATGATTCAGACAACTGTGCCAGAACTACACAATGGCCCTTTAATTTCTTAACAGCAAAGACATCTTGCACCACAGAAAATGTGCTGTAAACTTTCCTGACTTCCAAAGTCTGGTCATCAGGTGACTTGACTGGCAATGCCGATTAGTTTGGCAGAAAAGTGAAGGCTATATGAATACAGACTGGGGTACAAACTACACCGGGTGACATTAAATGCCAATTTGCATCTAATGCACAGTTTTTAAATTCAAATTGGCACCAGTGGAACGTTTCTCCTCTGACGCAAATAATTAGCGTCTGAAAAAGGATCTTCTGGCCACAGGTGCAACCTGGGCATTCAGGTGCAGGTACACCATCCTTTGCAGCAGTTCCTTCAAGGGGAGTGTGGCTCCATGATACTCCATTCAGAACAGAGAAATCACATACTCCCAGATCTTGATGTTCACCAGCCACCATTGTTGCAGTCTTATCTAGATTCATTGTAAGTTTATTCACTCTTATGTAGCTTGTCAGGGTCTCCAGACTCCTATGGTGTCATGGCAGGCTCCAGGAGATTAAAAATAGAGCTGAGTACCACCTCTGTGCCTCTTAGTTTTCTTTCTTTCTTTCTTTCTTTCTTTCTTTCTTTCTTTCTTTCTTTCTTTCTTTCCCTTCCTTCCTTCCTTCCTTCCTCCCTCCCTCCCTCCCTCCCTCCCTCCCTCCCTCCCTCCTTTTACAGTGCAGGCACACAGCAAAGTGCCAACCAAAGTTGCAGTTGCCTATCATCCTATTTCCCACAAAAGTGTGTGTGTGTGTGTGTGTGTGTAAAATTAGATCCTCATGAAATTTTGTCAGCATTTTGGTGTCATTTCTCCTCATAAACAAGTTTATGTATACAGTTTTAACTAATACACATTTTTGCAAACAATTTCCCCTAACATAAGGCATTTTTATGCTACTTTCACTAATATTCTCCTAATATACAGTGGTACTTCGGGTTACAGACGCTTCAGGTTACAGACTCTGCTAACCCAGAAATGGTACCTCAGGTTAAGAACTTTGCTTCAGGATGAGAACAGAAATCAGGATGAGAACTTTGCTTCAGGATGAGAAGAGAAATTGTGCTGCGGCAGCACGGTGGCAGCGGGAGGCGCCATTAGCTAAAGTGGTACCTCAGGTTAAGAACAGTTTCAGATTAAGAATGGACCTCTAGAATGAATTAAGTTCGTAACCAGAGGTACCACTGTATGCAATTTTTCACATTGCTTTGTTGGAGAGCTGCATGGCACAATTCAGAGAATTGAAAATTTCAAAAGATGACTGTGTTTCAATTCTTGAATTCAAACAAGATGTGCAAATTAGGTAGGTTCTTATTAAAATATTTTTTTAATTAAAATTTCCTCCCACCTCTATACTCTGGCTACTGTAGGCATCAGTAGACTGATGCACTCCAAACTCCAAAACCTTGGGTGATCTCTCCCAAGGGCTTCCTATCAACATTATCCTGCAAAGAAAGGGAAATGGAACTTTAGAGTGCCCCATGAGATAAACCCCAAAGGACAAAAAACTATTCCAGCACCACTTTCCAAACCTGTCATGTGAGATTACTGCAGAACCATTTCAAAAGAGTGTCCTCAACCTCACCTCCATCTTCTGTAGATGGTCCAGCAATATCTGATAAGCTATGATTTTTTTAAAAGTCACTGAGGGGTTTAGAAGAATCAGAACAGTTACTCTTCCCCTATCCTTCAGCTATCAGGACCACCAATATGGCTTCTATCTCAAAACATGGTTGGAAGCCAGACTGAGGCAGTATTCGTATGAACAAGCTGAGATAATAGCTTAGCTGTGACAACTTCTGCATTTGGCTAAACTCAAAATATCTATCACAAAGAATTCAGGAGTTCCAAGGCTTATATCTGAGAGCTATGTTGGCTGTTTGTATAGCTGTGGGGACATGATCGCAGAGCTTTTGCATAATTGGCTTGGAACTGGCCATGTTTGGTTCAGTTTTGAATAGTTCTGTGCCGTTCAAAGACTTGTCTATAGCCATCACTCCAAAGAAAAATATTAATGGCAAAGAAATCGTAAACATAGGAAACTGGTAGAATTTCCAGTGGCTTAACTGAAACCGGCAGAAATTCCCACTATTCCAAAATCCATTCAATATTAGGGATACTCTAACAGGTGATTTGGGTGGAATCTACACACATATAAAAAAAAACTGTGAAAATGTTTTAAGAAATGCCTTGAAAAATACATTAAATTTTGCATAGCTCACTGTCACCATCCTGTGTCACATTTGTATATTGCACTTTACAACACATTTAAAATGTTTTATTTGTAGCTGTGTAGATGAGTCCTTGGCCTGAGCATGACTGAGGAAAAACAAGCCTTTCAAATTGAGTTTGACTTTTACCATCCTTTTTGTCAGTGCATATTCACCTGGGCTGCCAGATCACAAGACTGAAATGAAAGAGGTTTGGAATAAGTCTCTCCTTTCATTTCCTGCCCCTGAAATGCCCCTTCAGGGGGACTTGTGCTGGCATATGTTCCACCAGCTGAGCCCTGGCTAAACAGCCAGATTGAGGAATTTATGTTGGCATATTCCCTTTTGAGCCAGGCTGAGAGAGTTATGCTAGCATAGCCCTAATTGAGGTCTGACTCAGTTGGAACATCCCAAGATCCACCTATTCCACACTCACACATTTTGATGAATCTTGTATTTGGATCATATGTAACTCACCTTCTCATTTTTTAGGTAAGATTATGTGTATGGTCTACAAAAAAACTGCAGTCTGACTCTGACATGCAGCTTTATTTATCTGGAAGGTGGAAAGTAATAACAGTTTCTCAAATGCACTTGGCTTGCAAGAGTATATAAAACCTTCTCAGTTGATAAAGTTAACTGATCATAAAAGAATATTAGTTCTACAGGATTTTTTTAAGGAGTAAATGAGGTAATGAGAGGTGGGATTTGACAGAAAGAAAGTGTGAAGGAATCTAATAAGCGGCCCCCATTTTTCCTTATTACATTACCAGTAAAAATGCAAAGAGGATAATTTTAATAACGGAGATGTTGGCTGCAGTCAACCTTCCTTCGTCTCAGAGGTGAAATCTCAAAAAGGCAAACGAGCACGAGAATGATGCAGCCCCCGTTAAAGTGATTTCAAATTTAAGCATAAATTTTGTTAATACCATGGAGCAACGGGAATAATTAGAAAGGTTTCAATAATGCTGGAGATTTGAATAATTAAAGACACAAGATTAATTTCAGAAGAGGCATCATTACCCTAAATCAAATATTAGATTTCTTGAAAAAAGTAAGGAGGCCTAGGCAATAACCATGTTTTTTCCAGTTAGGGAGGCTCATTAAATACTATGGTTTTCATTTCCTTCTGTACCCTCAGGATTCTCTTGCATGAATATTAAATGAATATGTATCGGATATAAGCCCTTAAATCCCATGGTAAGGCCCAACATTTTTGTAGTATGTAAAAGTATTAATTGAATAAACTTGACATTACTCAAAATGGAAAACAGTTCTAGAAAGGTCACTTTCATTTTTAATGGGGAAAATATACATATAGGTATCCAAAGCGATTCTTTTCCATCTGTCACAGTGATACATTTCTCACCCAAACGTTTTTGTCCATGTACCAGTGTCGTATCTGGCTTTCTTTAGGGAAAATGGCAATGCTTTCTGAAGCCAGAGCACAACAATATAAACATATCACTCGGCATTGTAGATTGCAGATGTCTCCATCTGTGCTGGATAAAAGGCTGGTGAACTGACGTCTTCTTTAAATGCCTAAACAACAACCAAAGCTGCATTCCTGAGAATTAAATACAATAAACCGCATCCATGATAGGTTTAATATTTTTGTAGCAACAGGAAAACACAACACTTCATAAATATTGATTCATTTTCCCCAAGATGCATGTCTTCCTATAAATATCAGGTTTTGGTAATGAATGCTTGAAGTACTCATTATTTCTCTGCTTCCAAATTTTAATGAATAGAAGTACATTTATTATATGGAAATCTATCTACCTCTTGTGCCTTTGATGAAGACAGTCCCTGATTTGAAATTTTAGCCACGATTAATAATATGCACATCATTAATGATCTGCTTTGGGAATTTATTAATGCATTCATTAGACCCTAATTTTCTCCTGTCTGCATTGTTTAGGCATCTGCTCATTTTTAATTCCCCCCTTTACCTTGTATCCCCCTCCTTCTCAATGAGATCCCGATATTAAAGAAAATATTGAAACTTTTTTAAAAAATGCATTTATGGCATGTCACCTGTGGACAGCTAATTGTACATCTCATATTGATAATTGTTCAATGTTTGTTAGGTAATTGCTTAATATATTGGTTTCCCTTTAGCTCCTAAAAGCTAAATTATGTTCTACATAATTTTCTGCATGTTACAACACCTTCTGTCAGAGCAATGATATGGTTCTGGTGCTGAGGGTATGGTAAACTTTCTAAGCCCTGCTGCCTTGTTACTGCCAGTTGGGAGGCAGAAGACATTTTTCCCTCACCTATTTCTGCCATTATTTCCCTTCTCCCAAGAAAAGGAGGGTGAATGAGGGGGGTTGGGGATTCTGTAGATTCCAGGCAAGGGCAGACACGCCCCCCCTCCCCATGCGCAGTTCCTACCTTTTCCAACTGGCAAAGCATCATCAATGCGGTATCTTGCCTTCAAACCTCCATTAACATAAGAACCATCTTATCAGTGGGATTCCGTCTCTGTCAGCTGAGCGGCACTTACATGACATCCAGCAAGCTAGATTTGGAATGCCTTTAGAATGCACTCTAAATTAAGTTTTCTATCAAAGTTTTCTTTAATATGTTGCTCAATCCCTTAATAGTTAATGATGCCACGAGTGCTTAATTCAGAGGTCGGCAGCCTAAGGCCCATGGGTCGGAAGCGGCCCATGAGGGTTGCTTAACCAGCCCATGAGCCACCCCCGAACTGAGCTGCCAGCTCGAAGAGTCCCTGCGCGCTGTGTTAAGTAGGGACTTTCTTCTATGGCTCTGGAAATCGCTTCTGCGCATGCCCAGACGCCGAAAACTGCTTCTGCACAGGCACGATTTTTGGCATCTGGGCATGTGCAGAAGTGATTTCTGGTGTAGCAGACATGGGCAGACATGATTTTTGACGTCGCGCTGCACCGGTCTGGCCCACGGAGGATCTCCGCGGGAGTGATCTGGTCCATGCCCGATAAGCCTTGTCAACCCCTGGCTTAATTGTTCACGAGTGTCATGGCATAAATGCCAGACTTAGTAGTGTGTGTGTGTGTGTGTGTGTACAGGCACATAGTTTTCAGAGTAAACCTTGGGTTTTTTTTTAATTTTGCAATTTCAGTAAGAGACAATAAAAGACAGAGACAAACCAGACTTCAACATCCAACAGTATTTCTAATATATTTCCTCCAGGAACATAAATGAGGCTACGGAGGTGTTAGAAGTGGGTCTTGAGACTCTCAAAATAAAATCTGAACAAAATTGGTGAAGCAGCAAAGGGTTTATTGAATATAATATGTTCTTGCAAGAGCCGGTGTCCAAAGTAGGCACACCCCAGCTTTGGCAAAGCATAAACTTATATTCCCTATACCCGAAGTGCAGGTTCCCTCCATTTTCTCCCCTTTGGCTGGGTAGGTTTACAGCCTATCATGACCTTCTAATTACCCTACTAACATTATTTAGTTTTTCCCTTATTTGGTCTATAGTCCCATGCAATTACTTTCTAAGCAAAGCAAAAATACCGCCTTCTGATCACAAGCTCTAGCATCTCCAGTTGACAAGTGTGATTCAATCTGGACTGCTGGCACATGTCTACTTATTACAACCACATCCTGACCGCAAGCTCTAAATATCTCCAGTTGTCTGGGCTGCTGACATTTGCCTAGCTGTTACATTTGTATGTGACAAAGCAACATCCTCATTCCTCACAGGAGGTATGGTGGAAAGACTCCAGGATGCCCATCTGTGGCTGTGAGAGCCAGTGTGGTATAGTGGTTAAGAGCAGTAGACTCGTAATCTGGTGAACCGGGTTCGCGTCTCCACTCCTCCACATGCAGCTGCTGGGTGACATTGGGCTAGTCACACTTCTTTGAAGTCTCTCAGCCCCAGTCACCTCACAGAGTGTTTGTTGTGGGGGAGGAAGGGAAAGGAGAATGTTAGCTACTTTGAGGCTCCTTTAGGTAGTGATAAAGCGGGATATCAAATCCAAACTCTTCTTCTTCTCTTGTTTCCATTCTGCTGTTCTTGAGAACTTCCACAGGCATGCTGGAAAGAAGCCCCAGAACCCAAATGTCCTTCACCTGAGTCAGTAAAGCATTTTAGTGGTTTGTGGTTAGTTCTATAGAGTAGCTAATTAAGTACACCAAACAGTCCTGCTGGTCAAGGGACTATCTTTAACTGACCTAGATGGGCCATTGGTTTCACTTGAGGTAAGGCAGCTTCCTCAAAGACATGGGAAAATACCACCACTAGGAAGCCAATGTGTAGGTATATGGGCACCTCAGTGGTAGGGTTTATAACTACCTCCTGCAAGGTGCAAGTTATTATTATCATTTATTAATTAAATTTCTATCTCACCCTTCACCCGAGGATCACAAGTCAATTTACAATACAAAAACACAAAAAAGACATAACAAGCAAAAACAATAGCCCCACCCCCAGTTTAATGATCCTATATGCCTTTTAAACAGTTATGGCCTATTTAATCCTAGCTATCAGTACGTATCTCTTTATTGCCTCCTCCATTCCTGCAAAGCAACCTTCATTGCTGCATTCAGGTAGCAGCTTAAAACAGTAAGGTGGGTGTTTACTTGCAAGCAGGTGTCTCAGTTTGCTGCTTTAGATGATTATTGGAGCACTTACCTGTAAATAAACCTACGTAAGTGCCCCAGTTTGCCATTTCAAATAAGAAACCTTGAGCATCGTCGCCAAGCATCGTGTGTTGTAACCAGAATCTTTAACTCGCCTTATAATGAAATTATAAAAGAAAAACAGCAGGATTGAAAAGAAAACTGAAATAAATGCAGTGCAAATAGATATGGCATGCTGAATTGGATAAAAAGATGTTCCAGAAGCAATTCTCAGAATTTCTATGGTTTGAGTTAAAAATTCAGACTTGAAGCAAAGGTGATATGCTATCAAGGGAGATGCTGTAACAGTAACCCATATTTTCAGCAAACCAGGTACTTCCTCTGGTCAAAAGCCGAGTCTGAGGTCCACAGAATCTGCAGTCACAAATGGGCCACTGCTGTGTTAATGCAATATATGACATGCTGATCGCCGATCTGGGAATATCCAGAGGTGAAAGAACAAACGTCTCCCCTGCCTGAGCATAAGCGTCGGCTTTGCAGCGATTCTGTAATGTCCTTATCCCCTCGGTGGCTTGAATGTTGATGGCAATACGCACTTAGATAACCTTTTGGGACACTGCCAACATAATGATTGCCTCTGTGGAATTATTAGTGGGGCGGTAAAATCTGGGGAGGATCGTTTGTTAAGGGAAGAAGATGTATGAGCAGGATACTAGATAGTGGCCGTGAATCTTTTATGAGAAAGCCATGAAGACAGTCAGCTTTCATCTGGCCTTTTTATGTGTGTCTCATAAGGCGGCCAGCTGGTACAGTGGCTGGAGCGGCTGATTCAGACTTAGGAAAATCCCTGTGTAACTATCAAACTTGCTGGGTTCTTTGGTAAAGCCATTGTTTTTAAGGCTAATCATAGCAAACAGGATTGTTGAGGATAAAGGGGGACAAGCTTGTATGCTCTGTCCCCCAAATTCCTTGGAGGGTGGGATAGGAATTTGATAATTAAGTGGGGAAAGTCACTCATATGTTTCTATTGCGGCCCAGCTTCCCCTCCCTTCATTCCTCTCCAGCCTTTGCATCCACACACACCCCACTTTCATTCTTAAAAACTGCCACATTCCCATCCAGCATGTCCAGATCTATATTTTAATGAACAACACAGCACTAAAAAGGTCCGTGCGCTCTAATTAGTGTCTGGTCAGCACCTCTGCCTCTCCCTGTGAATCAGTTTCAGCATAAGCTTAAAGATCAATAGATGCTGATGTTAGCCTCCTGTCATCCAGCTACTTTACCAGACTGGCTGGCACACTGAAAGAGCTCCGCTTGTTCTCCCTCGGGCATTTGTATTTTTAGCCCCTCCTCAGTCACCTTCACTGTCATCATTAAGCTCAGACACAGCGATTGCCCACACATCTCCACAGCATCACCAGCAGCAGATCCTGAAATAAACAGCTGAATCAAACCCATGCCTTTGTCCCAGTTACTGAACAAATGTAAGGACTACTCACTGTCCCTGCAGTTGGCAGACACGCAATTGTGCCAGCAGTGGAGGGGAGCTACATTATTGGACGGATGCCCACCTAGTTTTCAAAGTCTGGCCCTCGTTGCACAGGTGAGCTACTTAAGCCCACACAGCTTTATACTTCCAAGCTGATAGAAACTCCAGAACAATGTTATCAGATTTACTTTCTTTCAGGCAGAGAGATTTAATGGTATTAAAATAAGTGAATAATCAGGCAAGCAGAAGACAGAGGAATCAAACAGCACTTCTACAGCAGGCAGCAGATCCCAAGAAGACACATATGTAGCCCATTCTCCAAGCTCTCAGCTCTTCTAAAAACTACAAAGTTGTGCTGGCCCAAGACATTTTGCCACCTGAAGTGCCCCATTCCGCAACCAATTCCACCAGCATGCTGCTGCCTAAGGAGATTGCTCCACCCAGATGGAGATTCCCAGTTATCAAAAGACAACCTCCTAGTAGCTGGTGATCCTTGATTGTAATAGCCAGCAGTTGTAACTGAGGCTGTGTCTAACCTTCATATGATATCTTATTTAGATTGTTGAAGATGGCTAGAGGCCAAACAAAGATGTTCCCCAAATGGAGTGGGGGTGGCAGTGGGGCGGTTGCCCCAGGGGCAAAAGTATCGGGGGGGGGATTTAAACACATGGTGGTGCTTCAATACAGCTGCTTCTGTCACTGGGCTCTGTTGAAAATGGCTTCTCCATGCAAACCATGAAGTGACCTCTCCAGACTATGGAATGACTCTTCTTTTGTTTTCTTTTCAGCTACAATCTCCTGGGTGACACAGACACCATTAGGCAGTTGAATGCGCATGAGCACTCTGTCCACTTCCCTCCCACCCACCCCTCCATGCAGCCCCGGGCACTGGCCACCCACACTACATCACTGGTGTGTGTAGAACTTTCCTCTCACACACAAAAATTATATGGGACCTGGCAGGGAGGGGGTCATGCAATATCACACAGTCATTTAGGAAAGGCCTGCTTAACCCCAACGAGTCCTGCACCATTGCAAGGGCAAACCTGGGGGGGGGGGTTGGGGGGGGTTGGTAAGGAGATCCTTTGTCCAAGTAAATATGGTAAGCACAGTCTCCACTTGGTCCCATAAAAAAGAGCTTTATCTGCTCTAAAAACTTTAGAAAAGCCCCCTTTGCACTCGTAGCAGAAAGGAGCTCTCAAAAAGCAAAAAAGAAACCCCACGAATGTGAATGCCCTGACTTGCTGTGGAGAAGAAAATCAATCACTGACAAGAGCAATCCTCGCTTGACTCAGCCGTATGATGTTAATAGAATGACACAAACAGACATTAGATCAGAATGCTTCTTCTAGTTCAGCAGCAGTTCTGAAACCAATACAGGCCTTCTTTGCATGTTAGTTGTATGAAGGGGCAGCCACACAACCAAGGGGCAATGGGACTGTACGAAAGGCCCTGCCTCTAGACCATACAGCAGGGAACAGCAGCAAGAGGGGCTTGTTGCAGGCTTCCCATGAACATGAGATCGGCCACTCCAGGGAAGAGGATGCTGGATTAGATAGGCCTTTTGTTCCCCTGTATTCAGGCCCAACACCTACACACTGGTAGTCGATTTTCGCACATGAAGCATATATGTTTCAATGTGAGAGAGGCTATACTCTTGCTAATTTCAAAGAGACTAAATCAGGTTTCACATCAAGTGAACTGATGAGTAAATGGGGTGACAGACAGCAGCCAGTGAGGTGGTGGACCAGTCAGAATCCATGGCAACCATTTTGAGGAAGTTGAAGGGGAAATGGAATTTTCTCCAAGCCTGTAAGGACTAGAAACACTGCGGGAGCAACTCATTCCAAGTAGTTTACTATTTTCCTAAATGAAGTGAGTTATCATGTTCATGGGACGCAGGTGGCGCTGTGGGTTAAACCACTGAGCCTAGGACTTGCCGATCAGAAGGTCAGCGGTTCGAATCCCTGCGACGGGGTGAGCTCCCATTGCTCGGTCCCTGCTCCTGCCCACCTAGCAGTTCGAAAGCACGTCAAAGTGCAAGTAGATAAATAGGTACCGCTCCGTCGGGAAGGTAAACGGCATTTCCGTGTGCTGCTCTGTATCACCAAAAGCAGCTCAGTCATGCTGGCCACATGAGCCAGAAGCTGTATGCTGGCTCCCTTGGCCAATAAAGCAAGATGAGCGACGCAACCCCAGAGTCGGTCACGACTGGACCTAATGGTCAGGGGTCCCTTTACCTTTACCTTATCATGTTCACAGAGACTTGTTTTCGGCTGTTGTTGCAGACATGCTGTCCAATGCATAATACAGTGGCACCTCGGGTTACAGACACTTCAGGTTACAAACTCCACTAACCCAGAAATAGTACCTCAGGTTAAGAACTTTGCTTCAGGATGAGAACAGAAATTGTGTGGCGGTAGCAGGAGGCCCCATTAGCTAAAGTGGTACCTCAGGTTAAGAACAGTTTCAGGTTAAGAACAGACCTCCACAATGAATTAAGTTCTTAACCCGAGGTACCACTTTAGTTCTCCTTGAGGTATTGCATCATTCTCAACAATTATTCACAGCAGTTAATCTGGTCTGCCTGATGAAATAATGAGAGGTACTGGGTGTAGTGGTTAGAGGGTGCTTCCCTGTTTAATATAGCCTCAATGCTGCTCGTGGATTGAGGTTGGATTTGTTTGCTTGATGTTGTTGTTGTTTTCTTTGCAGAGTCCATATCAAAATGTCATCCCTTACATATATATATATATTTTCCCTTCTATTTAATCAAGATTTGCCATTTGCCTGGCTTTTTCAGATTTATCCAATTTTCTGTTGAAATGGTAAATCTGGGTTAAAAGGAGAAATATTACGGGATGGCATTTTGATGAAGGCATGCTGATTCCATGCAAAATTTGGCAGTACCAAGTCCACAATAAACTGCCATGTGGAAGTACTCAGTGTGTCAGACTGGGAAGATCCAGGTTTGAATGTGTGCTCTACCGGGCCAGTCACTATCTCTTAGCTGGACTCATCTCAAAGGATTCTTTGGTGTGGGGGCGGAAAGTGGTGAATCCATGCATGCTGTCTTGAGCTCCTCCGAGGAAAGGGAGGAAATAAATAAAGATGCGATCAGCTTGACATTGTTGGAGATTGCAACAGAATCTGTCCTGGGGCCCTGGTGATGGTAGAGGTGATACTGCTCACAGTTAGAGGGAGCATGGACTAGTGCATGGCTGCCCACCCCCTGTATTTGTATTACATTGATACTGAGAGGCTGTACTACATTCTACTCAAAAGCAAAGGAAGTCAGTCAAGCCTTTCCTTGGGGAAGGCAGAGGGGTGAAAACAACATATTTAGCGCTGCCTCCTGAAATCCTGCACGCTGGATGATGACACCGTTCCTATACACAACGGAATTGCCATCGATCTTGTGTTTACTAGCAGCATGGGGGGGAGGGAGAATCCCAAACCTGCTGAGAATGAGGAACTAGTTTCTATTAGGATACAGAAAGCAAAGGCTTTCTGTTTCCTAAATGCCTTGTAATTGAATGAAGCTTAACTCTGACATACAGAAACATAAAGAAATATCAAGGGATGTGAAAAGTGCTCCAGTTTGTTGTGACCACTTGGACAATTTTTGTGACCACCTAAGGCATGTTTCAGAAAAGAATGGATGGAAGCAATCAGTAGCACTTAGCAAAAAGTGCTGGGGAAATGGGTAGGATGTACAATAACGTCAATGATTCGGTTTCTCCACAAATTAGAGGGGGGGAGTGAAACAAAAAGGTTTGAACCACCCCATTTGGGGCATATTTCCTTTTGCAGTTGCCTATAGTTGCACTGGATAGCTCAGTCGGTAGAGCATGGGACTCTTAATCCCAGACTCATGGGTTCAAGCCAGACATTAGGTGAAAGATTCCTGCATTATGCAGTTAGGGAAAATGTACAAAACTAGTTCAAATATATGCTGGAAGTGTAAGGAAAAGGAGGGGACATTTTATCATATGTGGTGGGATTGTAAGGTAATTAAAAAATTTGGGGAAATGATATACAGTGGTGCCCCGCAAGACGAATGCCTCGCAAGACGGAAAACCCGCAAGACGAAAGGGTTTTCCGTTTTCAGAGGTGCTTCTCAGAACGAATTTCCTATGGGTTTGCTTCGCAAGACGAAAATGCCTTGCTATCTTTGAGGGTTTTTTTCGCTCCCCAACCCCTTTTTCTAAAGCGCTAAGCTGCTAATAGCCTTTTAGCAGCTAATCCGCTAATCCCTTAAGCCTTTAATAGCCGTTAATAGCCCTTAAACTGCTAATAGCGCTAATCCGCTAATGGGCTTGCTTCGCAAGACGAAAAAACCGCAAGACGAAGAGACTCGCGGAACGGATTCTTTTGCGAGGCACCACTGTACAACGAATTGAAGAAAATGTTCCATTTACCATTTGTTTAAAAACCCGAGGCATTTTTGTTGGGGATTGTAGGGAAAGACCTGGCAAAAAAGTTGAAAAACATCTTCACGTATGCGACAACGGCTGCAAGAGTTCTGGTAGCACAAGGATGGAAGACTGAAGAAACCCCAACTAAAGAATCATGGCAAGAAAAATTGATGGACTATGCAGAATTGGCAAAATTGACATATAAGCTACAGGACAAGGATAACTGTGACTTCAAGGATGAATGGGAACCCTTTACAAAGTATCTGAAGACGCAACAAAGCGAACTGGACTCCTTGGCAGGTTTTGAATAAACATTCACAAACTCTTTATTGATAATAATCAGCTAAATCGTTTGAGGATCTACACAACTTTGTAACATGCAGAAAACAGCATTCCTGGAGAAACCAAAGACTGGAACTGAGGGAAGTCAGTGGGGTGGGGGTGGGTGGGTTTTGTGGGGGAGGGGAGGAGGGAGGAAAAATGGGGGGGGACAAGGATGATATGTTTTTGGATAATATGTCTTGTTATAATTTTGAATAAAAAAAATAGAACCAGGAGATAAAGGGGAGGGAAAGAAAAAAAAGAAAGAAAGATTCTTTTTGCAGGGGGTTGGTTGTGACCCCTTCCAACTCTACAATTCTATGAAAAGGCAGCCGTGTTTTTGTAGCCACCTGTTGCTGGTAGGAACTAGATCCCAGCAGGGCATTCAGACCTTGATTTACGGGGAAAACTAGGTTGAAAACACTTTTATCAGTCACACTGAGCATTAAAAGTTTGCTTAGCAACACAGCTGATGATCAATAATGTTAGTGGGAATGCTGGCGCGGAATGATTATTCCCACAAGATAAAATTCTGAGATTTATTTTATTGTTATATTTTTCCTGTGGTTGACATATAACCATGGTTGAAACAACAAAAATACACAACCTATTTTCCTTTTATTATCTATCAAAGTATTTCTATACCACCCTTTAAATAAAGGGCCGAATCAACAAGTTTTTGAACTGGACAAAACATTTTCTGAAATCCAAGAGAAGCTGAAAAAGGATGGGTAGAAGTTACCATTCTATTAGTTAATTGTGATATACCCTCTTTGCACCTCTTCATTCAGTGAATATTCAAAGTGCAGGTTATTGACTTGGTGGAATAACAGCTTTTGCCATGTCAGTGCATATGTATGTTTCCTCTAGTGTACTTATTATTGATCCTCTAAACCCTAATGGATCTGGAATACTTAAGGACTCTTTCAAAGATGCACTATTGACATAAGAGATTGTGTCTTGTGTTCAGAGGTCTTCCCACACACCCTCTAAAACATGGTTATTGACAAGAAGATACATCATAACAGGCCCTCTGGAGACCTCCCAGTCTTTTGTGTCAAAGCTACTTCCACCAAGAAACATTTGAAGCTTCTTCAGATATACTTAACAGTCCATTTTCAGCTTAAGTAAAAGTTATTTCATCTCAAAACAGAATGTTGCTGTTCTCATTATTTATAAATGTACTATTAAAAGATATTCCTGCTACCCACCCACATGCTAAAAATAAGTGTGGTGGTGTTCATTAGAACCTTTAACCAAAGATACACAAATTATAGTCTTCTACACTACACACACATAGGGTACATGAGATTTAAAAACCTAATAATAATAATAATATTTATACCCCACCCATGTTGGCCAACCTTGACAGGCACCAGTACAGTTTATGTATCCCTTTCTCTAATTATTAGTCCATCTCCTCCTTTAATACTGTCCTTTCAAACCATGTAATATTATTATTATTAATATTATTAATAATAATATTCTTATTTGTACTCCACCCATCTGACTGGGTTGTCCCAGCCACTCTGCATGGCTTCCAACACATATAAAAACATAATAAAATGCCAAAGATTAAAAACTTCTCAATACAGGGTTCTCTTGAGATGTCTTCTAAAAGTTGTAATCTTATTTATCTCCTTGACTTTTGATGGGAGGGCAGTCCCCAGGATGGGCACCACTACCAAGAAGGCCCTCTGCCTGGTTCCCTTTAACTTCACTTTTTGCAGTGAGGGAACCACCAGAAGGCCCTCGGAGCTGGACCTTAGTGTCTGGGCTGAACAATGAGGGTGGAGACACTCCTTCAGGTATACAGGGTCAAAGCCGTTTAAGGCTTTAAGGGACAGCACCAACACTTTGAATTGCGCTCGGAAACGTACTACGAGTGTAGATTCTTTAAGGTCTTCTGCTTGGTTCCCTGTAAACTCATTTCTTGCAGTGAGGGAACCACCAGAAGGCCCTTAGAGCTTGTCCTTAAGTGTCCAGACTGAACAATGGGGGTGGAGACGCTGGGCCACTTTAATATAGGACAAAGGTGCTTCATCACCTCTGGAGCAATTAGTGGTCTCATAAAGTTCAAGAAATGCATATCTCAGATCCTTATTTTTATCCATATAAGCAATTCACTTTTATTTATTTATTTATTTTGAAAAAACAGCCTGCAATATCAGTAAAGCCATACTTCAGATGCTTCACATCCCATAGCTATACATCTGGTTGAAATGCTGATGTGTTGATTCAGTTCTGGGAGATCTAGCAAACGATGTTCTAGACTTTGCTTTTTGAAGCAGCAGTCTGGCACATATTACTTTTATTCACATCTCCATTTTAGAGATGAACAGCATAAATAGATAAGTCAATACTCACTGATTTCAACATGGATGTAAGCCATAACCTAATTAGATGCATTCTCATGAGCCTAGCAAATCCTGCAGTATATGCAAATAATTTATTCAATTTATGTCTGGAGACGTTAAAATATACATGACTGAACAAAAGTTTAACCTTTTTTATATTGCTTATTAAACAGAAAGCTGGAAATTTAAGCTTCCCAGAATATCACAGTTTCTTTATGTTTAATACAAATAACATTTCTAGTATTCAGCGCATGGATCTAACGGATTATTTGAGCCTGCTGCTTTACTGAAACATGAAAGCATTATGCCTTCCCCTTTTTTATTTAGGCACCTGCACACCATAATGGCATTAGTACATATCATTATGCAGAAGCATAAAAGGACCCGGAACTAGAAAGGGGGACATTGAAACTCTTTGACGTCTCACCTTGTTATTCTCTAAGCCTTTTCTATAAGCTACTCCCCTTTTTCTTTCCAATAGGAGAGGAGATGTGATCCACAGGTAGTAAGAGAACGTCTCTATTAAAGCAATTAGAAAGATGAGGAATGGTTAAGGAGAAAACACATGCCAAGGCCAGTGTGGGGAGATAGGGAGCAGCCAGGTACACTTGCCCCGAGCCTCGGAGGGCTAAGCTGACATTGGTGCTTTTCTGTTTCAGTTCATAACTTTATTCTAACAAGATTCTACCACCCTGGGCCTCAGACAAGCTCTGCATGAGCCTGCATGTATTTGTATCAACCATAATGCCATTGTCCTCATGCTAAGCTTTCTTTCTAGTGATGCTGATTACTATGGTGTGGGACCCAGGTGGCACTGTGGTCTAAACCACCGAGCCTCTCGGGCTTGCCGATCGGAAGGTCAGCAGTTCGGATCCTCACAACGGAGTGAGCTCCCATTGCTCTGTCCCAGCTCCTACCAACCTAGCAGTTCAAAAGCACACCAGTGCAAGTAGATAAATAGCTATCGCTGTGGCGAGAAGGTAAACGGTGTTTCCTTGTGCTCTGGTTTCCGTCTGTTGCGCCAGAAGCGGTTTAGTCATGTTGGCCACATGACCCGGAAAGCTAGCTGTGGACAAACGTTGGCTCCCTTGGCCTGAAAATGAGATGAGCGCCGAAACCCCACAGTTGCCTTTGACAGGACTTAACTGTCCAGGGGTCTTTTACCTTTTACCTTACTATGGAAACTGGGAGAAAAGTCTCCCAGGCACAGGAAGCAGGGATCATTACAAATCCCATGCCCCCCAACGGAGGAGGATAGAGAGGCCTGCTCCATCTGTGGCAGACCCTCCTCTTTCTCAAAAGCCCCCCGCCCTCTGCCCACTCAAAGGAGAGGGAGTTGCTTGAGAAGAGGGTGAAAGGAACAAAAGTAGGAGGGGGGAACATACCGTATTTTTTGCTCTATAAGACTCACTTTTTCCCTCCTAAAAAGTAAGGGGAAATGTGTGTGCGTCTTATGGAGCGAATGCAGGCTGCGCAGCTATCCCAGAAGCCAGAACAGGAAGAGGGATTGCTGCTTTCACTGTGCAGCGATCCCTCTTGCTGTTCTGGCTTCTGAGATTCAGATTTTTTTTTTCTTGTTTTCCTCCTCCGAAAACTAGGTGCGTCTTGTGGTCTGGTGCGTCTTATAGAGCGAAAAATACAGTACTTCACTCATTTGTGTGTTTTTGTCCAAGCTTTTTCTTAAGAATACCAAAGAAGAATTCCCCAAAGGCCAGGGTGATTAGTTCCAGTGCTTCATGAGAAGAAAGTGTAAACTTACAAAAGCCTGCAAAGCCTTGCTGCCGTGACTCAGGGCAAGCGTTTGTCATGACTGTTCGCAAGTGTATGTTAAGCGTTACTGATATAAAAGGCAAGCTGCATAAGCTGGCATCAGTAGCCCAATTAACTCACCCCTTCCTATCTTTCATCCATCTCTCAGCTAAGGGAGAAGCTGACAGGCAGGCAGTGTCAGAAACTTCCCCTCTCCCAAGGAGCTCAACCAAAACTAAGGCTCCACAACTTCAAAGCAAGCAGATAGGCATATGTGATCTCATTCTTGCAGCAAATAGCAATTAGTCCAGGGATAATCTTGACCACCAACATGGCATCCACAGGCCTCCTAGAACATTTTCACTGTTTGGATCCATACACTGTAATATTGGAGTCCCAACTGCTGTGGAGCTGCATCTGCATACCCTTCCTCTGATGGAAGTAAGGACCTCCTATTTAATAATAATAATAATAATAATAATAATAATAATAATAATAATACCCCGTCCATCTAAGTGGGTTGCCCCAGCCACTCTGGGCGGCTTCCAACATATATAAAAACAGAATAAAATATTAAACATCAAAAAACTTTCCTATACAGGGTTGCCCTCAGATGTTTTATAAAATTGTATAGCTACTTACCATACTTTTCCGTGTATAAGATGCCGGTTTTTTACTAAAAAATAATGTTAAGGGGGGGCTCATCTTATGCATGGGTAGTGCCGGGGGGGGGCATATGATTGGTTGCTGTTGAGATTATCAGTGGTGATAGGACAGAGGATAGATTGATAATGTGATGCGTGCTAGTGGCAGTGTAGGTCTGGTGGTTGAGCGTCTTTTACGCCATTTCCCCCCCAAAATGCTCAACAACTCTGGGCAATCTCCCCCCATTTTCTTAATTAGGAGTCCCCAAAAATAGGGGGTGTCTTATACAAGGGGGCGTGCTATACATGAAAAAATATGGTATCTCCTTGGCTCAGGGGTTGCATCACTCCATATTCTCCAACATTTCGAGATGAAAATAGGGACGTCCTAAGGAAAAGCAGGACATTCTGGGATCAAATCAGAAACTGGGACAGCTTCTGTAAATCCGGAACTTTCCCTGGAAAAAGGGACACTTGGAGGTCTGCATCTATGATTTGCCTTTCCCAGGGACACTCACCTTTTTGGCTCCAGTCCATGAGAAGACCTTTTTATTTGCCCAGCCGTTCCAGTACATTATCTGTCTTACTGGACTCCCGGCTTCATTTAATTTAATTTCCTTATTCGTTTGCCACCTCGGGAGCTCTGAAAACTAATGGGTGACATAGAGGTTATTACATGAATAAACATTTCAAGGGCACTGATAATAAGAGATACATCTGGGCATAAAAGGCCTGCCATGTTTTTAACTAGTATGTGCACTCAACACCTACAGGATTCCCACCTTGCTATTATTTTTCAGCAGGCAGTAGTATATTGTAAATCTCTAATTGTCCATTTAAGTAATAATGATCAACCTTCAGGGCATTTCCTGGAGAATTAATGACCATAGGGGAAGGTTTTAACAGCCTGAGGCACAACAAGAAGCCATTAACCAGAGCCCGCCATTTAACCACTTAAGCACTGATGAACATTCCAGACACAGAAGTCAGGAAAATTATCAGGTATGCTCTCCTATGCAGATAGATAAATCACTTTAAGGCACCCCAAATCAGTGCAGTATTGATTAGAACAGAATATAACTGCTGCATATAATGCCTCTGAATCTAAAGATACCTTTAAATATATCAGAACTAAGAAGGGACATGGTAACATTTGTATTCTTCCATCGAAGATCTCTCGCCAATCCTCACTTACCTGACACTACATATTGCCAAACATTATCCTCCACTTTGCATACGTTAACACTGCAATAGCTTTTTGCTCTGCTGACCAAGGCTGTAAACCTCTACCTGCTTACCTTCTCATTTCCATGCCACTGGGCACTGCCCACTGTGCAGTGTATGTATGCTAGTATAACTGGGAACTGCAGGAGGCATCCCTCCATTTTTGTGGATCTGCTCTTGAAAGTGCAAATGGTCTCACACTACATATCCAGATACTTGCTTCTTGTTCATGTGAGAATTCTTGCACATCGTGGATATATATATATAAGGATGGAGGGGGGCGGGAATCCCGGATGGATGCTCCAGGTAACTATGCAATCAGTTAGTTGGAAGGCGACAAATAAATCATCTGCCCAGTTCATACCTGGCTAGCCGTCTAACCTGCTTTCTAAATTCTCAAAATCTCAAAGCCTCCCTATGTATCCTGTTCCTCTTCTAGCTTTTCTAATGCTTAGCCTACATTTAAATAATGCCTATTAATTTTCCTTTAATTAATCTATTCTTTTCTTTTTGCTCACATTATTTTACATATTTTACATCATAAAATTCCCCATTTGAACATTTTTCTTCCTATACATTTTAAACCCCACCCGGTTGTTTCAACATTCCTTAAAAGATTTGTCTCCCAGGCCTTTTATTATCTTCATCTGCCTATTCTTTCCATTCTCGATCTCCAGCGTCCTTCTTGAACTATGGTGCCCAGAACCCAGCACATTTCTCCAGATGACCTCTTTCCAAGGCTGAAGCAATATCATTTCTTCAGGGAATCTTTGATACAATCTCCCTGTAATACAGCCTCAGATGAAATATTGTTTTGTGTTTCACAAAAACCACATTACTGAATCATCCCATGGCTACTAAATCTTTCTCAGCAGGCCTGTTGCTTCCTCTAGAGCAGTCAGTTAACCCTTTCTTAAATTTGGCCAGTTCTCTTATATTGATAACAAGGGCATTGATAGACATGTAAAGCACTACAAAAATGGAACAATGTTTGCTTTACAGCTCAATCTCTGTAATATGAAAGCAAAGTTAATACTGTGAGAGATTTGCTAGACCGAATAAAGTTGGTATGGAGAACCAGGACTGGATTAAACGCAGGGACCTTATATGTAACTGTACCTTCCAAACAGCTGGTGCCTTGCCTTGTACCCATCTTTCTCACTTCCAAACATGTAACGGTGACTGTACAACAATCTAGGGCAAGGTTTCCCAAACTTGGGTCTGCAGCTGTTGTTGGAGGGACCCGTGGTCAGGGATGATGGGAACTGTAGTCCAAAAACTGTAGTCCAAGTTTGGGAAACCCTGATATAGGAGATGTTTACATGTATCACGCAACAAGAGTAGAATCTGTGTACCTCTGTACACAAGCAGCTGAGATGTACAGCCATACTGTTCGTCTTCTGTAATGTTCAATGTGTGTAAATCTGTGTAACTGTGTACACAAACCTTGAAAATTGCTGAGGGTCTTGATGGACCACTTAATGATTTTTCTGCCTGGTGTAGCAATTATGGCAGATACTGCATGGTTTTTTAATTGTACTTTTACAGGCATGCCATGTAACCACTTGAATGAACCATGGTTTGGGAATACAGTGGTACCACAGGTTAAAAACTTAATTCGTTCTGGAGGTCCGTTCTTAGCCTGAGGTACCACTTCAGTTAATGGGGCCTCCCTCCGCTGCCCCGCCACAATTTTTGTTCTCATCCTGAAGTAAAGTTCTTAACCCGAGGTACTATTTCTGGGTTAGTGGAGTCTATAACCTGAGGCCTATGTAACCTGAGGTACCACTGTAGTTAAGCTGTACAAATCAACAAGCGTACCCTCTTTTTTATTCTTCTTCTTTGATTTATTTATCTGTTCATTTTTTTCATCCAGCCCTTCTTTCCAAAGGAACCCAGGGCAAAAAGCACTTTCAAACAAGCACTTGCACACGTGTAGAGAACTTGCATCTGTGTTCAGTGTAACACAAAAACAGGTATCTACTGTCTGAGTAACAAGCAAGCTTGTCAAAAAAATTTAAAAGAAAATAAACAAGACAGAGCAGACCAGACTACCACCCCACTGACCACTTTCCAGCACCAGACAAGCAGCAGGACACCAAACCAGACCCAGCTTGAAATACTGGGCTGGTATTGAAATACTGGGTCATTTGGTATGATAGAGTACACCCTAGGTGAAGGCCACAACACTAGTTCCTCTTTTTGCTACTTTCAACAGGTGATCTTTAGCAAAGGGGTGCAGGTGCCAATTGATGTGCCAAGAGCTCCTGACAAGTGAGCCCAAGCTTCAGAAAAGTGCACAATTTCCAAAATAGGAACATGCCGATTCTGAACTTCAGCTGCAGTGCTGCTGTGACACTCTTAACATAATAATTAATTGATGGAAAGACACTTTTGCACTTCCGAGTTTTCATAAACAGCAAACCACGGCCACGTTTTTGCAGGAAACAAGCGAAGAAAAAAGACTCCCCTGTGCCGGAGAACTCAAAACAAGAATTTTAGCTGGTATTTGCTGAACATTCCTAGATAAATAACCATGCTGTATATTAACCTGTCACGTTGCTTGAATTACTTTTCAACATCCCACCCACCTTATCACCACGATTGCCTTAACTTTGCATCAAAGAACTATGAAGGGTTTCATTTGTTTAAGGTTTTTATTAACGAAAAAGAAATTGCATACAGAAAATTGCACACTCCTCTGTTGCTTAGCTTAAGAATGGGACAGAGCACTAGGAAAATACCAGATGCACACAAAAGGAGAAAGATTTACCTTTTTAATTTCTCTGGCTTTGAACCGAAACAAGTTCATATAATTACAATTTTACTGTAGCTATGGGAACATTTGTCTGTGAAGATAAACAGGAAAAGATACCTGGTTGAAAGTAATGGAGTTAGTCAGAATTTACACACTAAGCCTCCAAAGTGAGGTCAAAATCCAGTTCTGTACCCCTGGCTCTTCTTTGCATTAATAACGCAACACTGGGCATGTTTGTGCTGAAGTGAGTGTTTCACTGCCTCCTCCCCTCCCTTGCTGTGTTCAGTGAGACTTACTCCTAGGAAACTGTTTAAGATTGTAGCCTTAGAAAAATTGTGATAGTATTTCCATATATAGGTTAAAGTGCTCAGGGGAAGGTTTAGCTCTCTCAGCACAGACCAAATTGTTTCTGTTAGAAACTCTTCTTTGACATGTATTCAGGCCTGGAAGAAATATTTTTGCACTATGAAAATCTGAAATGGAGACAGTCAGTTTGATGGGAGAAGTTAAATACCTCTTGACATGCTGTGGGAAAGAAAAAGACATTGGCACTCAGGATAATGATTTTTTCAATGAAGTCACTTTACTATTACTTGAATATGTATTTTAACTCCGCTGAACCTATGTTTATTATTGCATTTTTACAATTACAATGAGTTTTTATGGTATTTTAAAGTGAAAATATGACTGAAATAAATTATTCCCTGTATTCATGAACCAAGGCATTTTTTTCTGGCAGTACTCAACAGTACGTAGTACCGGCACCATTTTTTCTAAGAAAAACTGCACTGAAACTAACCTTTATTATTACTCTGTTCTTTTAAGTCTTGCTATATCAATCATAAGTAATTGTTTAATAAGGAAGTTTTCACGCCTGTCCAACTCTGTGTTCCCTTTCCCAACCTTTAATCTATTGATGATTAATGCCTATATGCAACCCTTGCATTGTATTTGTGTTAACCAATCAGCAACAAGCACATATGTGGCAATGCTGTAATATTCAATAAAAGGGACTCCCCGAGACATGCTCGGTAGATGCCTCCAGTATGACACTTGTCACTCGTCTGTCATTTATTTCAACCCAACAGTTGAAGTTATATGAAATGTGTTGGGTCGATGCACCAGTAAATTTATGCTGAGTGTAGTTGAGGACCTGACCTGTGAATACTAACAATTTATTTCTGCCAAAGAAACAACCCAAACCCAGAGTGTACCTGGATATAGAAATTACCAAGTAGCAACCATGGAGGCAATGGTACCACTGAGGACTTCCGTCGGCAACCACCAAGTGTTTTGAAACCCACTGCTTGCTGCCTTCTTCATCTTGAGGTGATGAGGGTGGTAACCTTTCCCTTCTTGAAAAGACAAATAAATTGGTTCCTCTTTCAGCACAGTGTGCTTTTCAAGGCTTGGATTGGCACCTGAGCAGCTGGACAGAAAGTGGAGTAAACAAGGAGGGGGAAAGGAAGGAGGACAAGAACGTGAGAAGAGGCAACTGGATCACCTGTAAAGGTGTTCCTGTTAAACAGGAAGGAAAAAAGTAGTCCTCATAGCATCTCTTAAATAGTACCTACATTTCTTTCTAAAATAGATAAATGTGTTTTTCTGTTCGTAATTTTTAGCGGTGCTTTTTTTCGGGGAGCGCAGGAGTACGCGTACCCCTAAACATTTTGTGAACCTCACGGGAGAAGAAACTAAAAATAAAAATAAAAAAATAGTTTCTTCTCTAGCACGGTGAATTGTCAGTTCCGTTGCTACCCTCATTCCCTGTCACAGAGTTTCCTGAGTCTCAGACGGAAGCGAGTGTTTAATGTGTGAAGCAGTGTGGAATGTGGGCTGTGTGGTGTTTTACCGATGAAAGTTTGGCCTCATTGAGGGGCAGTATTTCAGTATAGGTAGGAAAATTACTAGCTATTTTTCATCATCACAGCCTGCAAAGAAGTGTAAAGTTAATGATGCCAATGTGGAAGTTACTGTCAGCTGTCAGCTGTGTAATATGAGGTAATGCATGTTCTTAGTACTTTTGTCCACTTACTGCAGACATAGGCAAACTCCGGCCCTCCAGATGTTTGGGACTACAGTTCCCATCATCCCTAGCTAACAGGACCCGTGGTCAGGGATGATGAGAATTGTAGTCCCAAACATCTGGAGGACTGGAGTTTGCCTATGCCTGACTTACCGGATTTATTTTTCCTGATTTGAACTATAAAATGGTGATTTTCTTGAGTCAAACTGAGACTACCCCTAAACATTTTTTGTTAGAAAAAAAGCACTGATTTTTAGGCCCTGTAAAACATCTTCACAGATCCAGAACAGGATGGGCTTGCTTGGGGCCACTAACAGGCATGGGATGTGTATGGATCTAGACTATTCTATCCCTAGTTCAGAGTGGATAATTAAAAAGAAAAAAAGAAAGAAAATGAAATGTAATATAAAATATAAGGAAATAATAGAGGAAAGTTAATTGCTACCATTTCCCCTCTTGGTTCACTTTCAAGAAGCTTAAAATAATCATGATTTTATTGAAGGCTTGTGTCTATTATGCCTTGGCTCACTGAACTGTACTTTTATTAGACTTACTGGAGAGGGCTTCGAAAATTTGCAGCCGAAATCTCTCAAGTGACCTTATTTTGTATAATTTGGGGAGGGGGGAATTGCTTTTTCCTACAAAATTGTAGTTATTCATGCAGTGACAAGGAAATGGAGGGCAGTTACTTCACCCAAAAATATCTGCTAGGAGGGTTGGGGTTTTTTTTGGGTAATTGCCTGTCTGCTTTTGTTAATTTTCCTAATGAACCTCCAGCCAGCTGTGTGTATACTACTGGGATTTTCAAGAAAATTGCAGCTTGCTTCACTGCAACTAAATTGATACTAAAGTTTAAATACAGCCCTTTAACCAATAACAGCTGAAATATTTTTATTATTAAGCTTGCCATACAACAATTTTAAGTGTACAAAGCAATGCATAATCATGACACATTGCGTTGCATGCTTACTCACAAGTATTCGCAGTATTTTAAATTTGGTGCCAAATGCACCCCCTGCTTGGATTGGGTCCACTGCAGGAGCTGCTCATCTGAGCTCCCAAAAGTATGGCTTGCAGTCAGCAGTAATTGCCCATGGCTGCAAGTCCCTCTGGGATGGGCTGCACTTAGTAGTTTCCGATTATGAACTCCTGCAGCCAATGCCTGCTGATAGTGGGGCCTGCGGTTGCCACTGGTCAGCTAAATCAGGGGTCAGCAAACTTTTTCAGCAGGGGGCCGGTCCACTGTCCCTCAGATCTTGTGGGGGGCCAGACTGTATTTTGGAAAAAATAATGAACAAATTCCTATGCCCCAGAGATGCTTTTTAAATAAAACCACACATTCTACTCATGTAAAAACACCAGGCAGGCCCCACAAATAAACCAGAGATGCATTTTAAATAAAAGGACACATTCTACTCATGTAAAAACACGCTGATTCCTGGACCATCCTCAGGCCGGATTGAGAAGGCGATTGGGCTGCATCCGGCCCCTGGGCCTTAGGTTGCCCACCCCTGAGCTAAATGGTCCTGACTGCAAGCCCCTTTGGGATCAATTGGGCTTGGGAATTCCCAAAAGAGAGCTCCCCAGTGTATCAGTGTAAAAAGGTAAAGGACCCCTAGACGGTTAAGTCCAGTAAAAGGTGACTATGGGGTTGCAACACTCATCTCACTTTCAGGCTGGCATTTGTCCACAGACAGCTTTCCGGGTCATGTGGCCAGCATGACTAAACCGCTTCTGGCGCAATGGAACACCGTGATGGAAACCAGAGCGCACGGAAATGCCGTTTACCTTCCCACCACAGCAGTACCTATTTATCTACTTGCACTGGTATGCTTTCAAACTGGTAGGTTGGCAGGAGCTGGGACCGAGCAATGGGAGCTCACTCCCTCGCAGGGATTTGAACCACCAACCTTCTGATCAGCAAGCCCAAGAGGCTCAGTGGTTTGGACCACAGCGCCACCCACTTCCCACGTATCAATGTACGTGGAACTAAGTAAAAAGGGTTAGGACAGCAGTCAGGCAGTGACACAGAGGGAGGAACCACATAGAGGAATTGACTGGGCACAAACAGTATAGAGACAGATCAGGCAGGACAGAAAAGGTTAGCAGTTTGATGGATGCTTGTTTAAAGGAAGTTCTTTGTTTTATATTACTCCTGCTTGATTATTAATATAACTAACACTGCTTGAAACACCCAGTGCAGCTGGTTTCTGCCAGAAGCACACTCCCACTTTAAGCAGCGGTTTTCCTTCGCAACCTGGCTTTTTGCAAATAATTTCCCACTCCCCAAGTGTGGTTCGAAGCCATGCATGCAAAGGAAGAAGGAAAGGAAAGGTTGGTTTCCTGTGATGCTGGGTCATTTGATATCATAGTGGTGCCAGGTGATTGATAGGTGGCGTATTTGAAAGTAGCCCACAGGGTTGGAGCGGAGACTCAGGATTCAGCCTGCCTGCTGGATTCTTCCCCTCACCTCTGTCACAGACTGATGTGCACTCAGTGGAAGCACAGGTCAATTATTTCCTCTGTATGCAAAAATGTCCTTATTATAGTATTCTGTGAAGAAGCCGCATTGCTGATTATCAAGAGAGATTGCATTACCAATGTTTAAGTAAAGATGGGGGAAAAACACCCTCCAGTGAGGACACAAAGACTGGATTAGTTAATCACATTGATGGTCTGCATGAATTAATCCTTGTGCCAAGCTTTTATTTAGAAATATGAGACTTCATTTCCATATCAATGGATAACTTTTCTAGCCATGACAATTATTCATGACATTTGAACTCTTGCTTCTTCTTTTTCCCCTTACGCATATTGGCATACAAAAGAGAGAGAGGCTATTTTGCCTTTCCAGAGATAAACTTGTATATATATATTTCAGAACTCAAAGAGGTAAATGCAGTTGAAAGTTTGAAAGAAGTTTTTTTTAAAAAATTGAGAGTTTGTACTCTGGAGCAGTACTGAATTCAGTAAGACTGGGCTAGAATAAGTGATTTGAGGATGGCAACTTGAAATCAGTTATGCGTAAAACTAAACAAATTGTCGCTTGTGGCAGTTGACAGTTTCACACAGATATTTGCTATAATCCTTTAAAAAATGCTTTTAGAGTTGGAGGGGGGGTATCTAGGAAACATGATTATGGCATGTACGGTACTTTGCACAGTATTTTCTATGTAAGGAGAAGATACCGTATTTTTCGCTCTATAAGACCACAAGACGCACCTAGTTTTTGGAGGACGAAAACAAGAAAAAAAATATTCTGGATCTCAGAAGCCAGAACAGCAAGAGGGATCGCTGCGCAGCAAAAGCAGCAATCCCTCTTGCTGTTCTGGCTTCTGGGATAGCTGCGCAGCCTGCATTCGCTCCGTAAGACGCACACACATTTCCCTTTACTTTTTAGGAGGGGAAAAGGGAGTCTTATAGAGCAAAAAATACAGTAGGTAGTAACATACCCAAAGGTTCGCAAAACAACTATGATGAGAGTGAAAGGTGTAGGAAGGACCAAATAGATTCAAGGTAGAGATGGGATCAGTGTTTTGACATCTTAGTTACTTGATGTGAGAATTTATGACTGCACCCAGGTCCCCATACCCCCGTTTCACATCTTTTGACTGGTTCCCATCTCTGACTGTTCATTTTTATTCATTTATTTTGCAACACAAAATGATGCTCAGCCTGTGGAATTTGCTGTCTGGTCTGGCTGATCTTTCTTTATAGTAAAAATAGCCTTCATGGGGGAAAGGAAGAGAAGAAATTGAAGGCTGCAGAGATTCAGAAACATTTCAGTGAACTTTTGATTACAGAATGGTGAAAATGGCAGAAAAAGGAACTTTGGGAAAGCTTAGGGATATAAGGTAATCTCTAGAATCGGTGCTTTGAATGTTTCATGGCACAGTGGAAAGTGACACAAAGGCAAGGTTTATTGTTACAGTGGTCACCATCCACACTATACGCTTAAAGCACTCTTACACTATTTAAAAAGTAATGGCTTCCCCCAAAGAACCCTGGGAAATGTAGTTAAGGTTGCTGCCTTACTCATGTTTAGCACTGAAATCATTAGGGCTTAAGTTAGTAATTATTTCAAGTGGACTACTCTAAGCATATCTGAATCGAACCCTTGAGTACAAGGTGGCCTGGGAGCAAGTCTTACACAAGCCCGTTTAGTTGTCGAAAGAAGATGTATGCTTATGAGACACAGGGGCAATTCTTCATAGCAACTAAACCAAGCCTTCATGTTCTGCTGATTAGCAGACACCAGGGACTACCGGGATTATACCCTCCTTTTGAGCTCTCTGTTGGACTAAGCTGCTTTCAGCGCAACCTAGCAAGGCACCTTTTCTGAGTGCAAATGAGTCCCTAATGCATCCAGGCAGGTGGACCTTAGCAACACAGATATGTATCTGAATTAATTAGCATGATAAACAAAGAGAGGGAGCTATTCATAGAAGGATCCAATGAAAGTGGAGCATGTTTAGCCTTCATTCGGCTGGCACAGAGGCAGACCTTCTGTTAATCCCCTGCATCCTGCACCTGAGATGGTTCGTTATGCTACTGCTGCCTTGGCTCCTTTCGCTGTCCTCAGACAACAGGTCTTCTGAGATTGGACAACACAGAGAGCTGGGGAGAGAGCTATTAAAGAGTGTGAAGGAAAGAACTCATAAACAGCAGGAAAGCTGGTGGTGAGTCACTCTAGCATGAGTGCATTAAGAGAAATCCCCTTAGGGGTTGTTTCAGAAGCATCATCTACAGGGAAAGAACCATATCAGACAAACCTATTCTGCTAAGATGCCGACAAAGCCACTATTACAGTGCTTTATTACGCCTGCTTGTTGTATGCCAAGACCTTACCTCATTAGGATACACGTACTGAGTATCCACAAGAGAAGACAAACAAAAGGAGCAAAACTCTCGGCAAATATCTTTATGGCTGAAATTCATTCATTCAGTTCTGCCTGGCTGTATTCCCAGGACTCCTTCGTCTGTACATTAGGATCTGCATATTGCATCCACTTAAAGGCCTTTTTTATGTACCGTTGTTCTTTTTATGACTTTCTTTCTGGAGTACTGTGGGGAAAGCATTTGTTCTCATTGCTTCCACACCTATGAATTAAGCGTTAAATAATAAGGACAGAAGAGTTCCCTGGTAAGAAATGTGCACCGTTCCATCCATTGGCAGTTTAGACGTTTATCAGGATTTAATTCAGTCACTGTTAGTAATTATTTATTAAATTTCTATACAATATAAAACCACAAAAATACATAGCGTAGTAACAAACACACCCACACACCAGTTTAAAAGGCCATAGATGGTTTAATTAGCTAAAGACCTGGGAGAAGAGGAATATTTTTGCCTGGCACCTAAAAATATGCTCCATGCATGACTAAGTCTGGATCTAACCCACTGAATGATTTGGCCAGTTTCAGAAGAACCTCCTGCTTACCAAGTAAACAGGACTGCCACGGACTGTAAATTAACAGAATTTCTATGTAGCTCAGGCAATTAATTTTCAGAAGATGGAATCCGTGGTTCTTTAAAATAAATAATTTTGCCCTTGCTGTTTTACTGTTGACACCTGCAGTCATAGTTATTTGAGATTATCAATACTGAAGTAGTTAAGATAAAGATTTATCTCATGGTGAATTAACATTCTTAATGTGGGAATAATATTCCGCCTAGCTGTAAAATGCCTGAATTAAAGCATGTCCTATGGGAGGTTATGCTTTATTATAAATGCATTAGAACCTGTTGCTTAGAAATCAATAAACATCTCTGCAAAGTCTGAGATACCATTAAGATGGAAATCATTGCATCATTTTAACTAATTGTGGTAAGCATGATATATGGTCACTTTAGACATCATAGGAGACTGGTGTTAAGCACACACAGCAAGTGAGGAAGAGGAATGAGAGTGTTTGGGTATTAATGGAATCTCAAGTAAAAAAACTAAGAAGTGCTTATTTAAGCAGTTCCTACTGAATCCCCTCAACAGGGTGAGCTCCCGTTGCTCGGTTCCTGCTCCTGCCAACCTAGCAGTTCGAAAGCACGTCAAAGTGCAAGTAGATAAATAGGTACTGCTCTGGAGGGAAGGTAAACGGTGTTTCCGTGCGCTGCTCTGGTTCGCCAGAAGTGGCTTAGTCATGCTGGCCACATGACCCGGAAGCTGTACGCCGGCTCCCTCGGCCAATAAAGCGAGATGAGCACCGCAACCCCAGAGTCGGCCATACTTCTCTGTGGTTTAGACCACAGCGCCACCCGTGTCCCTCAAAATTAGTGGACTTGAATTCCTTAGTGTTACTGTTTACTTAGAACCAATGAGGGCTCCAAACAGATGGTTGCTGTCATTCTCTACTGATCCTCCTTCCCCCCATACTTCTCCTGGAGGTTCTTGATGAAAGCAGAAAGATGCCAATTGGTGTGAGTTTGATTCTCACTGGTTGAAATCACTGTGGTTACTGAAGGAAGAAATCGGATTGAGCTATCTACTCTCTGTTCATCTCAGTGAATAGTTACCATTCAGTCTTTGGGGAAGAAAACAGTTTATATTGGGGAACAAAATACAGTAGTACCTTGGGTTACAGACGCTTCAGGTTACAGACTCCACTAACCCAGAAATAGTACCTCGGGTTAAGAACTTTGCTTCAGGATAAGAACAGAAATCGTGCTGTGGCGGTGTGGCGGCAGCGGGAGGTCCCATTAGCTGAAATAGTAGGACAGTTTCAGGTTAAGAACAGTTTCAGGTTAAGAACAGATATCCAGAATGAATTAAGTTCTTAACCCGAGGTACCACTGTAGCTTATATTGGGGGTATTTATTGTGACCTGCCCTCCTACCCTTCCACTGGGCAACCCTTGAGGTGCAGATGACTCTGATGCAGAGCCCACAGGACTGTTCTGCACAACATCTATTTAAATACCCGAGCTCACCCCTTTTACATGTTCCTGCCTTTTATAGTGACAGGCATTTTGCTAGTCTTGAATATTGCCATCTTGACAGCCAAAGAGGCTCCTGTTTTAGAAATTATTCTTTTTTTTTTAACCATAATAGCCTGTACTATCGGATCATGACAGATGTAAATTTTCAGCAAAAACTGTTGCTTTTCAATTTTTAAGCAACATGTCCTAACCCCTATAGATATCATCTCTTCCTTCTCTTTTAAGAAGCTGGAGGGCAAATGAAAGATCGGCAGCACTTTTGACTGGAGAGCTTAACAATAGTAGTTTATGATCTGAGTTATATAAGAGCCTTGTGAATCCTGTTAGGAGTATAAAAGAGCCCTAGACCCAGAAGCAGCTTTCATTTGCTTTTCTTTCTCAGACAGCTATTCTTTACTTAATGCTTCTTTTTGTACAGAGTGCTTGAACTTTGGGAGTCTGTTTGTTGAGGCAGGAATGCAATTTCAACTAAGAAACTGTAGATTCAATACAGGCGATGGCCATTTCGCGCGGGAGTTTCATTCCCGGCCCCCGTGTGCGTCGGCGGAGTTTGTATAAGTGCGCCCCGACCCTATTCTGCCTTCTTCTGGGTTCTGTGCATCGACGAATGAGCATCAGTTGGATGTGCCTAAAATGGCCGCCCCCTGTATTGTCATTTTCTGGAGAACAGAACTGCTCAACTTAGCCATTTTCTCTCTGGTGTTATATTGTATACATTTGAGCCCTGCATAGAAATGTCACATCCCTTTGGCCCTTTGTATTTTGGTTGGGCCCAGTGGCGGAGGAAGGGGGGCAGGGGTGGTCCGCCTTGGGTGCCATCTCTGAGGGGGTGGCAAGAAGGCACCCTTCAGGAGGCTCACTCCGCCACCCCTGGGTGCGGTGGCATGAGCTGCCGCCATCGTGCTGCCTCAGCCGCATGCGGAGGATCCCGCCGCTGCCGCCATGAGAAAAGGATCCTGCCACCATCCATACAGCACTTGAGTGGCGCCGTCGGCAAACCACCCAGTGGCGCATGCACGGTGGCGCTACGTATGGCACGTGCACCATACATAGCGCCGCCACACATGCACCAGACGTATGGCATGCGCACATGTGCCACTGGGCAGTTTGCCCCAACACCAACACCCTGCTCCGAGGGCCAGTTAGCCTTCCTTCGCCCCTAGCTGGGCTTCTACTATATATAAAGAAAAAATATCTCTGTGTCATGGATATAGATAGATAAACTCTAGATAAATGCACACACCGTTTATAACCCGTTGTGCATCTGGCAAAGTAAGCTGTAGTCCAAGGACAAGAAACCTGCGGCTCTCCATTGTCAGTGTTGTTGGAATACAATTCCCATCATCCCTGATCCATTGGCCACACTTCCTGCAGCAGGGAGAAACTGGAGTCAAATAACATCTGGAGCCAAGCTCTAATCCAAGAAATCTCATCCTGCAATAAATCTGAATGCTTGAGGACTAATTAAGGGCATCAAAGTGGTTGAAATGGTGTGATGTAGTCAGTGATTTCACTAGCAGACTGAGACTTGAAGACCCCAACTCATCGCGAAATATTGGAAGACACAAGATTTACCCACCAGGGATGAATGGCAGATGAAGTTGATAGACTACATGGAATTGGTGGAAATGACTGGCAGAATCCGAGACCAGGGAGAAGAGTCGGCGGAAGAAGATTGGAAAAAGTTTAAAGACTATTTACAGAAATACTATAAAATTAATGAATGTTAGAAAAATGTTGGAATGAAGTTATATGGCTTTAGTAGAAATGTTATAAGGAACTAAGTATAAATAGGTTATTAGAGCATTAAAGGGAAAAATAAGGTTAGAAAGTGTTAAGATAATTACAGGATAGAAAACACAGGAAGATGGAAAGGAATTGCTGAAACAATTAATAGAAGTGGAATACAAAAAGGGAAGTGTGAGGAGGTTGTGGAAATTAGTGAAAGAAAGACAAGATATTGAAATTGGAGTGTGTTTTAAATGGGTTTTGTTTTGTTTTGTTAGTTGTATGTTAGTGTTTTGTAGTGTGTGTGTTTTTTGTATTGTATTGTATTTTTGTATGTTTTTTCTTTTTTGTTTTTGTGTAGTTTGTGTTCAATTTGTTGGAAAACTAATAAATATTATTATATAAAAAAAAGACTTGAAGACCCAAATTCAGTTCTCAGGCATGAAGCTTACTGGGTGATCTTGGGCCAGTCACTATCTCTTAGTAACCTACCTCACAGGGTTGTTGTGAATAAAAAATGAAGCTAATAGAGCCATGTATGATGCCTTAATCTCCTCAGAGGAAAGTTGGATGTAAACGCAATAAAAAATAAATCAGTATCACTTCACTTGCTCACTTAAAAATGTAAGATTTAAAAATCTCTCAGCAGGTAGGGGGCTGTTTGAGATTAATTCCAACCTGCTAAAAATTTAAAGCAATGTAATATAGTGCAACCAACATTATGATTTGAGGGGTGGGTGGGTGTGGGGAGGAGGACAGAGAGAGACTTTCCATCCCAAGTGTTACGCAAAAAATATTTGCAGATTGCTGACCGATTTCTGGCTTAAACTGCAAGTAGTGTTCATGTCACCAGTAATATAATTTCACATACATGGAATAAACATCTGTCATTAGATTTTAATGTTATCGTAACAGTAAATTTTGCATTTTAATGTGCAGAGAAAAGATTTTGAGTTGAACTTTTAGACCCTATAACTTATACAACATCATCTCCCAAACTGGCCTGCATTCTTCAAAACGAGGATGGGCTTCTTTGCCCTTCTTTCCAAATTAAATTAAGGGTGAAGTGGGGGTGAGCACAATTTCCTCATTTAAATAATTAGTTGGAAACCGATAAAATATATATGAGAAGAGGGCAGAAGGGAATAGAAAGTTCTCTTTGCTCTAAGTGGTTCCCATTCCGATCCTGCTTTTATATCAAAATAATAGCAGGCATTACAGTCTCTTAGTGGAACAAGCAAGAGCTTCATGGGTAGGTCAGAGGACATAATTTTGCAATGGAATATAAATATGGAAAACTAATGGTTGAGACCATCTCTCAAACTTCTTATTTCCCTCATCTTCTGCTCATGCCAAAATGCCTACAGACTCAATACCTTTTCCACATATTTGTAAGGCTGAGTGGGCTTTTCCGAGTAAGTTTTAAGTTGGTTCTTGTTTTCCTTTGTTTCTACCTTGATGACTGATGTTTGGTTCTTTTTTATTTTTTTAAATAATTTTTATTAAATTTCATATTTCCAAATTAAACACATCAAATCAATTTGTCCAGATTATAACAATACATATCATATAATCCAATTGTTTTCCAAATTATAATTTTTTGTGGGAGGTACCCATGCTTCTTGATTGGCAGGAGTCCTGATGTTTGGTTCTTTTACCCAGTTAATCAGCTGAAGCAGGAAGTACTAATCAAGCTATTGGGAGATGGTTTTAATCACTCAGGTCTGTGGTGCATATATTTAGAACCCACTATCTCCTTGTGTTGCAGCCCAGATCTGCCAGGGGTTTAGGTCAAGGTGTGGGGCTATGGATTTGTGTAGTGTAATCACTGCAGCAGTTGTGTTAGACTGTGGTTATCTGAACATACAGTGTGTTCCCTCTGTGTTGAGGGGTTTCATAGTGATTCCCTCTAGCCTTCAAGTTATCTGGGTCAGTTCCCTCCTCTCTCAGGTATTTAAGCAGGGAGCTGGTTGGTGAGGAATCGAATGAGGATTGTTTCTGGAACGTCATCCTACTCAGCTTAAAGTGTAAACCTTACAGTTGTTTCCCTGGACTTGTACCACTTAATTCTGCTAAATGTACAAACTGGCTGTTAGAAAGAACTTTTGTTTGTGCCCTGAGGCCCCATGCCCTTCCCCAGTAAATAAATTCAAACGGACACATAATTTTAATTTAAGTTTTGGGCAAAATTTGGCCACAACTTTATTGATTACAAAACAAATTGTGCGGTATTGGCCTGGGCATTGGTCAGAGACCATAACTGACTCCAGCCTCTCTGGCTGGCAGTCTGAAAGGGTAAACACCAAACGAGGGAGCAACATTAGTGAAGATTGATTGAAGCTCACCCCGGGGTTCCTGTGGTCCTGGCATGGCCCTAGCCCCTCAAGTGGCGAACCACCAAACTTCTTCCGGTGGTAATTAGCTCTCCATTCCCAACATCAATTCAGAAGACCCATCAAATCTTCCCCCTCCCCCCATGACACTCCAGCGAGGCATCGCTGTCATAATCCAAGCTAGACTGTTATGTACTGGGTTGAATAGGATCCAAAAGGCAGCAGTCTGATTGGTCCACGGGAGCCACCCAATCCAGCTCCAGGTGGAAGTGAATCCGCAACCTGATTAGCCTACAGTTGAATCCCGGAATTAGCCAATCACGTCGGGCCCATTGTGTAAATAATGTATATAAAGCAGACATTCTGGGGGAACTTCCATTCCTCCTCACCACTATGAGCTGAATAAAGAGCATGAAATCCACTCTCGACTCCGAGTATATTTCATAGATGTACATGACTCGTCATCCGTGTCATTGGTATGACTCCTCCTCTTCCCTTTATGTGCACATTTCTCCTGATGCTTCTTCACTGAAGACTGCCCCTCATCCTCTGCGCTGGAAGTGTCGGAGCCAGGCACTCTGCCCCTCTTCTCCACCCTTACCCCCCCTCACTCCCGTGGTAACCACTGCCAGCGGCACTGCGGGGGTGAGGTGCGCAACCATCTGTGTTCCCTGCGAAAGGCTTGAAGAAGTTGCTACAGACCGGCAAAGCAAAAGGGTAGGGCATGGCAGGAGGAAATTCTTGAAAATGGAGGGCCCGGGGCGAGAAGGGCCGGGAAGCTCAGAATGCACCGCTGCCGATGCCTAAGCAAAAGGAGGATGCATGTGTGTGTGAACTGGAAGAACCGGTGAAAAAGCAGGGGTACCGGAAGGAATGTATGTTGCCGCTGTAGTCTGAACTGGAGGTGGGCGAAATTGTGAATCAGTAAATAGAGCTGCGGGGACGCGGGTGGCGCTGTGGGTAAAAGCCTCAGCACCTAGGGCTTGCCAATCGAAAGGTCGGCGGTTCGAATCCCTGCGGCGGGGTGCGCTCCCGTTGTTCGGTCCCAGCGCCTGCCAACCTAGCAGTTCGAAAGCACCCTTAAGTGCAAGTAGATAAATAGGGACCGCTTACTAGCGGGAAGGTAAACGGCGTTTCCGTGTGCGGCTCTGGCTCGCCAGAGCAGCGATGTCACGCTGGCCACGTGACCCGGAAGTGTCTTCGGACAGCGCTGGCCCCCGGCCTCTTGAGTGAGATGGGTGCACAACCCTAGAGTCTGGCAAGACTGGCCCGAACGGGCAGGGGTACCTTTACCTTTACCTTTTAAATAGAGCTGCAGATGTATTGGGAAGCTCTAATGCAGTGGTTCTCATCCTGTGGGTCCCCAGATGTTGTTGGACTACAACTCCCATCATCCCTGAGCTCTGGCCTTGCTAGCTAGGGGTGATGGGAGTTGTAGTTCAACAACACCTGGGGACCCACAGGTTGAGAAAGGCTGCTCTAATAGCACGTTGACAGAAGGTGGACGAGAGTTATGCAAGGCTGGCAAGGTATAGGATGGGCCACTCACCCCCGCCTGCGTACGGGAAACTGGGCGAGCATGAACAGACTGTGGGTGGGCTTGCGATAGTTTGGAAATGGTGGTACCTGGTATAAAACCTTGAGTCGAAGGAAACGTGCGAGTCTGGTTCAGTGCCTGCGACCTAAACTGCTTAACGATTCCATCAAATGCTTCAGTAAACTGTAAGGCCGGACTGGGAAAGGAGGATCCCTTCGCAATGCTGTGCACAGGAAGCACAGAACCTGATGCCTCCCTGCTAACATTGACCATTGGGGGCAAAGGAGTTTGCAGAGCCAAGGAGGCTACATCTTGACCAGAGAGACCTTGAGTGGCAACTGAAGGAGCCTGAGACACTCTAGCAGTCCCACACCTACTACATGGGGGGAAAGCACCAGGAGCTTACTTCTTCCTGGCAGGCATAGCGAGGGATAAAAGACAGCTGCGTATATAGAAAAGATTGCAAACCACCGAGATCACTAATGTCTACACGGACAAGCAATGGGCAATGGGGTGGCATGATGCAGCCGGGAATAGCGTGACGGGGTCAGCAATCCTCCACCCCCCAGCCAGATAACTGTGCGGTCCCGAATGCCCAGCTGCAACATCGCCCACCGGGGAAGGTGAGCGGACTACACCAGAGCAAAGCTTGAAACCACAAAGGGAGATTCTGCCTGTTTGCTGCTCACTAAGAGTGACCCAAAAGTTCTGTTTCAATTACCAATGAGCATGGCAGCAGTCTTCCTCACTGATGCCTGCTTGCTGCAGAGGTAGGAAAGACTTTCATAAAGCAGGGCCTCCAACTCCATCTCTGAGCTGTGGTGCCAAATCTAAGTCAAATGTTGTATAGTCTGAACATGATGCACCATCCTCTTGCCTCTGCGCCAGAGGGAATTGGTGGCTGGAGAAGGAAGGGCTTTTACCAGGTGCTTGGTGATCTTGTGGAGCAGCTCCTGTAGGTTGCAGTCCACCCCTGCCAGAGGACAACCTCCAGGCTGCCATTGGAGGACCCCCACCAGATGCTTCAAGAGGTCTTGAAAGGAAGAGGACAGAAAGAGAATGAGATGCCCTTATAACAAGAAGGGGCTCCCTAGCTAGCAACTGACATTTTTTAAATTGCCGTCTCCTTTGTTCATCCTTGTTCCAGTGAACCCAGGGGATGTGCCATGCAAGGAATGACCTTGGAATGGTCTCTAAACGCATGGGGCCCTCTCAGTGGGCAGTTTTTCTTAGGGAGCAGCAACACCTTTTGAGCAGCCCACATGGGAACTCACCTCTGCCACATCCCCACTCTCACCTTCTATCTGCAGGACCACTGCAGTGAGGTCTCTGATGGCTTGCTTTTCATGATGTTCAGGGCGCTTGAGAAAATCTGGAAATTCGTGGAAGGCTGCCTTCCTAATCTTTGCCTCTTCCTATGAAAAAGAGATGAAAGAAGAACAGTTCCTTGTTTCTGGCCTACTAGAGTTGGATTGCCTGTTTTCTCTGTGATGTAGGTTAGTCTGAAAGGTGTTGATTGGCCCAAGGTGACCGTGTGTGCTTCATGGCTGAGTGAGGATTTGAACCCTGGTCTCACAGCGTTCATAAGATTGATTAAATCTAAATACAATGCTTTTGTTAAAAGTTGAAATTTAAAAATGGGGTTTCAGAGAATGGTGTTTTTTTTTGACATTTTGTAGTTTCTGCATTGCATAGGGTTAGATTAGATGACTCTTTAGGATTCCTATACACACACACACACAAACAAACAAACAAACAAACAAATATTAGACATACCTGAAGTGAACAAGTGAAGATGACAACAGGGGTACTGTGTTTGAAAGAGGGGATATTTTCTGTGCTGCAGTCACAGTCTGTGATTAGATCTGTTGGAGATGGGGGGAATCACTGCACAAATAGCTGTAAAAATGGTTCAGGGTTCAATATAAACCAATATGCAAATAAGAAACATAAACATTTTAAAAATAATAACCTTGCAAAGTAAGTCAGGCAGATGCACTATGACTTGACCAGGCTAACCACTGAGCTACATGGCTGAGAAGACTTGAACTGGCATCTGCATCATTTGAACACAGCATTCTATTTGTTTGCACTTGGTCACGAGGCACACGTTTTTATATATTTAGGGGAAAGAGCATGTTCTTGTCTAAGCTTTGAGCAGCATTTTTTTTTTATAAAAATTCTATCAAATCATAATAATTAGGGCTCCACAATTTGTGCACAAAATCCCTCCAAATACCTGTCAAGAATACTCTCATGCCTGACCCAATGAAAAAGAATTACTCTGAGATTTCACAGCAAATCTTACAGGCTACAAACTTAATCCTCATAATATTCAGGAAATTGCAAAGGCACAGGCATTAGAAGTTACAACCTTTGTTTTGGCTCTGACTTGAAAAGAAGTGCTGCAAGATTTTATTTCATGATCTTTTGAAAGAAGTCTGGCTTTTGAATATATATTTCTCAAAGGAAGCCATGATTAAGGCACCACCAAAGGCTTCACATGCTAAAGAGTACTTACTACAAACCATTTTATAAACTCAACCTTACCACCATATACACAAAGTATTCCCAGAGATGGCAGCTATCCATCCTGGCAGCCACAACCTAGCAAATAATCTGTTCAAAGGAACAAAAGAACGCAACTGCCTGAAATGCCAAACGGTTGTAACTACACAGAGCACATGTCAGTCTTTAAAATTTGCCAGCGTACAGCCTGCACATTCCAAGCGAACCAACTTCACATGAGGGAAATAGGAAGTGAATAAGATTTATTTACAAATGTAGGATTTATACAAGGATTAGTTACTAAGCTCCACACAAATTTTAGATATTGCAAGGGATTCGGCACATGCTTGTTTGGAGGAAGTGTAGCGCTTTACCTTTGTTAACACAAAATTCTTTGCAATGCCTAATGCCTACTCTTTTGGCTCAAATTGGGGTAAATTTGAAGGGCCCCAATCCGTCATACAATCCACAAAATGCCTCGTTTCACTGCTTGAAATGTGGGCAGCAAAATGGGGGCAGGTATCTCAGCTCGGTGCTAATGAAGACATATGCAGAGGCTGTACAATGAGAAGAAGAGGAGGAGTTTGGATTTGATATCCTGCTTTATCACTACCCAAAGGAGTCTCAAAGCAGCTAACATTCTCCTTTCCCTTCCTCCCCCACAACAAACACTGTGAGGTGAGTGGGGCTGAGAGACTTCAGAGAAGTGTGACTAGCCCAAGGTCACCCAGCAGTTGCATGTGGAGGAGCAGAGACACGAACCCAGTTCACCAGATTACGAGACTACCGCTCTTAACCACTACACCACACTGGCCATTATACAATGTCCTCCCACGTTTCCATGCCTGTATGCCAGGTGGAATGAGTGGAGAATAAAGGTTCTTTTGAGCTCTGTTTCCATGAGAAGAGAAGCAGCTTATGCTCATATTGGGAAGGACCCGCAGACGCCAGAGGCAAAGAGTCTAATTTAGCTTGCTAGTTTTCTCTGTATAAGGACTTTTGTTTGGATTTGGGAGAGAAGGGGGGCAGAGGTGCATTGGATCATGTGATCACTTCATCTGCAGTCTGAAGGGATTCAATACAGAAGACATTTACCCACCTCAACTGTTGCCTGAGAAAAACAGGCCTATAAAAGACCAGCTCCCATATAAAATGAAATGACTGCCTCATCGCACCATGAAAATTAGGAGAAGTGAAATGAGGAAAGGCATAAATGGGAATAATTTCTTCTTTGCAGAGTAACGGTGGGCTGTGCAGAAGGTTGCAAGGGTGTTTATGTGCAGCTCTTCAACTTCACAGTTATATTGGTAGGTCCCACAACTCCTATTTCGCTGAGCAGCTCCACTAATTATGTACTCGCACATGAGTTAATCATAGAACAGTATTAGTGTATTTCACATTACATGGTTCTTTGTTCTAAAACTTTTATCTGAAAGAGACTACTGGTGATAAACTATTTTTTTAAAAAAAATAGAAAAACAAAATCAATTTTTCCTCAGTGCAGCCAGTCTCCCTTGTAATTGGTATTTACAAGCTAGTAATTATTCTCTTGAAATCTATAAAAAAGCATGGTAAATGGTACACATTAGATTTTTCATCATTTGCATGCTACGGCTTCATATCTATGCACTCTACCCACACCACAATAGGTGGACAGTGATTTCTAGATTATTTTCCATTCAGTTTTTTCACAGCCTTTTGTGCTCAAGTCATATGTTTTTTCCCTGAGGTTTTCAGCTTAAATAGGTACCTGTCAACTCCATCTTTAACAGGACAGCTTTAAGTGAATTAGTAAGGCATTTCTCCCCCCCGCCCCCCGAAAGTTGAGCATTCCAAAAATATTGTACATTTCAAGAACACCCAGTTGTTCCAAATGAGCAGCAGACAGAATGGACAGCGCAGGCAAGCGGGCAGCCCAGGTCAGCTGGGGGGGGGGGTCTGGCGAGTTCTAAGTGGAGGGGTGGTTTGACTGAGTTTTATGGTAGGGGTTGCTGAGTTGTAAAGGGGGGGGTGGCCATTGGTGAGGCTGGCTGGCTGCCAGGAGAGTGGAGCTGGCGAACAAAGTGAGCAGGGGTTCAGCATCTACTAATGAAATATTACTGATAAGGCTGTCATCAAATGAGCATCGTTAACAAAACAAAATGATACTCGGTGCAGCCTTGTCCTCTATTATGAATAAGTTAAATCTGCTAGAATCAATGGACCTTATGAATGAGTAAGAGCAGGCATTGTCTTCTGTGATTCACTGACAATTAGTTTCCTGCAGCCAAGAGCTAAACTAAATGGTAAATTCTTTTGACAGAAGGCAATTTCATCTCTTTAGCGTAATGAAATCGTAATGAGTACCAAAGGTTTCTTTGAGTTGTGCAGTAATAACCTCAAATGTTTGTGATTGAAAATAACTTGTTCTGAAAATGAGAAAGAAAAGGAAGCGGGTATTCGCATAATTCACAGTCAGACTCCGGACAAATCTTCAGCAGTATAGTCAGATGTATTCAAATAATCCATGGTACACGTTCACTCCACCACTCATGCCCATCCTGTGACTGTTCAACTATTGGATTAGAACATTTGTGTACTTGGGGTGTCTTTGCCTTTGTAGTGTAAAAGATTTCAGGGGGAGCACAAAAGCAGGGTTGAAGAACAAGCCATCTAAGGAAAGAAAGGACCTGGAGTAAATTGCACTTTGCAGTTTCACAATTTTGCACAGCAGGTTCCTATTGAAAATCTGCATTCTAATTTCAGTTTTGTTGAGTTCTAAGTTGTGAATCTATGATTCTCTTAATTCAGTATTACCAATTGTTCACGTTAAATAAAAAAGCTGTTTTTATTCATGTTTAGTTTTGCTCAGAGCTGATCAGCATCACGTTTTGTAGTTTCAAAGATGTATAAATGCGTAGTTGTCCTTACGCACTGGTGTCCAGATAAAACACCTGTGAAGATATATGATGTGGTACTAAATGATTAGAAAATTACCAGAATACATAAAAGAAAGATCATTTGCTGTAAGTGGATTCTTCAAATGCACCACAGATTTTGGAATCTCCACCAGAAAGATCAGATCAGGGTTTGAAGGGCCAGAATCATCATATTCAGTGGTAACACTGTTTTAGTAATGCTTTTGACTTGCACCCCCATCTCTTGGCTTTTAAACCCCTCTAGGAGTTGTAGCTCTGTGAGGAAAATACGAGTCTCCCAAGAATGCTCAGCACCAGTGCTTTTTTCTGGAGGTACTCAAGGGTTCAAGTCAAAGGCATTACTAAAACAGTGGTACCACTGAATATGATGATTTTGGCCCTTCAAACCCTGATCTGACAATTTCTGAGTACCTCCAGAAAAAAGCACTGGTGCTGAGCATTGTTAGGAGACCCCTATTGTCCTCACAGAGCTACAACTCCTAGAGGGGTTTATAAGCTAATTCATCTTCGCAAGAAACTCTGGGACTTGTAGTCCTGTGAGGAGAATAGAGGTCTTCTTTTTGGTTCAGGAGAAAAATATGTATAAAGAGAATTCCTGGATGCCAGTATCCAAGTTTGGGGCAAGTACTCTTTGGTGAGGGAACCCCAACAGAGAGTACCCCAACTCTTCAAAGGTGTGGTTTGTGTGTTTTTTCATACAACATTCAGAAAAAGTTTCACAGGCATTGGTATAGGAACTCAAGAGTGGCTTATGAGAGCCATGTGGTCTGAACTGGAGCAACCAGCTCAAACCTCTTTATACACTGAGCTTCTCGAGTAGACTGAAGGACCAAAGGCTTGATTACCTAGTTCCTCCCTAAAGGAGCTGAACCTGGCAGGACAGCTTACTTGTAAGCTCTTAACCCCTTCATGCATTAATTAGACTTAAGCATGTTGCTTATATGAAGCTTGCTATCCTACACTTCTAACTACTCCCAGCATCCCATATGAGAGCTGCAGGCTCACTGCACACTTCAAAATGGAAGAGAACAACAACAACAGATGCAGAGCTAAAGGCGCAATTTGATGGCCCCATTCTAATCATGTTGTTCCTTTATGGTAGTAATGCCCTATGAGGGCTCCTGTGTGACAGGATTACAGTGTACATTGGCTGAGCTGCTTGTGATATCATGGGAAGTTCATAACAGTTTTGACTGTCGAGCGTCAACACAGTGTTAACAAGCAGTGTAGCTACTTTAAGATAAATTTTAAAAGTTGGCTGAGATGGGAGGGAAGAATTGTGTACTGCTGCTCTCTATTTTAGTAATATTTCACAGATTTCAGGATTCACAATTTTAGCACAGAGACTGGAAGTTTAATCTGGATGTGCAATAAAAAATGTTCGCAGAACAAGATGCACCACATTAGCTATCTGATGTCATCGTGTTTATTTACAGACTCGAAACATGGACAAGCCATATGCAGTGCTCCCCCTTTTTGTGAGTCACGCTAGCCTGAACTTTTGCTCATTTCATTTCAATATGTTCCTCTCAAAGGGTGCATATTAGGCATCTGTCTTTATTAATATACTTTAATTAGGAGCTTGAGAAGTGAGTAATAATCTGGCTAAGGGTTTGGGGGGGGAGGGTTTGCCTCAGAGACTACAATCAAAGGACAAGTTAAGTGTTGGTAGAGAGGCATGCAGCACAAATGATAAGCCTTTGATGAACTGTAATTAGTAATTAAATTATTTCACTCACTGTGCATGACACTGGGCTTCCAAATCCCACATTGCACTTGTTTATATATTGACACATGTACTTTCTTCTAGATGATATAATGTGGGCCATTAGCACCCCCTTTTACAGCCTCAGCCTCTTTGGACCAAGACTGCTGAATACACCCAGTCATCCACCACCAACTCTGCCAAGTGCCCTGTTCCTGCAGCCACAAGATGTGTAGCCTCACACTCTGTTACTGCCTGAGTGCATTTGAACATGGTGTTGTGTAGAAGAACTAAAAAGAGTCTGTTGGATCAGGCCAATAGCCCATCTGCTCCAGAATGCTGTTCTGTCTTCACTTTGGCCAAGCCAATGCCAATAAAATCTGGTTCAATTCCTAACTCTCTCTGTCCCTCTTGCTCTGTCTCTGGCCTGTTTGTGCCAAGTCACTTCCTAGTATCTGTGCCTTCCCCTCAGTGTCACTAAATTTCTCTCCCTTGTGTGCTGCCCTAGCCCTCTTACTTAGTTCCACATACAGTGGTACCTCTGGTTACGAACTTAATTCATTCCGGAGGTCCATTCTTAATCTGAAACCGTTCTTAACCTGAGGTACCACTTTAGCTAATGGGGCCTCCGACAGCCGCCGGCGCATGATTTCTGTCCTTATCCTGAGGTAAAGTTCTCAACCCAAGGTACTACTTCTGGGTTAGCGGAATCTGTAACCTGAGATGTTTGTAACCCAAGGTGTTTGAAACCTGAGGTACCACTGTACAGTGGTACCAATACAAAAGCCAATGCAATTCTGGGCTGCATCAATAGGAGTATAGCATCTAGATCAAGGGAAGTAATAGTGCCACTGTATTCTGCTCTGGTCAGACCTCACCTGGAGTACTGTGTCCAGTTCTGGGCACCACAGTTCAATTCAAGAAGGACACTGACAAACTAGAACGTGTCCAGAGGAGGGCAACCAAAATGGTCAAAGACCTGGAAACGATGCCTTATGAGGAACGGCTAAGGGAGCTGGGCATGTTTAACCTGGAGAAGAGGAGGTTAAGGGGTAATATGATAGCCATGTTCAAATATATAAAAGGATGTCACATAGAGGAGGGAGAAAGGTTGTTTTCTGCTGCTCCAGAGAAGCGGACACGGAGCAATGGATCCAAACTACAAGAAAGAAGATTCCACCTAAACATTAGGAAGAACTTCCTGACAGTAAGAGCTGTTTGACAGTGAAATTTGCTGCCAGGGAGTGTGGTGGAGTCTCCTCCTTTGAAGGTCTTTAAGCAGAGGCTTGACAACCATATGTCAAGAGTGCTCTGATGGTGTTTCCTGCTTGGCAGGGGGTTGGACTCGATGGCCCTTGTGGTCTCTTCCAATTCTATGATTCTATGATACTTTCTCATTTGTTTGTCATTCTACACACCATTTGAAAAAGTTTAAATAAATCCTAGCATAATGTGCTTGATATAGGGACATATGGGGATAAGAGGCACAACTGAGGTATAATTAGAATGGACGGTTTTAGCTTCTCTCACTGATCACTCAGAATTTGTGACAGTTGCATCTAAGAGCAACTCAACACTATAGACCATGAGAAAGGTGATTAGAGGGGAACGCTCTACTCTCTTTGCTCAAATAATGAAATGATTAGAAACTGAGCCTGAACAAACAGCTCAGAAAGTGCAGCTCTTTTATTTAGACTAGTGAGGTTAGTTCACACCAAACCTTTCAAACAAGACAAATTCTCATTCTTGTCAAAAATGTGAGAGAGTGAACAAAAGAACAGTACAATATGAAAATCATGTTACAGAGGGAAATCGCATAAAAGGAACCTCTTTGCGCTCTCATGACCACTGAAACATAGACGTCTCTTACCCAGTAATTACCTGAATATAACTGATGGATTGAATGTGTGCTCTGAATAAAAAATTGAGAGCATGCATAAGACTAGTAAAGAATACTAACGGGGGGAAAGCTGGAGCCATCTTCTAATATGTAATGCATCTTATTAAGGAACTCTGTTTTCTTTCTGTGTTTCTTTTTTAAATGAATGTTATTAAGGTTTATAGAGAAAAATACCAAATATAATACCTTTTTCATTTTTTAAAAAACCAAACCAAGACTTTAATCTAGATACAATAAAAACACGAAGGGGGTGGGGAAGAGAAAGAAAAATATTTTTTTTAAAAAAAAAAAAGTAGCAAAGAGGTTAAAAGAGAAATATATAAAAATAAGATTCAGAAAATAAAGAACTTCCAATTCTTCATCTGTCCACTATATAAAAGCAACATTCACCTTGTCCGATACATATAACATCCAACAAAACCACTTTCTATAAACAAACATTATCTTCAATCCTCAAATCCAGATATCATTATTTCTTCTTCATGCAAAAAGTCTATGAGAGGTTTCCAATCTTTAACAAATGTTAACAATGACTTTCCCCTGATTAAACAAGTCAATTTTGCCACATCAGCTAAGCGTGTTCCTGATATTGTATTAAGATGTGTCAGAACTGAAAACTGCCATTTCCACTATGCAATGGTATACTAACACATCAGGTGGCATCATCTCAGAAGAACTGAGTTGAAGGTAACCCCTGAATATCCATCTAGCCCATAACTTCTTTCCAACATTAAACATAAGAGGAGTCCTGCTGAATCAAAGTGAAGGCCAGTATTCTGTTCTCACAGTGGCCATCCAAATGCCTATGGGGAGCCCATATGGGAATGAGGGCAATAGCACTCTCCCACTGTTGATTCAGAAGCAAGATGCAAGGTTATATATCAGTAGTGATGAGTAGAAGCCATTGTCCTTAGTAAATTTGTCTAATCCTTTTGGAAGCCCTTTTTAGAAAGTTCACAAGCGGGACACAGAAGGGGGCAGGGTTCCTTGTTCGTGTTCAGCATCTGATTGTCTAATACGTTTAGCTTTTGAACATGGAAGTTCAGTGGCTATCATGGAATTTCCCTTATATTATCAGGCTAGCTATCAGGCATCATTGACAGCAGTATTCTCCATGAGTATGCTCAATCATTTTAAGAGCTATCTAAGCTAATGACCATTCTGTGCCAGTGGATTTAATAAGTTCTATGTGTTGCTTGAGGGACGTGGGTGGTGCTGTGAGTTAAACCACAGAGCCTAGGACTTGCTGATCAGAAGGTTGGTGGTCTGAATCCCCGCGACGGGGTGAGCGCCTGTTACTCGGTCCCTGCTCCTGCCAACCTAGCAGTTCGAAAGCACATCAAAGTGCAAGTAGATAAATAGGTACCGCTCCGGCGGGAAGGTAAACGGCGTTTCCGTGCACTGCTCTGGTTCGCCAGAAGCGGCTTAGTCCTGCTGGCCACATGACCCAGAAGCTGTACGCCGGCTCCCTCGGCCAATAAAACGAGATGAGCGCTGCAACCCCAGAGTCGGTCACGACTGGACCTAATGGTCAGGGGTCCCTTTACCTTTACCTATGTAATTGAAAACAATTGTTATTTTGTTTGTCCTGGGCCTGCTAGAAATTAATATTTATCATCCTTTCTCTTACATGTTCTTCTTTTAAACTGAATCTCCCAAGCTGTTATTTGAATTGCACATACCACTGCTGCCCTGATCATTGCATTTATCCTATTATATTTGTCCTGCAATATACTTTTTTGAGACAGGACAACCATATTTGATGCATATACAGCTCCAGCTTTTGCTTTACTACTGCTCTTCAGACGATACAGATCCATTGGCATTAAATACTGGATAGCACCAGAAATTTAAGGATAGGTTGCCAAGTTATATATATGTATAGTCAAGAATGCTGTGGTAAACAAAGGCCCTTTTCTCTTGAACTAAGTTTCTTAAGATGTTTGATAAAGCAGGGGGTTCTTTTCACTCACGATTCACCAATTAGTTTATACTTACTGTCCAGCTTAAACAGCAGTACAAGATACTTCAGCATGGTGTGGACAGTAGTTGAACTTTAATATATCACTGGACATTGCTCATTTTTGCTGGATGATAATTTACTTGCTGGTTGCTAGAAATTTTGCTGGCCAAGGCAGGCCTAGTTCTAATTGAAGAAAGCACTTCTTCTGTTCTTAAGCTTTAATGCACAGGCAAGATGCATTATGACTTGACTTTTTAAGAGGTCCTGGGCATATACTTTTGCTTGGTACATTTAAAATACATCAATAGATCATAGAGGTTCTAGTAAGAAAAAAGAAAAGAAAGATACAGCCTGCAGGACTGAAGTCAGTCCACCTCTCCCTCAGCATACTGAGAATCAAGGGCCTCCATTAAATTAAATCTGTGAAGAATAGCAAGGGGAGGAAATCCTTCTGAAGCATATTGATTCAAAGTTGTTAGTGTCTCATCTAATTTAAAATCTATTCTAAACTCAATAACAGACAAGTGTACATAAGATAACTGCTAATGAATGTCATCTAAGCTTGAAAAGGAAAAGGAGGCTAATATTATCTGAGATCATGAATTCTGGGTAAAGAGAGAAGTGCTTGGTTTCTACAATGATACAAGCTTGGTTTAGAAACTGAAACTGTATGAATCAAGAATTATATATCAGGTCAAGGACCAAGCCTATGTTGTGTTAACATAAACAGGCAGAGCAAGGCAAATCCTCCCCAAACACCAGAATTTTCTACGGTCTTAAAATAACTTTTACACAAGTACCACTTAGCCCTTGATGTTGTTGAACTATGAATTGAACAGATGAACCAAGCAATGTGATATTGTGGCAACACTGAGGTGGGCTTTCTCACTTGTGGCCCCAGGGTTGTGGAATGCTCGTCCTGCTGAAATATGAGAGGCCCCATCAGTATTGGCATTCTGCCAGCTTTGAAGACACATGTGTTTACACAAGACTTCAACCTCCTGTTTTAATTTCAAATCATTGTCCTATTTTTGTTGGCATGTTTTATTGCACCTTTTAATTGTGCAGGTTTATTTTAACATTTTGATGAAATTGTTTTATTGTGCATTTTAATTATGTGTTTCTTGTAATTGGTTTCACATTTGTAAACGGCTTAGAGGTCACCTTGGCAATTAAACGGTATATAAATTAATAAATCAGTTTTGGACTATGTTACATCATAGCAGATTGGAATACTGGGAACAGTTCGTACTGCCTTTACTTCATAATTGTCAGCCAGAGGAATTATGAATACTTGGGTGCTGTTCTCTTGATCTGGGTTTACTCCCTATGATACTCAGTTCCACAATAATTACAATGGTACCTCAGGTTACAGACACTTCAGGTTATGCGATTTTGGGTTGCGCGCCGCGCCAAACCCAGAAGTACCGGAATGGGTTACTTCCGGGTTTTGGTGCTAGCGCATGCGCAAAAGCACTAAATCGTGCTTTGCGCATGCACAGAAGCACCAAATCATGACCCTTGCAACCCGAAGTTCCACTGTAATTTAAAATGGTATTTAAAAAATCAGTAAAACATCAAAATGATATAAAAATAGCACATAAATAGTTCACCTGCTGCTTTTCAATATTGGCCTAGAAGTTGACTCTTCTTCTCCATCAAAAGAGGTGAGCACAGAAACTACACAGTATCAGGACCAGCTGAATCACAAGGAGATCATTCCAGAACTGGGGTGCCACCTCTGAGAAGACCCTCTCCCACATAATTGAACTGTGAATACCACTTATGAGATGGGACAAGGAAAATGGCCCCACTGGCAGATCTTAAAACCTAAGCAGGGATAAATGCTCTGTCAGCTAACTAGGCACTATGTCATTCAGGTCATCACTAAAACCTTGAGTTGGGCTTGGAAGCATCAGGCAACCAGTTGGGAAGTAATAGAGTTCCAGGTGGCTGAACCAATAAAAAACCTTTGCAGTTACATTTTGAACCAGTTGCACCTTCTAAACCATTTTCAAGTGCAGCTCTACATAGAGTGGATTGCAGAAATCTAAACTGAAGGCTACTAGAGCCTGGATCACTGTGCTTTCCTGTTTAACAGCTCGTGACATGATCTAGACCACACTTCAGTTGTACTAATCATATATTATACAATACCATACCTCTCTGGAAACTGCCTTCCAGGACAAACTTAGCAATTGCCAGTCTGTCTTCTCCTGTCATTAACACCACAATCTGTTTAGTAACGAGAGAGATGAAACATTTCAAGGCCTGTATGATTCATTCTGCTACTTGATCTCTGGATACTTCTCATTTCAAACTCAACACCTAAACAGTTCTACTTTTTGCTTTCCTTTATTTGATGGGGGGGTAGCCTAATATTTGCAGGACTCTAGGCCTATCTGCAGAAACATGCTATGTATGATACTTCACTTCCTTTATGCCTTAAGTAATGTAATAATTCCCAGGAGAGAGAAAAGTTAAAAGTTGTTTTGAAATATATTTTTATCTTCTTTCTTGTTCAGACAAATAGAAGGACCTTAAAGCATGCAGCAGGAAGGGAAGCTGTACTGTTAAACCCAGACTTAAACAGGCCATAAACAAATATAAAGGACTTGGTTTAGCAAGGTGAGCTTTGGATCTTAATAACTGTGCCCTTGTGATACGTTTTGAAGCATGCAGTATTTCTAGAACCCTGAAGTGCTGTTATGAAAAGAACAACATATGACAGAATTCTGTAGAGATTGGAGCCTTTGGCTCTCTGTGGTCACATAACGAGCCTACACTGAGCCATTCTACCTGTAAAAAGCAGATTTGTTGCATTTTATTTAATGTAATGGAAAGTCTGAGGTCTTTCTTTTTCTCCAGGTTAGAAAGAATGGCACATTCCATTTTAATAATTCATTCCTTCAGTTTCTTTTAAAATAATCATATATTTTTTTAATTTCCAAAGAGAGAAAAAGAAAGCTCTTGTATACACTCTACAGTGATTTCAGAAACTAGCAGGCTTTGCGTCTGCCATTCGGCAAAGACTGCATGGAGAAATCAGTTGTAGTTTTCTTTTTAATAAGTCTTGTTACCACCGAGATTGTATACAAACAGAAAGCCTGGAAAACTGGGAAAGCAAGGATACTTTTGTAGGTCGACTGGAGAGCATGACTAGTGCAAATCACCTTTAAGAAGAATATTTGTTTATTCCTGTGGGAAGTGATTGAAGAAAACTTCTCCCTGTTGCTTCCTAGTTGAAATGGAAGATTTGGAAGATGACAATATCTTAAAGAATTTTAATTTACACAGCAGCATAATTCAGTTAAAATATTAAGCAGTTTTAATACACACTGAAGAAAGTTAGAAAGTTAATCAGCTGCTTTCATATCCCACCTCCTAACAGAAGTATATGAGACTTGAAAGTTCTGGCTGGATCATCATGCTCCATCTCAGTGCAATTGCCAAAGTCTTTGATTACATGGTGTATTTACATTAAAACAGTCATGGCACTCGGAAGTGGCAACTGAAACAAGGATAGACAGTATGCCTCTGCAAATCAAGAGCTGGACAATTCCCCCAACACACACTTTTTGGGTGATGACATACTTTCAGTGACCTTACAGAAGAAAAGGAATCCAGACTTCTGGAAAGATTACAAAATATATCTATGTGGTTTTACCTTGGGCATTCGGTATTGTAGTGTACCATTAAGTTACCCTAAAATAAAGAACAGCAGTCACGAAATTAAAAGACGCCTACTCCTTGGGAGAAAGGCGATGGCAAACCTAGACAGCATCTTAAAAAGCAGAGACATCACCTTACCAACAAAGGTCTGTATAGTTAAAGCCATGGTTTTCCCAGTAGTGATGTATGGAAGTGAGAGCTGGACCATAAAGAAGGCTGATTGCTGAAGAATTGCTGCTTTTGAATTATGGTGCTGGAGGAGACTCTTGAGAGTCCCATGGACTGCAAGAAGATCAAACCTATCCATTCTTAAGGAAATCAGCCCTGAGTGCTCACTGGAAGGACAGATCCTGAAGCTGAGGCTCCAATACTTTGGCTACTTCATGAGAAGAGAAGACTCCCTGGAAAAGACCCTGATGTTGGGAAAGATTGAGGGCACAAGGAGAAGGGGACGACAGAGGACGAGATGGTTGGACAGCGTTCTCGAAGCTACAAACATGAGTCTGACCAAACTGTGGGAGGCAGTGGAAGACAGGAGTGCCTGGCGTGCTCTGGTCCATGGGGTCACGAAGAGTCGGACACGACTAAACAACAACAAAAAGTAAAGAAACTCTGAGAAAAAAATATTATAAACCAAGCTAATCACTTTAGCTAAAGGAATAAATCATAACAAGGCTCCTCAAGATTTATACAGAAGCCAGCAAAAAGCATATAAGCATTAAGCAACACAATCTGAAAATCTTCCACACATGAAAGTGTTTACTGTGGCAATCATCAATGCGAGCACTGTGACAGGCGTCAAGATCATTTATTTAATTTCATTTCTAAAAGTATTTATATACCACCAATTCATAAAATATTAGGGTGATGTACAGCAACATGTAAACAGTAAAAGATGAAAAACCATGAAAACGGTAGAGAAAAACCAAACCGTGATTCATGCGAATCAAGATTCACAGTCGCTGAATCTAGGTTTGTGATATATTAACCTTTGAAATAAGCCACTTAAAGCTGCAGAGTAGAGAAAGAATGTGTAGTATTGATCTATCTGATCCAGGAATAGTTCCACCACCGCACTACTTTCCAAGCAGCTCGTTAGCTCCTCACGACCTGGTGAAGTTATAAATACTTTCAAGGAAGGGCCCTGACCTTACTGGTTTGCCTCCCTAGCCACTCCAGATGTGGCTTTTCCTTTTTCCTGACCCTCGCTTCACTTTCATCTGTCACATTTTGTGTTGCCTCAGGCTTCTTTACACATTTTTGTCTACTTGAAGAAGCCATGGTCCGATCTGAAAAATACAAATATTTAGGTTACAAAACTGTAAAGATAAAGAAAAATTAAGTTTGCAAAACAATAATTACCATGTGGTTAGGGTGGATCAATGTGTCAGTGTCCACTTATCCCCAGTATAAATATGATGTATCAGCAAAAGTCGGAAATTGGAAGATAGCTATAGCATGTACATGAAAATCAATTTCAGATTTGAAATCAGCATTGAAAGAACGCATAAGAACAGTTGAAAAATCTCATGCAAAAGAAAATGCAAAAAAAATTGTTCCCAAGGGAATACATTTTTTGCATACCTCCAACGTACATAGATATACATGTTATTTTCAATGCTACACATGTCATGTTCAATGCTATATAAGTCACTTACATTTATGCACATACTTCGGCTATGTGTTTAATAAAATATTGAATTCTTGCATTGTGAAAAACAAAGATTATGGTGAAAAGTGAAAAACACGAATTGCAAAAAAAAAACCCCTAGAGCTTACAGAACAAAACCAACTTCAGATATGAAATCAGCACATTGAAATTAAGTTAGAACAACTGTAGGTGTCAATGCAACAAAAATTTTGTTCCCCAGTGTCATTTGTTGGGGTCAGCTAACTTTTTCAACAGGGGGCCGGTCCACTGTCCCTCAGACCTTGTGGGGGGCCTGACTATTTTTTTTGGGGGGGGGAATGAACAAATTCCTATGCCCCACAAATTACTCAGAGATGCATTTCAAATAAAAGCACACATTCTACGCATGTAAAAACACCAGGCAGGCCCCACAAATAACCCAGAGATGCATTTTAAATAAAAGGACACATTCTACTCATGTAAAAACACGCTAATTCCCAGGGTGTCCGCAGGCCGGATTTAGAAGGCAATTGGGCCAGATCCAGCCACCGGGCCTTAGTTTGGCTACCCATGGATTAGACTGCCTGGCAGGTGAACACTCCATCCAGACTAATACATCAGTTCCCTCCAGTTATTCAGCCATGTACTGTAGGGAAGTGCCATTTGCTCTTTGGGACAAACTACTAACTGAACGCGGGTGGCGCTGTGGGTAAAACCTCAGTGCCTAGGACTTGCCGATCGCATGGTCGGCGGTTCGAATCCCCACGGCGGGGTGAGCTCCCGTCGTTCGGTCCCAGCTCCTGCCCACCTAGCAGTTCGAAAGCACCCTTAAGTGCAAGTAGATAAATAGGTACCGCTTTACAGCGGGAAGCTAAACGGCATTTCCGTGTGCTGCTCTGGTGCCGGTTCGCCAGAGCAGCTTCGTCACGCTGGCCACGTGACCCGGAAGTGTCTACGGACAGCGCTGGCTCCTGGCCTCTAGAGTGAGATGAGTGCACAACCCTAGAGTCTGTCAAGACTGGCCCGTATGGGCAGGGGTACCTTTACCTTTTACCTTTACTAACTGAACTAGACAGGACAGTATACTTAGAAGTAATTTTTAAAAATAGATGAACTAACTGGTAGGGAATCAGACAGAAAAAGAGGTCTGTGAGTTGGCTGAAGCATCCTTGGAGTTCAGCTACTTTCTGGGAGCAAGGTTGTGCTCATATGAATGTGCATGCCTCCATTATGCTTTGCTTGTATATTTGTAAGCAAAGCAAATATTACAAAGGCACTCAAGTCTCCAGTGCACTCTTGGCTTAAAAAGAAAGAAAGCAAAACTCTGTAGTGCTGCTGCTGAAACTTATCAACATTTGGAAATAGGGAATGCATAACCATATTTTTTCCTCCCTAGTTCTATTTTCCTAGTGTGCTCTCTCACTCTGTTCCTTTTTTCTTCTTTTTAATTAAACAAATAACCAGGCCCTTTGTCTTTCTTATGTGAGTCCATAGTCAGTAATGCTAGCTAAAAGCAAAACTGAAAACAGTCTGGCGTTGATACAAAGAGCTGGGTCTTGGAGGGCCTGATAAAAAGCAGGCATCACGAGCATAATTTCCAGCAGTCGTACTGCAGAAGGAAAACAAACCAGAAATTGCATCTTCTGTTTATTTCATTTCTGCTTTTGAATTTGTGTACATTTTGGTTGAGCACAAGGAATCCAGACTTCTGCAGAAACAAATTCCAGCACCAATAACAGCTCTGAACTTCTCCTCCCAAGAGGGCAATTAATATTTTCAAAGGCAGTCAAGAGGGGAACTTCCTAGCTAGCCCAGGATGAAAACTGAAGAACAGTTAGAAAATAAAAAGACTGTCACTTGAAGGTGGTTTTTTATGAATAATACTAGTATTTTGCAATAAATTAATCTGTGTACGATTCACTACAATTGAAGTTTCAAGCACAGCATATATGTCAAGTCAACATGAGGTCCAGTCTTCCAATGATTTTACAAAGTTTTGTACAGGAAGCATTATATTGCTAGGAGGCTGAAAATGTTCTGAAATAAATAACCATAGGGTGGTTTGCTTCCATAGATGTTTACCAGTAGCCTGATGCTAGATCTCAAAAGAAAGTCTTCTGTTGACTTTTGAACAAGCCTGACCAGGATGATCTAAAGAACAAGATATAATACAAGTAGTTATTACAACTGCATCCACCTTCATAGAAAAGCTGAAACCCAAATGCCTGGGGTTTTTTGTTTTGTTTTGTTTTTTTAAAAAAAAATATCTCAACTGGGACAATTCTGTTGTTTGCTTCTTGGTAGACTATTGATTTCCCAGGAACAGGAATAGCTCCATTTTATACAGAGACGGCCACAGCCCCAAATGAAAACGAAATCAAACAACAAAAGAGAAAAAGGCAACACGTCTCTCCATGTCAAAGTTCTTGCTAGATTGTGGTAACGCTGTGAGATCTGATTTGAACAGCTTCTTCATGTAAACTTAAGCAGTTGTGGAAGAAACATAGACTTGTCTAGCCAAGCATGCGCTTGGGGCAACCTAAGCAGTCGTGTGAGAAATGACATTCTGCAAATGCAAATATCCATTATGTGAAACGGGTAGGATTGCCTGAATAGAATAATGCAGAGAGCTTGGCAAATGCCACAGGAAGCTTTACATTTGGAAACCTTTCCAATAGAATAAGTGTGGGGCCTTCCTGGTGTCAGAGACTGATAGGGCTTCAAAGCGTGTGTGGCGGAGGCAGGAGACCAAAGGAAGGATCCAGGAGAAGCGACCAGCCATTTATGGGGTTTGGCGCTGCCTGCAAGGCAGGAGCCAGGGCAGGGGAAGGAGGGAAAGACTGAATCAATTCCCAAAGTAGCTGTGTTAGTCTGCTTTAGAAAAATCAACATGGAATGCTGCGTCCCTTTAAACAGCAACAAAATGTATTGTACCGTAAAAATTGTAAGTCTGAGGCTCTTCATTGGAAACGTATATTTTGTCACCGTCTTGCAGACACTGCATCAAGAACATGCTTCGGTATCGAGGCTCAGAAAGACCATATAAGCAAGAAGAGAAATCTAGTGCACTGTGCCATATATTCCCAACATGTTACAGAGTGTGTAAGTTCTCAAAAAGGCAAGCATCACTTAGATTATAAGAAATCCCAAAATCAACAATCGTACTTTTAGTGGAATAGGACTGGGTGTTTTTGTTTGAAAACAGAATGTAAGTAATAAATGGAATTCCTCTCATAGCTTTCACACTCTTCTAGACAGAGACTACTGTCCAGGGAGTAATGTGGCAAAATTATCTTGGAGGTGTTGAGTGTTAGAATTGGGGGGGGGGAGAGAGATATTTTTTAACAAAGTTTTTTATGTTTGACGTTTTACTATGTTTACTATGTTTTATAGGCTGTAAGCCGCCCAGAGGGCCTGGGGAAACACAGCCAGATGGGTGGGGTATAAATAATAGAATTATTTTTAATTTTTTATTATTATTATTACTATTATTAAATAATAATCAACTGAATCAACTGGCTGAAAACAAGCAGGGTTTTAAACCACAGCACAGGTTTGAATAAAGCAGGGATCGAAAGACAGGGAAAAATAGTGATTTTAAATAAGAGCAAAAAATTTAGTTGAGTGAATGGGGTGACCCTGAGTGGGGAGGGCAGTTTAAAAAAAGGTTTTAGTATGTTGAGAAAGGGAGCTGGGAAAAGCTATTGTGTCAGCTTTGTTGTAGTCAGCTTCTGGGTTGTGCTCATCTCTGCTATTTCTCCTTATTAAAACTGGTCTTCTTAATAAAATAAAATAAAATAAAACCACACCCTACCCCTCAGCGTCTCTACATCCCTGCTTTTTTCAAACCTCTGGCATTGTCTGAAATCTAAGTTTCATCTCTGTGTTCCTCTGCTTTACTTAAACAGTGTGTGAGTAAAATTACATTGTATATCTGTTTTGACTCCAGAACATTGTCTAAAGGAGAGGTGTCCTGTTGGTCAGGTGAAGGTGCATCTACTTTATTCTCAAGATGTATAACTATATTATTAATAGCTGTTGTTTGGTACCTGACCTTATAAAAACACAGTTGATTATGTGCTCAAAATAAGAATAAATAATTCAAGGTATTTCCCCCACAGGCAAGTTATTACCTATAAAGATGTAGCTTTTAAGACAGCCTTTTATATAAAATATGTATAGCTTTCACATATATTATTAACAGGCAACAAAAAATTGTTAGTGTCCTGGAATATTGTTGAGGCAACAAATTAGAATTCACATGCAAAATCTTAGCTCAAGCAAGAGGCTTGTAGGTATATTGCCTTCCCTTAAATCAAGCTACTTCCTTCCTGATGAAATGTAACTTAGTTAGCCCTGCTGGGTTTACCTGAAAGGGCGACTTCGCCTCATTATTGTTGCAAACCTTTTGCGTCCAGAGGAAGTACAGTACAACAGACAGAAGAAAACAATCTCACTTATGGCAGAAACGGGCATATTTGCCGTCAAAAAGGACAATCTGTTATTTCATTCCACTGATGCAGTTTGTATTATGATGGTCACAGTGTCAGGATTAATTAGACCAGAGGGCGGTGTAAATGCCAAAAGAAAAAGTTCTCCTGCATCTGTTCTAATTTATCTAGTGTATGTTCTTCCGTGAGGAAGTGAAGAATGTGGCTGGGGCCATCTGTGACCCAAATAAAAAGAACAGGATGGTATGTTGCCCTGCGGATGCCAGGACAGAAGTTGTGACAAGAAGGTCAAAGGATGCTCTGAACAGACCTGGGGAATTTCTGCTCATATCCAGATCTAAGCTTCAGCCTTTGTGTTAGAGACACAGAGAGATGCAGGGGTATGGGGTGCGCAATGAGTGAAATTGGAGATTTTGAATGAGAAGTCAAATATATACGTTGTACAGCAATAAAGTAAAGGTCAATTCATGGGTCTGCTATTCATATGATGAATGTAATTATTACTGGAAACCTCGTTCTTTGAATGAACCATCACATATGCTACACTTTCAGCAAATTCAGGCAGCAACCATCAAAAAAAAGCTCAAGTTGTGTGGATCAGCCCTAAATACTCTCCTGAAACCATTTTATGCACTCTTTTATACAAATGAACAAAGTAATCAATACATTCTAGTCATGTGCAAGACACCGGAACCAGAGAATGAACTGTTGAAAGGGTAATCTATGATAAGAATTAAGTGACACAAGGGGAGAAAGCAGAATAACTTTGACTTAGATATAAACATATATTCTGTCAGAGATGCAGTTCTGTAACCTGAATAGATAAGAGAAAGGAGGATAATTAACTTGAGCACAGTAACCAAGCTGCATGGAAATTAAATGTTCAGATTGGGGGGGGGATTTGAATCCATATGATCCTGAGATTCACATTCAGGAAAATGCGTAGTTTTGAGAGGTACATAGACTGGCAGGTGTTGGATAAATGTCTGAAAAAGAGACATCTTGGGTAAACAAAACATTAGCAAGCAGAATTCATGTAATGAAATGCTAAAATAACTGTTAGCTACAACTTTATAAAATGTACCTCCAGAATTCATTGGACAATTGGGAAATCCATTTTACCCATCCATCACAAACCTATGATATGAATAAAGCAACACATTTAACTATATTAAATGCTACAGAGAACAGTCTCACTGACAGAGACCTGCTGCTCTAGGTGACCTTAGCTAAAAGGTCTTTTCAATATCTAATTTTTATGGCTGCCTTGGTTAATTGAATTAATGAATTAGCTTCAGCTGTTATTCAAAAGGGCACTGGAACTGATAACAACTGAGATGGCTGAAAAATGGCTTGCTGTTCTATTAGTTCTATTTAAACTTGGCTTGGTTTAAGTGGGCTGCAGTTGAGTCCCGTGAAAATCAAGAAAAGTGGCAATATTATTTCACAGCCTTTGCTCAGACTGAGAAGAAAATTATCACAGTTGTATTCCTCACGACACTCACCATTCATTTGCACCCTAGCAGTTATGAATCATTATGTTATTGTTTTCCTTTTAATGTCTGTCATGCATCAATAGTCATAATGGATAGAGATTGATACAGAACTGAGATTTAGCTATAACTCAGCAATTAAAATGCTAGATGGTCTTTGTTCCATTGGTCCCTGGTGGATAGAATCCTGTTCATTAATCTGCATGTTGATTACCACCTCGGCTTCATATCGATTGGCGTTTCAGAGCCCTGTGCTTGCAATATCATTTCAATGCCGAGAGCAGCTTTCAACACTCTGCACCCACCCAAGCTAAATGAAAGCTACAATTTTGACACAACAAAAAGATCTAAACTTATTTGGACCCATATGCTTCATCAGGGCATAAGAATATGGGGAAAATAAATAAGTTTAGGCAGAGGGAAATGAATCAGAAAGTAGTGAGATTCTGAAATGACATTTGATTAGAAATATCCCAGTCAAATTTAGATGCATTATTCAAATCTCTGAAATATTTCATTTTATTAAATGTACGCAGGTATATATTGCATAAGAATTAAAGTGATAATTTTCATCTGCTGTACCTCTTTCTTCTCTTTTGCCTTAATGAATGGTGACCTAAAGTCTTCCGCCTGGCCCCCTCCAGGCTGGCAGGGGGGCATTATAAAGGGCTGTGCATGCAGCTTGCAAACTGGCAGGAGCGAGCTGCAAATTATTGCATAAACTCTTGGGGTATGTATGTGTGTGTTCCTTCCTTCCCTCTCCCAATTAATCTCCGTCTCCAGGGCTCAGTGGTGGGAGGGAATGCACAGGGACGAATAACAGGGACGAATGCACAGGGCCTGGCTGCTGTGACATCACTAGGCGCCACCTCTCCATCTCAGGTTTGGGCCCTGAAATTTCAGGTTCTGGGATGTCCCATACCTGGCAATCCGACCATATAAGGCTTTGGTTTATTGTTTTATAACAGTTTAGCAGTTGTCCACTATTTGAGCCATTTATTTATTTCAATGTTATTCTATCCTGTCCTTTTTCTAGCTGGGAACAGACTGGCTAACAATATAAAACTACAAAATAGCAATCATAAAAAGCAAAAAATAAAATAAAACAGCACCCATGCAGCTATAACAAAAACTGAAACCAGGTAAGCAGAATTAACAATTGGATCCAAAGGCCCCTAGAGAGTGCTGGGGGGGGGGGGACACAGGCAGAGTTAATTCCACTCAATTATGTGATATATCCATGTTTTGAAGACGATAGGTGCATATATACAATTTAGACTGCTAACCTGTCCCATTCTGAGGGCTTGGACTAAGTAACAGCTTCAACGTAATTACATAAAACTAATGAGATGAAATAACCATTTAAATATGCAATACTGTGTGGTATGTTGAATTAATTGCAAATGGCTCCATAAAGGAAAAGTCAGTCCCAATGAGATCTGACATACTTCCAGAAAACCCTTGGACTTTGAATTTTGCAAAATCCTGGGGTATGGTAGATCCACAGCTGCACACATTATCCCCACCCCACCCGTTTCCATCTATTCTTTTTTAATATCTAAGATTGGGGCTGAGTAAGGCTAATCTGATGCACCATCAGCAAGGCCTGAACAAAATATGCTTGCAGAATATCCCTTATTAATACAGAGAGGATAAAGGGCTAACACAGCATCATGAGCATCTCAGAGACAGAGAAGTGAGCTAGAAGACAGGGAAGGGAAGCCAACCATGGGATTGTCCCAGTGAAAAGGACTATGTGTGGTGGGCATTTCCAAAGCCGCAGTGGCGTAGCATGGGTTGTCAGCACCCGGGGCAAGGCAAGTAATTTGCGCCCCCCCCCCCCGCTGCACTGTCCCTCCCCCAGATAGTCCCTCGCTCTCTCTCCGCACCGCACCGCACGCCTGGCACCCTCCCCTCCACAGTGGGCGGCGACCCGGCGGCTCGGATCGGATTTGCACAGCCAGCACTGCAGTGAGAGAGAGTGAGTGAGCCAGGTAGGGGCAGAGAGCTGCGAGTGCGAGCGCGCCCCCCCCCAGATGTTGCGGCCGGCCCCCCCTGCACCCCCCCACGCTACGCCACTGCAAAGCCGCTTGTTTTTATTCTCCTCTGGAAAGGCTAATAGACAAATTTGAAAAAAGAAGTGCAAAGATCAGTTTTGTGTGCTTTTAGTTCACCAAGTTCAAGATGCTCAGATGGACACTGATGCAAATATCAATTTACGCAGAAGTGCCTGGAAGCTGATAGATTTTAGTCTCAAGGGACACAGATTTGTAACATTTGATCTCCAAAGAAACATACAGTGAAGTCTTATTGCTTTGAAACATTATAGAGATACAGTGTATGCATGCCTGTATATACTCCTGAGCAGAACTAATGAGAAAGTGAGGGAAATGATAGTTTCTGACATACATGTAACCCACTGATGGTGGTGAGGCAGCTATGTGCCCAGGAACAGAGAAGAAAGCTCCATCCAGTGCTTTTTCTTAAAAAATGTTCAGGGGTACTCTCATTTTCCTACTCATATTGGAATACTGCCCCTCAATGAGGCCAAACTTAGATTCACAAAATGTTTAGGGGTATGCATACCCCTGTGTCCCCCCAGGAAAAAAACAACACTGGTTCTATCTACCCATTTAATGCACCAGAGTTGAAATCTTGCAGCAGAAAATACTGAAATCTTATTCTCTTGCATACAGAGAACAACATGGAGCCTGCAGACTACAGACATAAATCTTGAAAAAAGCTATGGGGTAGGAATGCTTGAATAGTAGCCTTCCTGCTACCTGAAATCTAATCACAAAGGGGCTTCTCCCCTGGCATGTGGAGAGAGGATGTGGATTTAGAGTGTGCATAAAGAATTTGCTTTATTTTACCAAAAACCATATTATGCCTTTTTGATTTTTAGCAGCTTATCCGTCTCAAAATCTTGATAATTAAGCCAGCTTCTTAATTATTTCAGGTCTCTGGGAATTTATCTACCAGCCTGCAACTATTTAAATGATGCAATTTGCTCTGGAATTCAATATGTTCTTAGGATAAACATAGTGGCAGAGTATCCATGCTAGAGAAGCCAGTCAGTGTGAGTTAATTGCTTAGACCTGGCAGTGCAGAGAACAGCGTTAATAAATGGGGTGTACTGGCTTGTATTAAAGGACAGATGTGAGTTTTATGCTCCACTGTACGATGAATTAATCTCTCGAACCCTATCTTTCCATTTATGTATCCTTGTGACCACTGAAGACCTATGTTTGCAGTCTCTTTTTTGTTTGATTCTTTCTTTCTTTCTTTCTTTCTTTCTTTCTTTCTTTCTTTCTTTCTTTCTTTCTTTCTTTCTTCTTTCTGCAAAGTGATAGTCTGACCAGAGCTTAATCTCAAGGATTCCAGTAGTGTAGGCAATGCAAATTGGCCTTGAAACTGGCTTACTGCTTACCAAGAATGGCCAGAAATCCTGTTAGAATGGAGCAATGGAAGAAGGGTCTGGAAGCATTGTCTGAGTGGTCATTCTTCTCTTATGTAATAACCTCCCCCCCCCCTTCTCTCTCTCTCTCTCACACACACACACACTGTACCTGCAACAAACTGTTGTGCAGCCCCTGACCTAAAATGTGTCCTTTTGTTTAAGTTTCTAGCCACCCATTTCCCACCAAGCAGAGCATTCAGTGCCGTATTTAGGTAAAGGTAAAGGGACCCCTGACCATTAGGTCCAGTCGTGACCAGTCAGGGTTGCGGCGCTCATCTCGCTCTATAGGCCGAGGGAGCCGGCGTTTGTCCACAGACAGCTTCCAGGTCATGTGGCCAGCATGACTAAGCTGCTTCTGGCAAACCAGAGCAGCGCACGGAAACGCTGTTTACCTTCCCGCCGGAGCGGTACCTATTTATCTACTTGCACTTCGTGCTTTCGAATTGCTAGATGAGCAGGAGCAGGGACCGAGCAACGGGAGCTCACCCCATCGCAGGGATTCAAACCGTGACCTTCTGATCAGCAAGTCCTAGGCTCTGTAGTTTAACCCACAGCACCACCTGTGTCCCACACATTTAAACAAAATGTGTCCTTTTGTTTAAGTTTCTAGCCACCCATTTCCCACCAAGCAGAACACTCAGTGCCGTATTTATGTATAAGCTAAACCAGTTATAGCTTAGGGCCCCACCCTCTTGCCCCCCCAAAAAAAATCACTATTAATATACGTGTTCTTAATTGTATTTCCGTTCAACAATTACTTTGAGAAAATACATATTTTGTTATGTGCAAATGGCTTTAGATACCTATTAGGTCCATAAATTACCATATAGCATATATTCAAAACAAAAAACAGCAACAATTTGTTATTGACAAAGGACAGTTGGACATATAAAGGGCCCCATTGCCTTCAGTAGCTTAAGGCCTCATCAAACCTAAATCCGGCCCTGAGAGCATCCCCCTTAGCTCCATGAAACTTTTCTTTCTCAACAACCACTCTGCATTACATACCTAATATGCACCTCTTATAAGCAGCTGAGGTGGGGATGAGGTGCCTTTTTTAAAAAGGGGGTTTCTTTGACCTCAGGATTTTCTGTGAGTGTGATGGTGCACCCCTCTTGTTTCTCAGTGGGACTGCTTGGGCTACAATCCTGGCAACACTCACTACCTTAGTTCTTTGTTAGGAGCAAAATTTGTACCATCTCTTAATTTCTCCAAAAAAACAATGTCCTTAAACATGAAATGATTTCTGACCAGTTCTTCAAGGCCAAACAGGCCTGCTTTATTTTTTCCAGTGTTCTAGCTTTCTTGTAAATATATCTTCGGAAATGCTGAGTGATCACAAAGAGGCTTTTGTGCTCTTATTTAATATATGAAAAAAAGAATCCTTTCCTGAGGTTGATAGGATAGGATGTTGATATGAAGTACGAGAGTTTAAGATTAATTTATCCCTATGGACAAATGATTATTTAGATGGCATTATGGGATGAAATGCTAAAACTCCTATAAGCTGATTTTTCAATAAAGAAAGGTACGTGTAATCATGATGAGAAGATAAGAAAGTATTCTGAACATATAGAAAATTGTATAAACTATTGTATTGCAAGCAAGCCCAAAAGAACATTAATTTTTACCCCTTAATATATAAATATGTCACATCATATAATGAGCTTAAGATCTTAGCTAAAGCATGTTCCAGCGTTTGCATTTATACGTCCCCTGTGAAAAGCACTGCCACATTTCATATATTTTATGGACTGTGTTATATTTTCTCATTTAAAACGAGTCAGGTTTCATCATCACAGCATAAATGTTTCATTTACAGTAAATGTAGCCCCTGATATTACACCAATTGAATTTGATTATTCCACCAATATGCAGCATTTCAACAAGGTTTACAGCAAAACCGGGGGGAAATCTCTGCCACCTTAAAATCTGACATACGCATTGCAAGAGAAGAAGCCCAGTCAATGGGATTCAAAGATGTGTGATTTGACCCTTAGGCTACAATCCTGACACAGGTTCAAATGATTGATTCTCAGCTGCTGCTGCTGTTTCATTTATACAGCTGAATTATAATTAGGTTCTTCTTGGGATTCTTCTTGAGATGTCTCTGGATGTGGTGATTCTGAAGGAATTAAAAAGGTTAGTTTGGCCTGATATCTCAGAATATGCCATGGATATGTTGTTAAAAATGTGAAATTGTCCTTTCTTTTTAGTATGAAACTCGGTTAGTTTTTCTTAAATGCATTATTAGAGCCAAAACTAGCTGACAGTCCCCTCTGCTTCAATTAGCTTGCTGTACTGGAATGAGTTTGTTGTGCGCTGAAGAGATAGTCTGCCTTCAGTAAATTGGAATCTTTTATATACTTGGAACACAGATTTATGAGTTGCTTTATTATTGTTTATATACATTAAGGTCCATTGTCATAAAGAGAATTGCTTACTGTGTTTGTGCTGGGTTGTTTTTTAATATATAAAAAGCTCCCTAAGAAAAAAAGTAATTAATATTGCTATGTGGGTTTGTTAAAGTTGCTGTGGCAATACTTTATCTCTCCGTATTTATAATTTTCGTTTACAAGAAACTTCCAAAAGAAAGTAACAATAAAAGAAAACAATTATATTTAAAATTGATTCCTGGCTTGCCCAAAATGCATTAAAACTGCATTTTTTTCTTAAGCAGAATTATTTATGAATTTATAATGTAATACTTTATATAGCGGGGGGTAAAACATAAGGATAGAATCAACAAAAGATCCGTTAAAAGCAAGATTTAAAACATCAGTGAAACTTAAGGGGGGAGGATCATGTTGTAAAGCCCTGTGTGAACGAGCAAGTTTTCAAAAAAAGAAAAAAGAAAAAAGAAATACATCTGAAGGAAAGGAGGAATGTTTCTTGGCAAATCTCTACTGGTGTTGAGTGGCAGGACTGGGGCCCTCAGGCGCTGAGCAGGGCTGTCCTCTGGGGTGGTAGCCACAGCAGCAGCAGTTCTTATAGGCCTGTCAGCATAATGTCATATCCACCAGCCACCTACTTAAGGCAGAAGGTGTTCCAAATTAGTTTTGTGTACTTTCATTGCCCAGCTTCTGTTCCCTCTCAGGCAGCTACTGCTGACATGATCCAGTTGGACTAGGATTGACAGCAGAACCCCCTATGTGTGTCTGCTTAGAAATAAGTCCCATTGAGTTCAGCGGACTTCACTCCCAGGTATATAAGGATAGGATTATAGCCTGAGAGAGAAAAAAAGATGGAGGCAATGTCTCAGTTTCAGAAGGATAGAGGGTTATAGGCTAATCAAGGGGGATCAGAAGTGCAATGATGCTGAGGGAGTATACTGAAGTAAGAGAATAACAAAGTACAAAGTAAGAGGAAATAGCAGCCAGGTCTAATAAGCCATTGCATGCATTGGAGCAGGAAAAGAAACTTGCATCCTACCCTCTTCTGCATTCAAAATGCCTGTCCTCCGAGAAAATTTCTTGGGTGCCAGAAGCAGTTGTATCTACCGTCATATAACCTGTGAGCTAGTCCCCCAAAGAGGGTGAATACTTACCAACTGAGCTGAAACCAGTTTCTGGCTAGGTGGTAAAGGGCAAGAGATGAGGGCCCCCTGGACACGCCGTGGTTTAAATTTCCCGTGGCCACATGCCCTGCCAGTGCTGATTGGAGGGCTGGGCCTCCTCAGTGCTGGTGACGCAGCTGGGATGGCACGAGGGGGGCATCAATCTCCACCCCCCGCCAGATCACTGCAGGGGCCCAGATGCCTGGCCGCAACACCGCCCACCAGAAAAGGTGAGCAGACTTAGACATCAAGCAGCACTATATGTCATTTGTTAGCCAGGGAAAGAGATGCAGGCAGAACTCACACGCCCCCCACTTGCATGCAACCCCCCCCCCCCATTCAGTCAGCTATATCTCGGCTCTGGTTTAAATTCCTGGGGAACCAGACATGATTGGAGTTGACTGCTCCCTGAATATGTTTCAGTAAGGCATTTCTGAAGAATCAAGTCTTATGTACTTCTCTTCTTCAATCAAAGAACTTGCTGCGATTTCTTCTTTAAACGCCTACAGTTTATTTTGAGAACTGTGTAATATCCCCCCTGTGTCAACAGAACAGGTTAGAAATAAACCCATAAATGAATGAGATAAAATAAACATGGTTGGCCCAATTTCAGAGCTCTATAGGGCTCCAAAGATCAAAATGCCTAGAGAAGCAGGGGCTTCCCCATTTACTTCAATGTTTAAGATTGAGCTGTACATTTTTTTTTAGACCTGCAAGCTGTTCAACTACTTTTCAGTAAATGTTCCATCAGATGTGATTGTGATTGCTCTATTGATTAAAAATGCTTATCTTCATATAATACAAAACACACACACATATATATGCATACATGGTAATACATCTCTATCAACACTGTGAGATCAGCTGTCAAGGATTACGATGCAATAGCTATCACTCCAATCTTTCCCTGTAGCACCAGCTGTTCAGAAGTGTGTAGAAGTTCTGCTGTTCATTTCCATTGCTATTACAACAATGTTTGCTAAAATGTAGCAAATAAATATCTAGAACCACATCCCAACAGTGTCAAACCGGATATTTCCAAGAAACTTACTGTCCCACCCAGGAAACCAGCAGGTTCCATCTCAAGCTGCCTTGTCAAGGCCTGAGACATCTTATTTGTGTACCACTCTATCTCCCTAGCTTCTCCAAAACAGTCACTCAACAGGAGTGTGACAAGCAAGACAGAGTGACTTAAGGGGCTTTTAGAGGTACTGATGCACCTATTCCCTTCTACACATTCATCCACACATAAATTGGGGAAGTAAGGGAACTCCCCAGGATATGAGAAGAAGAGATGGGGTAAGCACTGATCTATACCCATCCCATTCCAGCTCATCTCACCCCTCCTTTA